>NW_009648876.1:2597903-2707952 GCF_000708025.1 Charadrius vociferus | reverse complement strand
CTGGGCTCAAAGGTGTGATTCTGTGTCTCCTCAGTGGCTCGGAGTCTAAGCGGCCAGTTGCCAACAGCATGGTGCAAAGGCTGATACTGGCACTGATCCTACTTCGTGTCCTTGTCTGTGACCAGGGCAATGGGATGTGCTCTGCTTCCCTCAGGTTTGCAGGTGATACCAAATCTGGAGGGGAGTAGTTGATAGATAGTAGTGGATAGAACTGACTATAGATGGGTGCGTGGGACGACAAGGGCTTCATGATGTCCAACCAAGACAAATGTGAAGTCCTGCACCTGGCCCAGAATAACCCAGTGCTGGGGCTGGGGGCTGGCCGGTTGAGTTGGGACTGGCCTCGTGGGAAAGCCAGGCTGGACAGGGGTCAGTGGACCGCCCTTGCAGCAGTGAAGGTGAACTGCATGTTGAGCTCCATTAGCAGGAGCGTATCCTGCAGATCAGCAGAAGGGATTATTCCCCTCTGTTGGGCATATGGGACTGCATCTGGAAAACTGTTTTCAGCCTCCTAGTGTGAGGCATGCGCGTACTGTTTAACTTCAGAGCCAGCACAAGTCAACTAAGGTATTTAGGCAGCTGTAACATATGACAGGAGGAGAGACTGAGGAAACTGGTTTTGTTTAGAAAAGATCAAAAGAGAAGACAAGGTGGGGTAGGGCGAATTGCAGCCTTCCATTCCCTGGATGTTTCATGGTTGTAGAGAAGGTAGAACTAGATTCTTTTTAGGATATGTATGGTAGCAAACCAGGAGGCAAAGATGTTAAGTCACAATTGAGGAAATCCCAATCATTTAAAAGGCAAAAGAAAACAAAAAAAAAAAATTAAAATCACTATGGGAAGGTGAAGCTATGCTCTTAGTTTTACGATGTTTTGCCATTAAGCAGCATCACTGAATGATGTTTGCCCTGTTTTGAGCGGGGGTTTGAGTAGATGACCTTCAGAGGTCTGTTCCAATTCTGTGACTCTGAATTGTAAAAATGAGCAGGTATCAGTGGAGGAACTCCAGAGGGTTTAGACAAATTCCAGTCTGTCACGAAATCACAAATGTTTTGAGAATCTGAGTGCTGTGTACAACAGGAGCTTTTTTAAAGCTTCGTGATGCAATTGGAACAAGCAAAAAAATATGTTTCTGGAGGAAGAGGAAACTTTTAAATCTAGGGTAAATCTCTTGATGAACTTGCTGGGTGCTTCCCGAGGCTGCCAGTGGTATCAGTGAACACTTTTTTTCCTGAAGATTGAGTTTGGAGATATCTTAGTCCTGAGTTAACTTTGCTTTTAATGACAAGCACATTAGAAAGATTTAGGAAGCTGGTAAATGCAAGGCATTTAGTGAGAGAGGGAAGCTTCTATCAAGACAAAACTAAACTGTTTTTATCCTTGCTCCTGATAAGTATTGCGAAAAGTATCACTGCTCAGTCAGAAGTTTGTTGATTATCTTTCCCAAAATTTAGCAGTGAAGTGTGGCAAGATTGTACCAATATCATGCTGTGAGGGAAATTGCAATTGATTTTAACCTTCCCAGATTAAACTCCCTCATGAGGAAATTTCATAGTAAAGCCTTATTTATTAAAGTTGATATCTGAAGCTTGCTTTACCTTTCAGTGATAGCTGTTATGCATTTATTCTGTAACTATTGGTTGGACATGGTTTTATTTGGCATGGTTTTGTACCTTGGCGTAGAATGGGTGGACCTAATGTGTTTTGTTTTAGGTTAAGTGTTGCAACAGATGTATGAAAGTGGACACAGATTACCCATTTTCTCATTGCTTCTGCAGCAAGTATGCTGAGCCTTCTTGCTAGATTGCTGTAGACACAAAAAGTAAATAGTCTCATTTAGGAACTCCCATTTTAAAGAAGACAGAATAATTATTTTCATCTGCTCCTTTTTAATTCTTCTAGTGTCTGGCTGGAAGAAACCATGTGTGTTTGCCATATCAAGCATGTTTCCAGAGTTTCTTGTAAAACATGTAGCATGGTATTGGTTATCCACCCTCTTACTTCCAATGCACTGCAAAGGACTGAAAAAATCGGTCATGAGACAATAAGTCGTGAGATGAGAAAACTGTACTGTCAGATTTCAGCTTGCAGGTTGTGCATCTCTCTATAGGTCTCTTTACAGATCACAACTGCAAATATATGCTTTTTAGAAAACCTGCTGGAATGTGTTGCATTTTGTCACATTTTAACAGTCTTGCCAGGTACAAAATTTGCCTGATTGTATGCTGTCTGCACCTCATTTCTTACCACGGAGAAGCTATAAATCAGTCAGAAGAATTAAGTACAGGGAGACGTAATGAGCAGTTCAACCATTTTAAAATAAATCCCTCTCATTGCATTGTGCAATTAATAGATAGTGACAACAGAAGGAACAAATTTGTAAGGTGTTGCAGTGGTGCTTGTAGTATCAGTTCTCTTTATGTTCAGACACTGGTTTTGTGTAATGACACATTCAGTGAAGTGCGGGTGGTTGATGGTTTTTGCAGCATTGCTTCATACCCAGATTTCTCCTGGTTTGGGGAATTATTTGTTCTCCAGAGACCACCATGGATTAGGGCCTTTTTGCACTATTGTAGCATTGTATTTTTCCTCTCCTGATACGTGACCGTTTGTGGAAATAACTCTTTTTTAATTTGGTTGCAGGTAGTGCTAATGTCCTCTGTACGACCACCCACCAAGACAGCAGGTAGCTCCGCTCCGTTATAGTTCTCATACCAACAGTCACAGCATGACTGTAAGCTAAGGGGGCACACCTGCTGGCACAAGTTCGAACTATTGAGTGTCCTACTTGTATAACTTTTGCTAGATAGTGAAACTATTTTAAATAGTTAAGATCCTGGATTTCTGTGATCTATACTTTCTTCATGTTTTGTGCCTGTTCTTTGTGAGTGGTTTTTTGGTTGTTGTTTTTTTTTTTTTCCTCCTTTCAAGGTCTTTCAAACTGTTGCATTTATCTGCTTCAAAGTTCTTTGGTTTTAACCTTTGAAGGTAGAGGAAATCAAGATCTGAGGAACAATTTTTTTTTTTTTTCCTTCCACCTCGTTTTAATTTGGCTTAGATATAAATGTGTTACTCCTACGCACAATTTGCAAAGGAAAATAATTGGTTTTCCCCTCTCAAAGACTTGATATTAGTGTACTGTGTCCAGGAACACTATGCTTACTGCTTTAAAGAAAATACTATTTCTTCTGTGTGTGAGTTTTCTTTACGTTATCCTTTGTGTACTGTCAATTCATACTTTCACTGGCTGTTTTCTGGTAGGAAATTGATCCAATTCAGTCATGCAAAACACATGCTTCCATCCGAATAATTCATGGTTATCTACTTGGGCAGATAAAATCCTACTGTTCAGATGGTTCAAAAACAAAGCAAGCAGTCGTGCTTTTAACAGACATGGGTTTATTTCTGGTTTGGTGGGGGTTTTGTGTTTTATGTTTGGTTTGGTTTTGGTTTTTTTGTTGTGTTGTTTTGCAAAGCAGATGCATGGGCTAGATTTGTGGGTAATTTGTGTGTAATAGTTTTTGTGCATTTTGTATTTTTCTGAGGAGGAGGTTCTGTTTTTTTCTGTTTTCCCATGAAGTGTGCCACAGCAGACCAAGCTTAGATGAGATAGTGTTCAAACACTAATCTCCTGATCTGTTTCAAACCAGGCGTTAGTATGCATTCCCTGTCCATAGAGCTTAACTGAGAGAACCTGAGTCGTTAGCTCAATTGATCCTGTGTAGTGATGATTAATAACCCTTCAAAAGGTCAACTCAGTTCATAAAACATCGGTTTTGATGTCTTCTTTGAGGTGTACACTTCACTAATTATCTCTGTATTGGAAGTGTTGAAAATAATGGCTAATTTCTTGCCCTCTGAAAGAGAGAGACTTCTGTGGTTGCATCTTATTGGAGAAGGGAGCGAGTCACTGTTTTTAATCTTTCAGAAAAAATGACATATCGGTAAAATCTGCTAGACAGTATTAAAATTGTCTTAGGCAGTTGAAGGAAGTGCATACTGTAGCACTTGGGTGCTATACTGCTGAATGCCTGCTATATTTCTTAAACTGCATGGTGACCACTAACGTATAGTATAAAAATAACTTTTTGAAAGTTCTGACTTCAGTTTTTAATCAGTTCTTTGAGTTTCTATTTAACTTGTTTACTGTATCAATGAGATTTTTGCTTTTGGGGGTCCATATATTTTAATGATTTTTTTAATGATATTTTTTCTTTGGTTTTTTTGGGTGCTTTGTGGTTTGATGGTAATTGGTACTTGGTAGAAGGAAATTGGAATGTATGTCTCCAGTAGCTTCTATTGTTGGTATTCTACAGGTGACGGACAAAATTAGTGCAATCAGTCTAGACTTGTTAAATAACACTTTGGTATTGACCTGGGACCCAAAATGAAACTTAAAAATGGTTCCAAACTGAAATCTCTTTTCTCTTTTGGCTTCACTTTACATTTCAGCTATGACTTTAGGTCTGACCTCTTTATGTATCACTTAATGTGTCAAAAAGTATTTCCTGGTCTTTAGGTCTGTTAGTTTTCCTTCTCTGTTTTGTATTCATTTTGGTAGGATCGCAGTGCTTAGAAGGCTTTAGTGAGTGTCTGTTTAACAATAACGTATTTTTCAGGTTCAGGCCAAGCTAAAGAGGAGAAAATAATTGTTGGTAGCTGTTTGATTGGGGGGGTTTTGTTATGGTTTATGTTTGTGGTTTTTTGTTTGCTTGGGGTTTTTTGTGTTTGTGTTTTGTTTGTCTTTTGTATTATTTTAGGGTGGGGTTTTTTTTGTGGTGTGTGGTTGGGTTTTTTTTTTTTTTTTTTTTTTTTTTTTTTTTTTTTTTTTACACAAAGTACAAAGAGGAGCAACATAGTGACAGTAGTATGTAAAATAACAAAAGTGTAAGAGACGTTTTTATCTGTTTAGGTGGTTTTAGTACTTTTGCCAGTGGGCCATTTCCTGTGTTCTGTTTTTCTTTGGAAACAGTTGTCTCCTCAGGCATGTCAAACATGGGCACATCCCAACTGAAATACTGGCAAACTGTTAATCTGCCGAGAAGCAAATGGTGAATCCTGACAGATGTAGATTGTGAAAATATTACTGTGAAACAAACTCACGTTTGATAAAATGTAAAGGAAATTACGATTTTAATATTTAGTAAAGATACTGCTAGTGATCATTGCAATTACCGGAAACAGTTTTTTGCAGTTGTAACTAATAACATCTCTCTTAGGTAGTAATGAGTTTCTTTTGGGGGGGTGTTGATGTGCAAGGTTAACAGTTGGTTTTGTTTGGTTTTATGAAATGTAATGAAAAGGATGTTGTCCCTCATAATAACACAGTACAATGTGTACAGTACAGTAGAAAAATAAGGTCGGTGAACAGCCAGTCAGCTGCAAAGGCCTCTTGCTATAAGGATCTATAACTTGCAAAGAAATATGGTGGAGTCACTCATTATTTTTTGTGCTCTAAAATAAATTCATGAAGAAAACTCCGTTTGTAAGACTGGCAGTATAGATTATCTTTTGGAGTAATTTTCAGAGGAAAGATTTTCACAAAGGTACTGTAAGTGGTAAAATGTTACTGAAAATTAAAAAGTAATGCTACGTTAGCATAGTAAGTCATTAAAAGGTTTTTAAGATACTATTTTCTATTTAAAATGTGTAAGAGTTATTTCTAGATTCTTTTGAGACATTTCTATGTCTGTAGGGTATCTATTTTTCTCATTAAGCATGAGTCATCAATTGTATCTTAAACTTTTCCAAGTTTTTCTTTTTGAAATGTCATGTGTTAAGTAATAACCAGGGGCACATTCAGGTTAGGTTTTCATAGCTTCGCAGCTGAGAGATTAAATCTGTAGTCAAATTTCATTTAGTTGAGTTATGAATATAGAGAAGAGCATAGTCTTCCATGTTACTGGGAAGAAAATTAGGGGCCTGTAAGATTTACCTGGAGTATATTTCTGTAAGAAGTATGCTTATGAAATAGGAGTAATTAATCCTGTAGCATAGGAGCTATGCATTTTAAGATACACAAATCAATAGGCCTTCCTCAAATGGAAAAGAATGAAAACTGAAAAGAGCTGGTGAGGAAAAAGAAAAGCTGGTGGCATGCACTTGAGATATCTAGTCTTATCTTTGTACACATGCACACAGGTGTACCCAAATGTTGCATGTTGTGTGTTTCTGCCTGGAAATTACCAATTTCAGTGAACACTTTAGGAAATGGAAATCGCAGGTTGACTGAGAACCAGTCTGATCACCTGCTATTCATAATGCTATGCCATATTAAATAGTGTAGTTTACATCTACTAGTTTAAACTAGATTAAATCTACACCTAATCACATTAATTCTGGTACATGTAATGAACCTGCTGAAAATATTTGAAGTGAGTAAAATCCTTGAAGAAAGCAGCAAACAATTTCTGAGGTTTCTTAAAACTAGTTATGGGGAAGCACAAATATGGACACTTTAAAAATAAACATTATAACTGACTTGCTGAGAGTTCATGGAAGAAAGCTGCAGAAAGCCATACATCTGCCACAGCAGCTTTTGGCTTTTCTGACAACATGCTGTTTATTTCCATACATTTCGTTTTACTAAGATGTCTTGTATCTATTATTTTAGATATTCAGCTTTTGTTCGTTGAGCAGTCTAAGAATGTACCTTTTCAAAATACATTTTCAAAATACTTGGGTTTTTAAATACAACATCATAAATCACTTCTCCATGTCACTTTGGAAAGTTAACCTTTTATGTAAATTTTGAAGATGTGGCTGAGGTAAACTTTCAATTTTTGAAGGTGATCTTCACCTTAAACTTGTGCTAGTTATACAGTCTATGTTCTGGGATATGGAAGCTGTCCTTCAGCTGCCCCCCAATTGCATGTCAAAGTGAGACCTACCTATGCACAATTTTCTTCAGCCACAAATGCTCCCTGATGGGCCTTTCTTTGGTGGAGTATCTTTTAAAATTACTGTTCAAGGAGGTGTTATTCCTTGATTGTGGCCTCATTTAAGGGGAGTGATTAAGTTGGAGAAATAAAAACTGTTAAAATTATTTGCTAACAGTGTGTATGCTTTTCTTTGTCTTCTACTGTTAAATCCGGTTGTTTCACTCTCTACAGCAATTTTTTTACCAGTTTCGGGGTTTTTTTTTTATCTTTAAAGGCTAGGAAAGCTCCGTGGTTGGAAATTATAGACTCATCCTTGGTAAGGACAGACAACTGTTGCTTTGTAGAGTTTTCCCAAAGAACAGTAAATATAAGAAAACTGTCATTTAAGTCCAGTTTTCAGTCCTGTCACTGCAAGATTGTGCAATGGCAGATGAGAAAATAGTTTTATTTTAATAAAGCTATTTGAGTTAAGAAGCATATTTTACAGGGGTGCTCTGAGATTCAGTGCTTTGCAGAGGATTTTGATAGTAGTAATAGTATTAACAATTCAGATGCTAAGTATTTACTACTTAGTTTCTGCTCTAGTCCCTTGCAGTGGCATCTCTTATGAAATACTGCATACAATTCCTTTTATTAACATATCTCAGGTAACTTAAGATACTGCATACAGTAACTGAATGCTGTCTGCACATAGCACCTTCAAATAAAATCTAGTCTACTGCAGGTGTGAAATTTACAATGTAGAACAGAGTGAAAACTTTTCTTGCAGTTCAAACGTGTTTCTACTGACTCTAATGAGGGATATATTCCTACTGGATATGGTTGATCTGTGATACTACCTAGGATCCAAGTATTAAGAAAAACGAGTAGCTGTTTATAAAATGGGTAAAATCTGTGAAGCTAAGATACTTAGATTCAAGTGTCTGTTCAAAGCTTGATAAATTACGTATCTTTACACAGTTTTGAAGTGTGTTGACAAAGGTCTTTCTACATTGCTTTTGCTTTTCTGAAGATACTGACCCAATTAATCAGCAACTGATATTTGCTGTGTTTAAAAAAAAAAAAAAAAAGTCCATTCAAATTGTCATCTGAAATGCATTCAGATGCAGTGGTGGTGTGCTGTCATCCTGGAGTTCTGAAAAGTATTTCTTATAACATGAAGCGCGCATTTGCTTTGCTATTAATTTCAGCAAATGTTATGAAGTAACCATTTCAAATTAGTCTTGAAGATGTGTATTAACAAATACACAGATAACAAATACACAAGAATTCCAGAGTTTGTTGTGGGGACGTTTTTTTTTGTTTTTTCCATACTAGTAGAAGGCTGCCGTTCCTCAGTTTATACCATAAATACTTTTATTTCACTGTTTCTTTACAAGCTTTTAGTATCACAACAGAAGATACGTATATCATCTGATTCACTGAACTACTCTTGTAGGTTTTGAGAAGCTCATGATTTTTTTTCTCCACAGAAATTACTCCAACTTAATGCGTGTGCCATCAGTGAGATCTGGATCACATTGATTGTTTTGGAGTATGCAGCCAGGGAGACAGGGAGAGGGGAATTGAATTAGACTCTTTTTTTTTTTTCCTCGTTTTGTGGTCTAAAGAGAAAGGGAACCAAAGTATAATGATTTATTGCTTTAAATGGTCTATGATGTTTTTTCTTCATGTTTACTTTTCCATATTTTTTAGAGTTGTAGCCAATTGTTCAGTGTTTGTCACTCTCATTCTTCTGGTGTTGCCTGTGGCTGTTTGCTCTTGGTTTATTGTGGTAGGGCCTTTTGAGGTGTCCGTCTGTAAGTAAGCACTGGTATAGTAAAAGTACCGAAGCCCACAGATGCTTTAGTTTCTAGACACTTTAATTACCTGCATCTTGTTCACGAAGTGAAACAAGCTCAGTGGGTAGCTGCAATAAATCAATAGTTGGAAGAAAAAAAGGCATTTTGAGAAATGCCATCATTGTACAAATTTAAAATGGAGCAGGAGAATAAAGCATAGGGGAAAGGATGGAGGGTAAATCCACAACCTGTGCTGGGTTCCAGTTCAGCAAGGCGCTCTTTAAGTTAGCCTTGTTAGGGTCTCAGTTTCACTTGGTTTTCAAATCACTGTTTACATGCTTAAAGATTTCAAAATTTTATACTTATGTGTTACTACCTATCTTGTGGTCCTAAAGCGTTTTGCAAACGAAATTGGCATAAAAATAACTGGAGGTGACTCCTGACTCCGAAATGCTGTTTTTGAACAGCACATGGAAATAGTAGTGAACATCGTGGCAAGAGATGTTCTGTGAGATGTACTGTGTCTCTTCAGATAATCGAACCTGTAGGGAATATTTGTGAAGGTTTAAGAAAGTCTCTGTTTATTTTATGGGTTATGTCAAGAGTACTTGTTGGTTGATGCCATTGAAAAAGAGGACTTAACCACTGAACTCAGTGTGCAGGAGCACGCACTGAAAACCCTTGGTTGCAGATGGGCAGAGAGCTGGTTTCCGGAAGCATGATGGGCATTGGAAGTGTGACAGGGATGCCGTCTGCTGAACTGTCCATAAAACACTGTACAGGATTCCTTCTATCCCATGGAGGTTTTTGGTCATACCTCTGAACTGCCTTGGTAGTGTTTAATATGTAAATTTGTGCAGATTAGTGTCCAAAGTTAATCTGTTGCATTCACACTTTTTAAAGCAGTTAAAAATTGGAGGGGGTAAGATTGCATTTCAAAAGTCTGTTCATATATATATGAAATAAATAAAAAAATTATTCTCTGGACTACTACTGGATACATAGGATAGAGATGGGATCTGCTGATACGTAAATATCCTTTGGATTTGCGTAAGACACGTAACAAGCATTCTCTCAGATCTAATAATAGTAATACTTGTAGTCTTATTTTTCTGAACATAAAAGTTCAAAATATTCAGAATGTACATACTTCAGAGATATTTTTTTTTTTACTTCTACATCTCAGGTTAAGTGCTACCTGAAATGTGTATGTTGCTGCTTGTATTTCATTTTAGTTGTCTGCAGAAAATAATTCATACAGCAAAAAAAAGTCAGCATGTAAAAATGTCTCTTCACAGTAATTATTGTACTTCCAGCTATAAGCTGCAATAAAAGCTGGATATCTGGCTTCTGCTGAGTGAATGTGTTACATACTGTGGGTACAGTACTTCATAGGTTGAGATACTGGTGGGTTTTGTTGTTGAATGGATAGTTTTTAAATAACTGGCTTCAGTTGAAATGATGGACGATGATAACTTGGAATTACAGCCATTTGCCCACTGTTTTTTTCTTCTTGCTTGACCTTGCCTTTAGTCACCCCCTGTACTTCCCTACAGATGTGTTTCTGGGGTTTTGGTTGGTTTGGTTTGTGTGTGTGTGTGTGTGTGTGTGTGTTCATTTTTTAATTGCTTCATAATCTGAAGTGGTCAAAGTCTACCAGCCTTCTTTAGTTGCTCATATTGAGACTTAAGTGTTATTACACCATGTATGAATGTGAAGGTTTTTGTAGAATTGTGTCCATCTGAAAGTTTGAGTCTTAAGAATATGGAGTAACTTGTCCACTGCTGTTCTGACTTAGGCCATTGTATAGCAAAAGCTAGGGATTTTGTATTCAATAGATATTATAGAATCCTTTCTTGCATCTGATGTGTACAAAGTATTTTCTTTAGTCATAGTCTCATCTACTATATTTTAGGCTATTGATTCAGTACAAAATCACAAAAGAAGCACCATCTTGTAAGTCACTTCTTTAAAAGCTCCAATAAACACTCTACCCTCTTACAACAGGGTCCTCTTACACTGTAGGATCTTGAAAGTCGTTGGCCAATTTGTTCCAGAAACTGAAGCCTGACAAGTTATCTAAGAAAACTTTATAAATAGAGAGCTATTCCTTAATACCATACTTTTTTTGTGAGTTACTGAGTAACGAATTGGAACTTTAATTTTCCAGAGCCTCTTCCTGCCCGTGAGGACACTTGCTGTGAAGTTCAAACATTGTTTTCAGGCTGGTGAGGTAATTCCTAGTGTACTCTCTGCTTGCGGATGCACATCTGCTAACTTGTATGGGAATTACGCCAAATTCCACTTCAGAGTCGAAGTACTTTTGTGATATTGACTTTAACTGGTTCTCCATAGTTGCAGGTGCTGAAGTGGCCAGAATATGATAAAAGGAATATCTCAAGCCACCCACACAGGTATTCGCTGTGGTCTGTATCTTGAGGCTTGATTTTTTTTTAAACTAAATTGAAGTGGGATTTTATGAAGTGTGCGTAAATGCTTACAAGGCTGTTTTAAGTATCCTGTTCACTAAAGTCTGTGTAGGGTGCTGTTTTCCTTCTATGGAAAAGACAGCTAAGAAGTTTGAAGCTGTAGATGATCCAGACAAATACAGAAGGGTGCATGCTATAGTGGGCTGAAGTTCTCAATTACCAAATACCTTCCAGATCGCAGGACAAGGTGAAATACTACTGCGAGATGCTCTAGGCCAGGATCAGCAGGAGCTCTGCACTGGTTGAGAGGTCTCTGATGAAGACTTTGGTCCCTGGGTTGTGAGGACGTCATCCCTCTTCCCTGGGACCTGGCTGGAATGCCTATTATCTTCCTCTGCAGCAAAGTGCCTTGGTAGATCTGTCAGAGCACCATCCTGTCCTCTCAATAGTTTTTAACTAAAAATTTATACACAACTCAAATTTGCTGTCTGTGACTAGAAATATCTCAATTCTTCAAACGCAGCTGACTGTCCGTATGCAGGAAAAAGGAGGTGGGAAAAGTTTGAAAGTTGGCTGCTTTGCAAGATGGAATAGTAAAAGGCAATTCCAACAAAACCTGGAAGTTCGGTCATCGTTCTGGAAGTGAATATGTGTTTAATAAGATTCCTTTCCAAATATTTGCAGTTAAGCAGAAGCTTTCTCTCTGGCTATAAAATGAAGTCTGCCATTCTTTCCACTGTTAACTGCATCTGTCTATGTGACTGTGCCAATATGAAAAGCATTTGCTTTGGTATCAATACCTTAAACTATATTGCTGTAGTATATGAAGAATAATTTAAGCAAGCTATTCATTTATATCTGCAATACTTCTATCATTCTGGCTTTAAAATTTGATAGGAATGAAAAATAAGTCTGTCGAGAAACTGCGAGGACTAATGTATATGGTATGATGGAGGCTTAAAGTATTTGAATTGGCATAAAAACTCGTTTTAAGGACATGTATTTTACATGGTACTGTAAGAAGTAAATAGAATGGAAAGCTAGGTGCAAAACTGAAAGGCAAAGCACTGCCTATAAGCAACAGTTTGTTATTAATGCACTGAGTGGTATGTTTGGAAAACATACAGGCTCTCACTTGAGGATTGTAGCACTTTATGGTGTCTTTCACATGAAAAAAAAATAATTCATTGCAACACAAAGCAATTAATTTTTTTTATTTGAAAACTGTTTTGTCTAGTCTCTCACTTCAGGGAAGATACCACATACCTTAATCCGAATTTCCAGGGTAACTGATTTTTTTAGTATTCTATTTTTGATTTACTATTCAGCAGGTGAATATAACTTTTATGTAGAAGGAATAAATATTCCTTAAACAAAACTATATTTTGAACAATATATGAATAAACTTTAACTAAGGGATATTTCATACATATTTCATACATTTTTATCTGGAAAGCAATGAGAGTGAGGCTAGCGACTTGTTATGGACAGTAATGCAGTAGATGCTGATTTAAGCAGAAAGGTGATGCAAATTGTTATTTGAACTATTGGGAAGTGCTATGGGAAAAACAACATGCGTTGAGACTTACGAGTAGTTTGCCTCTTGTATCTGAAAATTTCTCTTTTCTTTGTGTTTTCCAGTTTGATGTCAAAACATTATGTTGCACCTAAAGAAACAGAAGGACTTATTTTTTGGTTAAACTGCTGTGTATTTAGGGCCACTGACATCCCCTTGTCCTATTTGGAAAGTAGAGAAGGTGGGAACTGTGCAGTTTCTCCCTGCTTTCAGTTCCTTAGATATCCCAGATGGTGAGAAAGCATTGTCAAAGAAAGGAACGAGGAAATGTGGGCAAAAGTAGGAAATGCAATTCTGAGAAGTCAAGCCTCAACTTATCAGACATTTTGATACCTTGCAAGCCTTGGCCAGCAGGTGGGAATTCAAACCTGCCCCAGTTTAAGTTGCTTTTGTTTATTTTCAGTGATACTAGCTGTCTTCTACTGCAAATATATCAATTTTTTTAATGTACCTAAAATTGATCGTGGAGATAGCAATGTAAGTCTGGGTTCTTATTAGCACAGTCTTCTCAAAGCATGTCTTTGTATTTTAGATAGCTGACGTCTAAGAACCATAGCAGGTATGTAGGTTGCAGGAGATAGTGGTTGGAAAGCACAGTGGGAAGGCTCAAAGTTCTAGAATTAATTTAGACTCCACATTAAATCAGTGTTTAGTTGAAACGGCCCTGAGAAAACATGAAATAATACAAGTTTTGGTGTTCAAACTCAAAGCTGTAGTTGATAGAGACAGCAAAGCTCGCAACCATCATATGAAGCAAACTGGAAATAGTTTTCCTGAAATCCACATGGTATACCAAGACAGTTTCATGTTTCTGGCCCTTACTATTTTAATACCTGAATAAGTCAGAATGTACCCATTTGCTCCATCTTACTTAATCCTCAGCTTCATTTGTCTGATTGTTGGGAGGTTGCTTTGGGAAATTCTGGAACTTGGTTGCCAGGACCATACTTTGCTTATAGGACCCTGTGGCCTGAGCAGTGGTACTTCAGACTACCTTGGAGCATTGCGCAACAGCAATAATAGAAGTTTCTACTATAATAAGATTTGATGGATGTGTTATTTAGTGTCCTTTCCCCTGCCTAGTCCCCACTTCCTCACTCTGGGAAGAAAACAGGGAGACTAAGATTTTTGAAATGTGTGGGAAAACAATTGTTGAGGTTGTTCTTGTTACAGAAGGAAGAGCTCCTCATGTTAGAAGAACAGAGATAAATCTTCTTTTCTTGCCTTTGCTTTGGAATGATGTAGGTGAGAATAGCAAATGAGGGTCAGTCCTTGTAGATAATCTTGTTGATGTTGTCTTTTCTTTGAGCCCTTGTACTTTGACATTTGCAAGAAGGGTGTCTGTAGGGCTTCATCAAACTTCTGAGGCATTTCCACAAGTTGCTTATGCTTTGTATTCCAAATATAAAAACTCAAACATGTTGCAGAACTGAGTAGCAATTGGACAAAAACAGAAAAGTCACTATTTTTCCAATGGTCAGAAACTGCAGATCATCAGCCAAATTGGTAGCCATAGCTTACCAGGATTGTGTACGTAACTGTCAGAATTGTAGTCACTGAGCTTTTTGCAAGTTTAGGAAATAGTTGTTTCCTTGGTGGCTGGGAATGAAGGAACTTGCTGAATGAGAATTAAATGCAATTGCACAAACAGAAGTCTGGCAGGAGAAGACAGCTTTTCAATATGTAACTCTGGAGAACTGGAAAGTATAGAGGAGTAATTATCTCTGTCACAGTCTGTTCATAACCTACTTTTTTTCCTTAACAACTAGCTTGAAAAAAAATGCATTTCTACCACAAATACTAATATATAATTTTATCTATTTAATAACATCTGAATCTGATATTAAATAATATTTTTAATTAAAATATGCTGATACTTTTAAACTTGCTTTTTATTCTTTCTGAACCAAAAGCTTTTTAGGAAACTCGCAGCTGTTTCCAGATTTAGTCTTACTGTGAAAGGAAGAGTTTTGCTTTAGGGCAACTTTTCTACAAGAAGGTAGGAATGATTAAATTCTAGATACAGCGACCACGAAATCACGCCACACTTCTATGGTATTGAGTTCAACTACTTCTTCATTAAAGAGATCTTTTTTTTTACCAGGCTTTAGACTATCTTGAGTGCGTTCTAAAGACTTTTTTTCCACTATTAATTATTAACAGCCAGTTTGATGAACTTTACATCATTGGTTGGTTGTGAGTTGAGGAATGAGTATCCACTGTACAGGGTTTGACATACAGATAGATTATGCTGATCTAACATTAAATTGATGAATAGTTTTGGGTTGAACTACACAGATAGCCAGTGCCTTCAGTAGACTTCTGCAGGCCTGCTCAGGAATGAGTCTCAGGCTGTCACTTTCACAACTAAAATAATTTAATGGATGAAAGTGATTTTTTTGAGTGATCTTATTTCATTTGCACTACTTTCTTTTTTCCTCAAGAGCTACTGACAAAACAACAGTAAAAGTTGACTGCTTAATTTATTAATCTGTGAAGTGCCCAGATAACAAAATTATTTTTTTTTATAATGTGAACAGTTGCAGCCGTCACTGCCTTCTTTGAAAACTTTGTACTTTTTAATTTGTCTCTTCAGTAGTTAGTTCAATCATTCAGCACTTTAGAAATACACTGCAATATGACTCGAAATTTTGTGAGGCAATCAAGCCATTTGTCATAAGATTTCCAATTAGCAAGAATTCAAGTTATTAAATACACAGATCCAAATTTAAAGAACATGCAAAGCAAACACAGATAGCCAGAGTCAAGTCTTCAAGGACAGACATTGCTTTTTAAGTATGCCTCTCAAATGTGATAAAAGAAATAAAAGTTCATAGTGTTAAGAGCGTTCAGGCTGTTTCTCAAGGCCACGTGTTTTGGAGTAGGTATTTAAGGAATTAGCCATTTTTCATCATTTTATCTTTTCCATGCAAGTAAAGATACTTTAAAAGACTGAAAAAATAAAGCATTTTCTGGACTGCAGAGGATATGAAATTGGGCTGTGACTTTAGTCTCCCTTAGCTTTCTGTGTGAAGAACTGTATTGATTTGCTGCTTAAGATGCTAGACATGCATGTGGTACCAGATTCGAGCTGAGGTCTGGAATTCAAATACATTTGTTTCCATGTGTTCCAAATGATGAGAACAGTGACTTTCCTGATTCTGTCAGAGCATTCTCTAAGGCCAATTCTGATCTGACTATTTCTGCCTCATATTTTCTGACCTGCTTTGAAACAGAGTATTTCTGCACACCTCTCAAACTTTAACAACCTCTTTGAAACTTAATACTGTAACTTATTTTTGTTTGTGATGCAAAATGGTTAATAACATCTTCAATCCCAGAAGAAATACTGCTGTTTCTGACTTGGTGACTTTTGGTTATATGTTAGTCTGTGTTTAAAAAAAAAAAACCCAACAAACTCAGTATCTTCTGTCATAAATTGCTGTAGCTGACTCCTCAGGTGTTCTTTCTTACTTTACCAATAACTGTATGCTTCTTTAAAGAACAAATAAAAATAATTTAAGAAGCTATTTTATTTGCATCTGGTGACATGCAGAAATACCATACAGACCTGCCATCTATTGATGGGTTCCAAATAAATGTGCTTTTTCCACACTAATACAGCTTCATATTTTGAAGGCATAATGTTAAGTTCTGTTACCAAAAAAAAACAAAAAACAAGCACAGCAAAACCAAAAAAACCCACCTAGAATTGAAGCATAACTTAAATATTGTCTTTTATTTTACTGAGGTAGATAATGATTGTGGAAGATTTTAGCGAACACATCTGAATTACTTGTCAGAGAGGGAAAGTGGCTAGGAGCATGTAATTGCTTCCAATTTGTCTCAGATTTAAGAAGAGACTTTTTACATGTTTGCAAGGTAACACCCACTCAGTAGCTTGTGTGGAAGTGCTCTAGTTTGCGAAGCAACATAATGAGCAGCTAGTGAGGATGGTTTTCCCAGCTGCCAAAGGGCTTTGCAGAGTTGTAATGACTGCCATACTACTGTCAAGCTGTCACGGACTAAATGAAGGTTTTAAAGCATGTTTGGTGCCTTCGTGGGTAGCTGGTTTTTTTGAGTGTTCTAGAAATGCTAGCTTTTTCCTAAAATACCAAGACGCAAAAGGTGAAATGCAACTAGGTCTGTTTGGCTGTGTGCAGTAATTACGAGTGTGAGATCTAAAGGGATAACTGCCATTTTTCCAAGAGGATTACATCAGCTAACTTGAGACTGAATTTCTACCTAAACAACTGAGATATCCAGAGGTCTTATAGGCTCTTGTGTAGAAGAGCCCTCTCAGCCTCTCCTAGACTTACTGTATGGTGGATGATACAGAAACAGTCATCTAATCAAGATGTTTTTACAGTTGATCACCAATAGGCATTTTCAAGAGTTTATGAAGTTTATGTACTTAATGTGATCTTCTTTTGCTGAACGACAGAGCACAGCACTAACAGCTCCAGCTGAAGACAAAGCTGCTGTTCATTGATTATTAAAAGTGGTATACAGAGAACTTCGGAGAATTAGATTTTTGGATACGTCAAATCAGCCAAACAATTTATGGAGATGTTCAGATGAGACATTTAGTGTTTAACTATTGTATCTATAAAATTTGATATTTTCAGTTGAAATTACTCCTGTTTTTAAGAGCACTAGAATGTATGTCATGTAGAAGTCTTCAGAGCGGTGAAGTTTACTGTATTAAAGTTTAAGGCTATACGTTGCAGAATTGATTATCCATGAGATTCTGAGGGGGAAAAAATAGCATTTGATCACATAATTGTTCTGTCTAGTGCTTCCTGGTTTTGAACACTTTGTTTTGCAGTGCTACTAGTGTTAATTCTATATGTAGATTATGTATAGTATACACAATGTTTTGTTTTTAAAACATGGCTCATTCAGCAGTAGATTATTGCCTGTTTTGTGTAGAAAGGGAATAACCCACAGACCATAAAACTTGAGCCACTGTTAGATAGCCTTCTCTTAATACTGCTTTGTAGAAAATATGTGAAACTCGTTCCAGTGGGGTGCTACAGAGTCTGCCAAAGTGATCACTGGGGTTAGCAAAAAAGATGAGTCAATATTAGGGTGAATTCAGGTGAGGTAGGGACAGTTTGTGGTCTGCTCGTGTAACTTATGACTTTGTTTCCCACTCGGTGGTGTGTAAACTTACAATAAAAACAGAACATGTATATACTGTGTAAGTATAGATAGAATGCTTGTCACCTCTGCTTTATTGATATTGTTAGGCATGGGTGCATAGGCCACTGAGCAATCAATGAACCCTTAATACTAACCTCACTTCTTAGCAATACCTAGTCTTTGCATTTCAGTAGTTGTTCTGATCTAATTTTACCGCTACCTTTCTGATACTACATTGATTTTCTCTTTTCTGTGCCGTTTGATGTGCGATTGTGAATTGCATACTGCATCAGTTCGGTTCTCAGTGCTTCAACTGCTCATTAAGAGACTTCTGACAATCTGTTTATTACATTCTTATCAATAGCCTGGTCAATATATTGAGTCCAACTATGCTTTCTATTCCAAAGTAACTTCTCAAAAACTGTTACCTTCCATGTGGAATGTTAGTATCTAATCTTTCGGGGTTTTTTTACCTACTAAAATGTCCTTGGAAACGAATTTTTTATTTATCAAATGAAGTTCTCCAAAGGGTGATTGGACTTTCACATACACAGATGCAGACACACTGAACTGAAAATGTGTAAATCTGAGGTGTTGAAAAGAACTTTCCATACTAATCTGAATTTGCTAATCTATTCCAAAGTACATTTAACATCAAGACAGCGATCTGTGCTGTAAATTTTCATCCTAAGAAACAATATTAACTTTTTAACTTTTTGGAATGATGAGGTATTACACCAGTGTTTACTTACTGTATAATTGCATCCCTGCATGCAGCAGCGTATGCAGCATGCATCTTCAAAGTGGAAAGCCTGTTTTCCTGATTGCTTGGGCAAAAGGGATGCACAAAAATAAGCAATCATACTATTGAAGTCTTGATTATTTTAAAACCTTTTTTAACTGCCAGCATCTAAAAGAAGCGAAAAGTGACTTTTCTAATAATGCTCTTTTTGGAGGACCATAAGGATAAAAAGATTTTTGGAAATAAGAGTTTAAGGAGAAAAATAAATGACACACCAGCTTCAGTAGATTGTGCAGTACAACAATTCTGCAAATTGTTTCTTCACAGAAAGTGGAAATGTGTTTGGAAGTGACTTAATATACAGCAAAAGATGAATAACATGTAAATAAAATACAGGGTATGACTATAGAAAGTGAGAGGCTAAAAGTTGTACTGATGAAAAGAAAATCTCTTAGTTTAGAGAAGTCGTCTTAATACAGGAAGCCGATTTTCCTGCTGTTGAAAAGTTAGCTCTAATGAAGTCTTTGAAAATCTGATGCTGAGTTAAGGATACACTAATTGGAGTGGCTTATATTGCTTTTTTTTTTTTTTAAAGGCAAAGCTGTCTTGCATGACGGACTTTGTGGTTTTCAATATAAATTTTGTTTATAACAACTAAGGTCATTCTTATTTATAGTCTTTGTGGTACCTAATATTTTTGGTGAGGTCGAGCAATCTGTAGTTCCTTATTTCTTATAACTATATTTTTCACAGACTGCTATCTGATTTGGTGGATTTACTTTCTCAGTGCAGTAAGTGCATATACTTATGTCTGTTGACTGGAAATCAGGAATTGAATGTTATAGATGTTGGTGTTATACAAGCATGGCCTACATGTAACATGTTGTGAAAAGGCAGGAGAAACCTATGTTTTTTTCAATCAGTCTCCAACATAAAAGTCAGCCTAAAGTAACAGATTTTTATTTTAAAAAGCTATGTAAATGAACTTATACTTACATGGAGATGTGTCTTTTTATTTTCTTCTTGTTCTCCTGTCTAAAATGACAAGAAGAGAAAGAAATTAATAAGAGGCTGTGTTTGAGAAACCTCTGCTAATTAGCATGGGGAAAAGAGAACAGTAAGGTGGTTGTAAGAATGCAGATGGAAAGGCCTTCATTTTAGTTCTGTTTTTACAGGGTGTTGGCAACTTAAGCTGATAATGGCTAAAACAGATCCAATTTTGAGTAGCATAATGCTTATTTGGCATCATACTATCATTCTGACAATAAGGAATGTGCTCCTCAGTATGTTACCCAGTAAAGGGAATGTGTTCTACTGTCAGAATTAGTGACATGTATTTACTTTGTGGGACATTATAGAAAATAACCAGCAAACCAGCTACTGATGCAGTGAACTAAATGGCACGTACCTGAATCATTAAGCCCATTTCAGTTATGTGTTTTTTCTTTTATATGTTCAGTGACAAACAAGAAACCAGCTCAGGCGTCTATTACGAAGGTGAAGCAATTTGAAGGCTCTACGTCTTTTGTCAGGAGAACGCAGTGGATGCTCGAGCAGCTTCGCCAGGTCAATGGTATAGACCCTAATCGGGTGAGTTCAAACAGTTCCAGAAAATGAAGATTGAGCTCTTTTATAACGAACTTATGAATCAGGCATTCTTTCACTATTCAAACCACATCTGGAAAGATAAGATACAGGTTTAAGTGCAAATTCTCAAAAAAGAAATAACTTAATGGAATATGTGAAATAGATTTTAATGGGAAAGATGGGAGGAAGCCAAAGCTCATAATCATATGGATTTTTTTCTTCCTGTTTTTCCCTACTTTTTCCTTCTCTCTCTTCTTTGTAAAGAGGGAAAATAAGAGCCTTGTTTGAATTGTCTTCAGCTATAAGTCTCTTGGGGTCCATGCAGCTGTGTTGTAAGGTAGAGCAGTAAGTAGAAGCAAGGGCAGAAGAGGTTACTGAGGTTCAAGTTTGTGAAATACTGTGAACCTTGTGTTTTTTCTCAGATCGTTCTGTGTTTCTTATCTTTTCCTACAAAGGGCGGTGGTGTGGTTTAGTTGCCAATGGCACATAAACGCTGATTTAAACCAAAACCAAACAAACCAACTCCCCACAAAGTAGTTCTGGAATTCCTTTAATGTGGAATGCAGCCCACCTTGAGCTGTCTCAAGACAGAGTTGTACTAACATGTAATATGCTTATGAATACAAATCTTCAGTAGTAAAACAGCAGAATTGGAAGTTAGGAATGTGGCTTATACTATGAGATCACAAAGTCACTTAATGTGTTCATTGTACAGCAAAATATGTTTGTGACTAACACCCTTGGTTTGTTCAAAGCTGTGCTCTGATCAGCCACCGAAGCTTCTTAGCAATGGCGCACCAAGTTGCGTTACTACCCAGTACAGTCTTTTGTACAAAAAAGAAGCCCTTTGGCCACTGCCCTATGAAATGCAAGGGGTGGAATTATATTTTCTCTGGGTAGAAGAGCAACAAAGGTGCAGTGAAAATGAGAGTAATGACAAATAGATAAGGGATATGAGTTTTAGGCCCTTTCCCAGCATGTGCTATAAATAACATACCTGGGGTACTCTCAGATTCAAAGTCCCATCAAGTTCTTAAGCTTAGGCATGTTCCTTTCAAACTTGTCTTCCTGTGATTCCTAGTGTCATCGGTTCAAAACAGCATTTACAAGATTGGATTACAACATTATATTTAGCAAATACTGCTACATAGCAATACTTTTTGCATAAAATCCATTTATTTTGGCAGTTGATGCACAGTATAGAGCTGGACTTTGATTTTTTTTTTTTTTCTCTCTCCTGGGAATGCTCTTTTGTTCGCGCTATCCTGAGCCCTAAGTAACACCTTATGATAATACGTTAAATACAATAACTAGGACTTGCTATTTGCTTTTCTCCTTTTGTTGAGCATTAAGAGCAGAAACACATCTTCTGTAATATAGTGTGAAAGTAAATTTTGTGCTGAGGCACAAATCCTTCTGTAATATAAGAGGCATAAGTAACTCTATATCTGTAGATAACAAGGATTTCTTACAAGATTCCAACTCTTAATTTTTTTGGACTAAAGTATTTTTTTCTGGAGTCTTTGTCATAGCTGAATATTCCTTGTTAAAAATATCTGCAAGAAAAAAACCTCCTGCCTGTTTTTTTTTACATCCAAAAATATGCAAAAGAGTAATCCCAGGATGGTCTTGATTTGCATGACCTTTCTGCTTTTTCTAACATAATACTTTTAAAAAGTAATAGCTCTATATCTTTCTGCAAATCGTTTATAGAACTGGAATAATAGTAGTATGTTTTTTGTCTTCTAGGATTCCCCAGAATTTGATTTACTATTTGAAAATGCTTTTGACCAATGGGTAGCAAGCACAGCTTCAGAAAAATGCACGTTCTTTCAGGTTCTACATCACACTTGTCAGCGATACCTTACAGACAAGAAGCCAGAATTTATCAACTGCCAATCTAAAATTATGGGAGGTAAGTCGATTGCAGCTGGAGTACTTTATGTGGTTGGACATGAAGTGATTTGCACATGAGTTATTCTGTGTTCAAATGAGCTTGCAGCCTAATTAATCTGGAAATTGTGGGTCTGAATATTTTAACTTCTAGGTTTCAGCATTTCTCCAAGCACCACTTCACACTCTTCTGCTGTCTTTGCTTTCCTTGTCTTCAGTTCTAGAGGCAACATCCCCTGCCCACCTTGTAAGAAGTTATTCTCCTCCCTCTTGATTTCAATTTGTCTCTCTACTTTTCTTCATCCAGAAACATTTCTGGATGGCCTGAAACATTTCCCACTAAAAGCCTGTTCTGCATTGCCATTTCCTCACAAGTCTGTCAAAAAGTGGTTATTACTAAACTTCCCATGGGTCTTTTGGAATTTACTTTGTCCTTGACAGAAATCTGTTAGTTTAGAGTTTTGTTGCATTTCATAAATCACATATCTTAAGGTGAATTTCCAGGATTAGGCTTAAAAATATCTGGTTAGTTAAAAAAAGTCTGGTGAATATGTGAAAATGGCATTTACCGTTCATGTCCCAAGCAGCAAAAACTATTTTGGGGTGAGGATTTTCAAGTATTTCACAAAGTATTCTTTAGAAAAATAAACCAGTTTAGTTGTTCCCTTAGACTCCTTTTTTTTTCTGCTCTAAAACAGAACACTTTTTAAAACTCTGACGTCTCCCATATTCTGCACAGCTGGAATAAAAAAATGGGGTGTTTTTCTCTTTCTCAATGAGTCTCCTAACAGTTTGTGTTTCCAAACTGTAAACGAGAAGTGCAAGCAAGGGATTTTGCTTAGTTCTTGTTTCTTTCCCCCAGTAGGCATCAATTATAAATATGGAGAGCCTGACTCAGTTCTTTCTGGCAATTCTCCTCTTTCATAAATCTAGAATACGTTCCTGTACGGTACTACCAGAACCAGATTTTGTGCAGCCACCTTTCTATGCTCTTTTTTTTCTGGTTGTTATTTTGTCTTGCATCCCTTTTCTCTAAAACACCAAAGGTAAACTTGAGGAAGAGGGAAATCATCTCCAGTTTGGTGTTTACATTTTAGCTACTGACACTGAGGTTACCGCTAACTTTGCAGTCGTAAGTCAGAACTATTCTGTCAATCATCCTTTTCTTCTAGTGTCTTCTCAAACTAAGAAAAAAGGCACAAAACTTTCTTGTAAACTTCCTCTCTCATTTTTTCCCCTTCCACATTAATAGGATTTCCTTTGTTTTCTTTTTGGTGTGGTGGGGAGGAGGGAGGAGCAGTTTTTGCACTGATGGGAGAAGATAACCTCTACAATTTTTCCATTTCGTATGGAAGAAGTGTCCTATCAAGCCTTTGTTTGCCATCTGTTTGCTAATGATACTCACTTCCGTCCTTCCTGCTAATTAATCAGTGTTAATAAACCACCACACATTACATGCATTATTTTATTCTCATAAGCTTGACCTGTTTGAAATTAAATTCTTCATTCAACTGACCCAAATATTAACCTTTGTCTTAAACAAGTGTCATCACAATGGGGAAAAAAAAGAATTGCCAGAGATTCATAAAATTCATCTTGACTTTTACTTTTTTAACACGCACTAGACCCCACGGCGTCCCATGAAGCATACCTATATTGTCTCTATTAAAACTTCATCGCTAAAATGGGCTTATTCAGCCATCCTCCCATACCAGATGTCAACTTTTTCCATATTCTTTGCCTGCCATTCTGACTGTGCACAGACACAATCTCTGTGTGTACACACACAGTACAGTCTGTGGACGCAGTACAGGGCCAGGGACTAATAAATCTCCTCATGGATGCAGTGCTTCTGCTGATCTTCATGCTGTCAACTTTTTTCTCACACTAGGTTACAAACTCCCTGTGGATGAGTTTCAAATTTGACAGAAAGTAGAAAAAGTGCAAACCAAGTAATAGTTGACTCTAAATTCCACTGGCCTTCTGTGTGTCTGCCTCATTGAGCAATAAGATGTCTGCCAAAAATGGGGGGGGCAGAAAGTCCTCATTAGCAAATCAACTGTATCAATTATTATACAAGGCAATGCTATCGTATAATTAGAAATTGTCTTGTAATATGTAAGATAAAATAGTCTGTTTAAACATCTGCTATTCCTTTAAATATTCAGATTTATATTCTTAGTGCGATGCTAGGTTTTCTACAGTATTACTGTCTATACTATAATTACAAGCTTTATTGGTGTATTCATGCATACAGATAAATTCTTACTTAGTTACAAAAGTATTAGTCTAGCACCCATGCTGATATTTCTTGAAAATATAATTGATTGAAAAAAATAGATGAACTTAGCTTTCCAAACTAAATTTTTTTGAGTTGTGGAAACATTCTTAAGTTTACTATGTTGTTCAGCATTTTTCCTAATGTTCTAGTATACCTGGAGAATATATTTCACTAATCTTCTTTTCATCACCTTCAAAAGCTTTTGCTTTACTTTATGTTTAAGTGTATTACAATGTATTTATCTAGCAGAGACATGCTTCCTCCACTGATTAAAAATAAACAAACAATTATTGTAGCAACTTTGATATATCTCCCAATTAAAGGCAGGCCTCCTTAGTAATACATAGTACTGTGAAGTTAGTTCAGTCACTGAGTTATGTTAGTTGGGCTGTTAATCTGAGGCAAATGCAGTAATTGCTAAGTGACCAGAAGCAGCACCTTTCATTGACTTTAGAAGCTGTTCTGTGAGTTAGTAGTTGACTGTCTCGGGCACTGGGGAGATATCTGCAGTCCTCGTTTGAAGCCCAGGGATGGGCCAACTGTATATCGAAACCCACTTAGTCTGAAACCTACAGTATCAGCAGGTTTTTATGGAAAATATATTGAAATCTGTTGTCAATCTCAAATTCATCCTGACTGGAAAAACCAAGGTCCAAACATAGCCAAGCAAACCAAAGAACATATACCTGAGGATGTATCTTGAAGTTAACTAAATTCAGTTTAGAATTTGCAAGTTGGGATTGTGTTTGTTGGTGGTTTTGGGTTTTTTCTGCAAATTAGCCAAAGGAGTATATTCAAATAATTCTTAAACCTTAGTGTGCAGTCAGGTCATGGATGAAGCATATTGCTTCATCCCCTCTACCGAGGTACCCTTTTTGGTTTAGGTTATATTCTTTTGAACTTTCTGGGGGATGTGCAATGTAATATTCTTTTTGAATGGTTAGTCAGTTTAACTTCTTATACCCTGTAAGTTTTTTTAATAAACTATTACAATATACACACACATCAGTTATGTTATGTAATGATAGAGATGTGCACATCATACACGTAATTTGTATCTTTTAACTAATGCATATTTTCAAAACCAACAAAAAATGCCACCAAAGAAGACTTCCTCACAAGTGGTACTGACGATGAAAGAACTTTGAACGGCTTGTTTACAAGCTTGCTTATCTTATTAAGCCTTATTCGTTCCTAAAGGATAGGGGTGAAGAAAGTGAAATTCATGCTGTGTCTGTTTCTGCAAGAAGTGTTTAAGAGCTTAGCCGTAAGTAAAAGTGGGTGTCCCTGTGGAGCTGCAGACCCTCTTCATTGCCTTCCTCCTTTTGCCTCCCCCCAAACACACACACTGCCCCCTACAGGCCAGAGCCCTGCCCTGATTCTTCTTTTCCAGAACCATTCTTTGCTTTATTTTCATTTGAGTATCATGTAAGGATGTAGTCTGTAGAGTTAAATAGGCTAGACTGTTTTCTGTAACTTGATTAATGACATTAGTAATTACAGCGATAATGAGAACAGATTAAAGGTGTGGGTGCTAATTCTGAGAACAAAGAGCAAATTCAAATTTGGGAAGACTGTAACAAGATTCCTCCCACTAGTATCTTGTACTAAATATTTCAAGTTTGTCTCTTGTTTAGTAGAGCTGTCTCCATAGCTTACATGCATTCTGGATGTTATTTTGGGGAGGAAAGGAAAGGCAGGCATTTGGAGGTAGAGGGTTTTTTCACTGACATAGGAAATACTTTCCGCTTTTATATCTTTCTAACATACAGGTTCTCATACTAGAATATGTCTAATTTGGAGTACCTTTGTGTTATGTTAATTGTCATTCGGTGGCCAAATCAATCAAGATTGTATTGCTTTTACATCAGTCAATGTGAAACACAAAGTTGGAGGTGAGTGGTGTGCAGAAATTTTGTCATCTACAGGTTGTGGTTTTTAGAACAACTTAATTCTTGACATAACATTAGGCTGACACTGAAGATGAATTTGACTCTTATTTCTGGATAGAATCCTGCGATACAGCATTTGAAGCTCTTAAAAGATTAATTCTGGGCCTGTAAGAATAAACAGTTGCTGCCACCTTTAGATACATATTAGAAATGCATAGTCCTTGGAAAGGAGCAGGACCTCAGGTTGGAGGAAGATGATGATTCTGTGATATTTTTTTGTTTTGTTTTAAGCTTTGTCCTACCTGTGTGCTTTGGTTTTAACAGCCATTCTGCTGAATTAAAATATTCTAAGAAGCGCAGAGTAGTGACATCTTTGCCTCTGTAACCTTTTCTCTATGACAGCTGGTAGGAGTTATTAATGGATCATTCTTTTTCTCCTCCAGGAATATATTGCCAGTGTGAGAATGGCAATGAGTATTTCTTTTTTCATAAGCTATTGACTCAGCTTAACTTACCACATTTGAGACCTCGTAAGCATATAGCGGTGTTTACCATACTGTGCAAGATTAATGACTGACTAAAGGAGATGAACAAAAACTTGCCATTAGGAATTAGCATGGGGAAAAAAGATTGCTCCCCTCCCTCCTGTCAAATACCTGGTACTTACTGGTTTCAACTCTTTACGTGATAGCCATTAAAAAAGGTGTGTAATTGAACATAATATTCTTACAGACTTTCACTTATAAACTAATTCTAATACAAATTAATTTGACCAAAAGAAAAAAAAAAAGTAGTATCTACCACATTATTTTGTCAGTGTTTTGCCATTGTGAAATTACCAATCAGACAAATCTTAGCAATGTTTCTGTACAGGAACAACAAAAATTTATGCATGTGATTAAGATATTTCTTGCCATGATGTACCAAATACTCAGTTGTTTGCTTTAGAGAAAATAAAGGGCACTGTCAGACTAGAGATTAAAATATTAGAAATAAATTTTCTGCTACCAAAGACCATTTCAGGTGCTTGCTTTTACGCCCTGCATATTCATGTGAAGATTAATTCTGCTTTACCATTTTTTATTTACCTGGATGGATTTTAGGTATCTTAAGCATAAAAGTCATGTTTGAGATCAGAATGGTTAAGAGTAGTTGAGTGCTTGTTCCATAGAAATATTGCATATAATCAGACTTTAACTTTCTAAAATTAGTATCTTGGGCAAAAAGTACATTATGTTCTTGTAAAATCCATAGGGGAACATAAAATGAGAAGGGATATTTATCATCTTAAAGGTTGGTTCCTTTTTGATCTGTATAACTCTGAGATGAGATAATATAGAAAGCACTAAGCAATATATTTTCTTGCCTTTTTTAAAGAATGAGGATCTATGTGAGGTGTTATCTTCAAGATGCAGAATATTACTGGTTGTCATAGAAATGAGAAAAAAAATTTGTGTCAAATAATCAGCTTTTAGTGTTTACAGAGCCAGAATGGAGTTCTGTGCTTTTGTAGTAATTAACTGATTCTGAAAGTTCCTGGTTGGTTAGACTTTCATTAAGCATAAATATTAGTTAATATTGAAAATATTACCGACTTAGGTTAGTACTAAATTTTATGAATTTCTTAGATTAAAGTTTTCAAGTTTAAATAAATTTCTCAATTTGGAAGAGGGTAAAGGTTGTGGTAGTATGAAATTGATCCTAATTAGATATTTCTTAATTTATATCCGATCTGCAATATACAATAATGTCCTGTCCTGGCATTAATGACAGTATTTAAAAACATCAATAAAAGTACATATGAAATAGAGAAGATAAGTTTATCTGAAAGACATTTGGGACCTGTCAATTTGGCTCTTAATCTTTGGGCTGTACATTCTCCAGACATTAGTTATTAATTTCTAATTTATATAATTTTGACTAAACTTTAAACTTCAGTACTGTATTTTTGGAGGCAAGAAAGCAGGGACATCAAGACTATATGGTGATGCTGAACCCTAGAAGAAACCAGTGTGTGAGTGCAATTGGCTTGAAAAAGTCTAGATAATATCTTATCCTTTCAATGGAACATTTATTAGCAATAAAACCAGATCAAGACAAAAAGATCAAAGATAGAAAGAAAATTAAAAAAACACTTAGTTTATGAAAATCCTTACTTTAATGTGCTGCCTATGTAAAAATACTTAGAAGATTAGGTATCTGAAGTTATGAATATAATCATAGTTTTAATAATAAGATTGGAAGTAATCTAGTATTCTCTTGTTCTACTGATGATCAAACAAACTAGTAATTATTGAGGCTTAGGGTATGACTTCGTTGCGTGGTTACTCCAGTTTGACTGTTGCAGTGCTACATCCCTTTGCAAGTGTGGTAATGTGTAAGGGTAGACAGACCACTAGTCTGATCCACTGTGGCAGTTCTATTTACTTCTCTCCTCTATAAATAAAATATAATTGGTTTATAATGCAGTTCTGCTGAACTGCTGTGGTATCTGTAGTGCAGTCCAGCACCTTTGAGCCATAGGCTTGTGTGTATTTTGTTTCACTGTGTGTCTGTGGCTCGGTAAATATTTTCCTGGGAAATTGCATTTAAACTGAATGTATTGTTTATTGTGGCTCGTGAGTTACTGTGCTGTCAATTTTGGTGTATTAGAGTTCTGCTTGAAAAAGTGCTTTTGTGGAAGAAAGTGAACAGTCTGTAAAAATAAACTTGATACAGAAGCAAGTTTCTGCATGTCAGTCATGCCATGAATCTGATTCCAGGAGAAAGCACTGTGTCACAGCACTACCTACAACAAGAAAAAGGTTATGTGGGTCCCATGTTGCATTACAGTGAACACTAGAGATCGCATCCTCCAGCTATAAAGTAAGTTATTGTATTTCAGATGAAATGCAGCTGTCTGGACTCATAAACTAATGACGACACTGATAAGTAGTTTGCAACATCTTTGAAACGCTCACTGTGGGTAGCTGGTACTTGCTGTGCTTCACTAAAGAAAATTGCCGAGAAGTAAGCTAAAGAAAAGTTAATGTTTTTCTTCTTTACTGATTGATTGGTCTTAGCACATCTGAGTTATTACATATTCAGTTTCAGTCCTGTAAGCCCACCTCAAGGACTACTTGAGGTGCTTCTTACTCCAGAGGTGGAATTTATCTTGAATGTAACTTATGACAGTGGCAAAGCTATTCACTGCCAGTTTGACCCTGATTTGTTTTACTGAGATATCTTTTACTGTTTCTCCTTGCATAGCTTCATTAGCTTGGTGGTTTTGAAGGTACAAGTCCGATTTACACATATGCAGTATATTTATACATATATAGATGTATTTGTGTATAGCTAAAACATATGTTTGAGTTTTTTATATGTATTTTATAGCATTTTGAAATTCATCAGTATTTGCTTAAAATGAACTGGATGCTTGTTCTGTTGTGATGCTGCTGTGCATTAATTGATCAGTGAAAGCCATCTTCTGGTCAACTTTGTCTGTAACCATGTGAGACCAGCCAGAGTTTCTTCATCCCTAATGAAACTTTTTTTGATCTAGCTGTACTCTGACATGGAAAGATGATTGTCCATGTTCATAACAACTTGAGAACTTTTAGAAATGAAAAACAGAATTGCTTTTCTTATTCTTTTCAAAAAGAAAAAAAAGCAGCCTTGAATGATGGCCAAATGAAATCTTTAAAAAGGAAAACTGCACCACCTGAGTGCCCAGCTGTTTCACAAACTAAAATCCCCCTTTTCTTTTCCTGCAACCCACTATTTCTTATCTCTCTTCTTTTGGTCACTGTTACTTCATTGAATGCAGCCATTTTTTCTCGGTCTGGAAAGTGAATGCAAGTGGTGCATCGACAGTAATAACTGAAAATACCTCTATGAGACAGACTTCTGTGTGAATCCAAATCCATTTCTTAGTATTTGTGAGCTTCGTAAGTCGTTGAGAATGAATTTTGCTTGAGACAAGAAAACTCAAATTAAGCATTAAATAACAGTTTTTTCTTAAAATGACAGTGCCCCAACCATTTGACCTCATCTCATTTGAAAATCACACAGCCACTAGCTCGTTTGAAATCAGTTGCTCAGAACCATCTGATGCTTAATGAATTGATATATACTTTTTTCAAAGTATTGTTTTGTTATCCTTTTGTATTTTGATTCTTTCCAGTTTCAGTCAGAAAGGATAGGATGTGATCTGTCTCCAGAATCACTTCTTGATCATCTGGGTAAAAATCCTGTGTGTCGTATTTTTCATAAACAATCCCTTTCAAAGTCATAAGACAATGACATTACTATACATTTGAATGAAGCAAATATGAAGTGCAAGTTATCTTGCCCAGCATTGTTTCTATTCCAAAAATCATTCTAAATTTAGTACAGCATACTCCTTCGTAACTAGCAAGAATTCATTAGCGTTGACACTTTCAGTCTTCTGTAATTGACACGGATCGGAACAGTTCAGTATGTATATCCCCACTGTGTGGTTTCACAATGGCTCTCTTGCTACTTTGATATAGTATAAGTCGTTTCTGTTCTGAAGGATTTTATCTCCATCTTTTGCAGTTCTCATATTGACATAAGAATGCATAGAAGACCTTGTTTGGGTAGTCTTATTTACTAATATTTAATTTTCCGAACATTTACTTTTTCATTCTGATTGTTCACATGCAATGTTAATTTGATAGCTGCGCTTTAATTTGTGATACCTGTAGTATATTGGTCGTGGGTTTTTGTTGTTTTTCATTTGTTTGTGGTTTTGGGGGGATGTTTATTTTTGATTGACTATGGCTTACATTTTGCCTTCTTGTAAACCTGGTATTTGAAAACACAAAACTCTGAATGCACCACTACAGTGGGGGAAAAAAAAAATAAATCAGGATTGTTTTCCCTCTGACTTATGTTCTTGCAGTTCAAACTGCCTTTGAATATGGCTGACCTCCCCTGGTTCAGGGCTTCCAAATAATGAATTGGAAACCAATATTTAAATGTTGGAAAAGTCCATGTTAAATATATGTCACAATGAGGCAAATGAGACCAGTTAAACTCTCTATATGTAGACTTCCTGGCAATTGAGGAGAGGGATGATTTAAAAAAAATTTTTCAGCAGCTGGGATGTTGAGAGGTGATCCCTTTGTTCCACACGGTAAGAAACCATAATCCTTTCCAGGTCACCTGGTGTAGAACTTCTAGATTCAGGGGGCTGGTTAGAGGAGTAAAGGAAAAGAACAACTAAAATTGCTCTTTATGTCCTAATACATAGTTGATTTTGTGTCTGGAAAAACTAAACCTACAAAAGAGAAATACTATTAAGTATTTTATTGCTGAACAATGTTCCCTCCATGTTTTCATCTCTCTCCTCTATTTCAATTCTGTGTACATACCTGTTTAAAAACAAACAAACAAAAAAAACCCCACAAACCTCTGCAGGCAATGCTGTTGGGTAAAATAGCCTATTCTAATTCTGTTTGCCACCCCCCAATTTTAACAGCCATTTCATCTAGCTTAATTTTATATATCCAGTGTTCACATTTGAAAAGAATGTAAGTCCCTGTTCTTTGTCTTAGAAGAAAAAGCTAGTTTCTGGGTGTCTGCCCTGAGGGCAGTTTCCCAGGGAGTCCTATTGACTAACTCCTTGAAGAGCTGGAATTTTGCTTTCCTAAAGTTCAGGGTCCTGACTTTACTCTTTACTCTGACCCATATCCCTTAGGACCACGAACTCCACCTGCAGCGCATGATCCCTGCAGCCCAGGCTGCCTCCAGTCTTGATGTCACCACTTAGCTGGCTTGTGTTGGTGACTGAGAGGTCCAATATTGCATCCCCTCTGGTGGGGCTGTCTATTACCTGGCTTAAGAAGCTATTCTCCATGCACTCCAGGAGTCTCCTGGATGCGTACATGTCTCTGTGCTACTTTTGCAGCAGATGTTGGGGTGGCTGAAGTCCCCCGGCAGGACGAGAGCCTGCAAGTGCGATGCCTTCTATAGGTGGAGTAGGAAGGCTTCATCAACAGGCTCCCCTTGTTTGGGTGGCCTGTAGTAGGCACCAACCACAAGGTTCCCTTTGTTGCCTCAGTCTCTAATTCTTATCCATAGGCTTTCAACCCGCTTATGGCTATTCTTCAGAGACGGCTGTTCACTCTCTATCCATTTCTTGATGTAGAAGGCAATGCCTCCACCCCTCCTTCCTCCCCTGTCTCTTCTGAATATCCTGTAGCCATGGAAAGCCACAGTCCTGTCGTGTGATTTGTCCGTCCAAGTTTCAGTAATGGCAACTAGGTCATAGCTTTCTAGCAGCATGGTGGTTTCCAGCTCTTTCTGGTTGTTGCTCATGCTGTGTGCGTTGATGTAGAGGTAGTTCAGCTGGGCTGTCTGCTGTGTCACATTCTTAGAGGAACATCCCTTAACTCCTTTGAGGTTATTTCTGTGGTGTTTCCCTGTTGGCTGCTATTACCTCAGGAGCCCCTGTCTCATCTCTGTAAGACTTCGAGTGTGCTGCAGTGTAGCCAGTGTGCCTCAGAGCAACATGCTGAGGGCCCTCGCTAGCACCCCGGTCCCTCTAACTGTTGCCTGTTGTCCCACCGCTTGTCCTGGGCAAGCCTGATACTGCCCTCCTCCCCCCTCAAGCCTATTTTAAAGCTCTGTTGATGAGCCCTGCTAGCTTGTGAGCAAAGACCCTCTTCCCCCTTTGAGAAAGGTGAACCCCATCTGACACCAGCAAGCCTGGTGCTGTGTAGGCCATCCCATTATTGAAAAACCCAAAAATGTAGCTGTGATCCAGCCATGGAGACATTTATTAACAGACTGTGCTCATCTTTTTCTTCCTATGTTGCTGCCCATGACTGGGAAGAGAGAGGAAAAAATAACCCGTGCTTCAGATTCCTTAGCCCTTGGATGACGCGTTGTGGCTTTATCACGGCTTACAAGGAAGAGCAGCAATGGGTAATATTTCAAGGGCTGTACCAGACTAGGAAGTTTCCTAGTGATGTCCTTAACCCGGGCCCCAGGGAGGCATCAGACCTTCCCTAAGAGGAGCATCTGTCTGCCATATTGAACCCTCTGTTCCCCTCAGAAGGGAATCGCCTACAACTATAACTCGTCTTTTCTTCCTCGTGGAGGTGGTCATGATACAGGGGGTAGGCCTTTCTGACCTTGGCAGCACCTCTGGTGAAGATGGACTGTCATCCACATCATCGTCCATTGAATGGCCTTTGAGATCCAGAGCCTCATACCGGTTTTAGAGAGGCAACTGGGAAGGCAGGATAGACAAGGAGGGTGGAAGTTCATGGAAATCCTTTTGTTCAGGCTGATCTAGCAGACTTCTACATCCTGAGGCTCAAATTGAAGTTGAGAAGGACATTATCCTTGAAAGATAAATTGAGAAATTGATGTTCAGATTTAAACTGCAGCTTCAAGTATTTCAAGTATTTCAAAGTTATAATTAAATTAATAAATCAAGATACTACTTTCTATGAATGTTCTGTCTTTTAGATTACTTAGTCATCCTTTCTGGCTGATAATTTAAATATTGAAATTATCTAGAGAACATTCCATTCATGTGATACAGGAATTCATTAAGTTATAAGAGGGAATTATCTAATAAAATTACAGTCACAGAAATACTATTTTTGTAATCCTCTACTTAACATGAGCTGTTTAATAAGGCTTTCATGTGACTATTTAAGAGAGTTCAGAAACCTTTTATCTGTTTGGTTCTTTTTAGCAGCATTTCTTTTTTTATTCAAAAGAGCTCCTAAATGAGGCTGTTAGGGCCAATACACACGAAAGGATGTTTAACAGTTACATGGCAGAAAAGTGAGAGGGGTGAAAAACGAGGGGAAGAACATTTTCATCCTGTCAGCCTTTACAGTAGTGATGGAAGGTCTTGGGGTAATGGTGGTCTAGGAACGGTGACACTCAGGTAACGATGACTTTAACAAGCAAGTATTCTCAGTAAGGAGAGGTAGCTTATGGAATTGTGAAGTGCCACCATCAGTTGGAACTTCATCAGTCTAAATATTTTGGTTTTGAAATACCTAAGCCTCCTGAGTTAGAAGTCTAGAGTTCACTTAGTCCTTTATCACTCTTGTAGTGTTTTGGGTGGGTCATTCTGGGCACAGCTGTTCCTTGTTGTGAACAGTTTCCTTGACAATTTTAGTGGAGGAGGAGATTTGCCTTCGTGTCTTCAGTGCTGTGTTGCAGTAATGAGCTGTTAATTTATTTATTTTTTTATGGTGTAATTCTTTCTTCTAACAAGTTTTTGGTTTGATTGCTGAATCCGGCTAATATGTGGGAGTCACCTGAGCCTTGATAGCCCAGGGGAAACTTTCAGACTAGAGAAACCTGTAACTTCCTCTTGACCCTTTTTCTGGGGAAAAAAAAATCTCTTTCTCTGCAGTTGAATTCCCATCTGAACAAATGCCAGGTAAAGAACTTGAGCTTCCTGTGGTCGCTTTCTGCTTTCTGAAGTGCTGTTTTCAGTGGTTAAGTACAGTTTGGAGGGTGGAGGAGGAGGTGGCTTTTATGAAATGCTCTCTTAACAGAGTGACTAATCAGATACAAGCTATATTCAAACTGGTTTTTGTTATTTACAGCAGCTGATCAAAACAAATGGGAGAAATTTGCACAATTAGCAGAAAAAAACATTCAGACATAAACATTGTTGTCCCAGTCCTGGGTGACTGGGATGTTGCTAAAAGATTGCCCTTAAATGTATAGCTCCTAGGTTACCAGACCACGTCCTCCCTGGGGGCAGCTGCTCCAGCATGGGCAGTCAGTCTCAGGCCAGACACTGCATTTTTCGTTTGATACATTCAAGCTCTTGCTTTTGACTGACTCCATCCTGACCTTGACCAGTTCTCACTCAGTCTTCTTCACTCTTACTCATAAGCTACAACTTTATTGCAGCCTATGTGGTAACAGAAGTTGGTGATTTTGAATATGCTACTTAAATAGTCTTTTTGTACAAATACAGATTGAGTTTGTAGCAAACATGGAATTTTCAAAGTCACCGACTTGATTTAGAAGTGTGAATCTGTTGACAAATACACTGTGTTCCTTGCCTCCATCATAGCAGATTAGCGCATTATGCTTCTCAATAATAATTAACAGTACTTAATCAGAAGTTCAGTCAATAGTATTGACACAGTGACTGTAAGCAGTACCTTTGTTTTGAGAAAATCTTGTGTTTTATCTTCAGAGCATGTTGCTACCCGGTTCTCCCACCCATCCTAAATAAATGTCAATACTTTATCGAATTGAAATGGAAACAAAACAAAACAGCAAAATAAAGTGTATCTGGAGACATGTAAACCCTTTAGATTGTCTTGACGGTGAAAAGGTGAATTAGGCTTTGTATTGGTTTTGGCTGGGATGGACCTCATTTTCTTCATAGCAGCCAGTATAGTGCTGTATTTTAGATTTGTGACCAAAAGTGTGGTGATAACATACCAATGTTTTAGGTGAGTAGTGCTTACAAAGTGTCAAGGCCTTCTCTGTTTCTTATTCTGTCTGCCCCCGGGGAGTAGGGTGGGAGGGAACACAACCAGGAAAGCTGACCCAAATTCACCAAGGAGATACACCATGCCATGTAATGGCAATGCTCATCAATAAGAACTAGGGGGCTACCTTTTCCCAAGGTAGCCATTGCTGAAGGACTGGCTGGGTGTTGGGCAGCTGGTGGTGAGTAATTGTTTTTGCTTCATTTGGGTTTTGTTGCCTTTTTTTTTCCTTCCCCCCCCCCCTACTTATTAAACTCAGGTTCTGTCTCACCCTTTGAGTTTTCTTGCTTTTGCCCTTCTCATTCTCTTCCTCCATCCCACTGGGTGGGAATAAGTGAGCAGCTGGGTGAGAGTTTAAGTGCCAACCGGGGTCAGCCCACCACAGGCTTTCATTCAAAATAGCTTTTTTTCATGTTAAATATAACTCTTTATAGTAGTCACTGTCTTTTTATCCTATATGAAATCTGCTTCCTTATTCTGAATATTCCTTATAGAAAAGTACTCAAATTTTGAATAGAATTCGATTGATATGTCGGTTTGTGGTCGTGAACCAATGTAGGAGATACAGGAATTCACCCACTGGCAGAAATGGCTTAAAGATTTCAACCAAAACCCCCATACTTTTTCTTTATAGGATGACCTCAATGTCAATAAAAATCCACATGGAAGTTACCCATTTCCAGGCATTTTTACCAGTTAGCTGATCAAAGGCATCAAAGCTCACAAACTTTTTCAGTATTCACAACATTCGCGGGTCTCCCCTTGTGGTCCCAATAGGAACTGTATTTAAAATTAATGTTTAAATTTGACATCTAATTCTCAAACAGAAGCTTGACATGGTGCATAGCTGCTGTTCTTTGTTTTAATTGCACATTCTGCACCTTGACAGGTCAGCTGTAATAGTGGCATTGCTTGCGATCCTGTAGAATTGCAGAACTTTTCCAGAGTAGGCCCCTTTAGCTCATAATTGTTGTAATGGGCAAATATCACTACTCAGTAAGATTTTTAGACTCTATTTGGTTTATAGTCTCCAAGAAAATTACCTTTTTTAGAGAACAAATTAGGCTTTGTTCCTACAAGGTTTTTGAAGTTATTACATACAAACTTTTCCAGCTTGGATCTTTAGATAGGAAGTTTTTCTCAAAGGTGTGAATTTCTGTGTGTTTGGTCTGTAGTTAGTATACTGGGTTAATAATCCTGACTGTAACTATTTACCATTAATATGAGCACTAATATTAACTATCACCATTAAATTTTATTTAATACTGATTTTAATTTGTCAGGATTTATCTGTAAGAAGATATTTACTTAAAATGTAGTAAAAGTAACAGCATAATCCACCACCCCACTTCCCCCAAGGATTAACAACATTTGGAGCAAAGTAAAGGTAAGACACAAATTCCTACAAGTTGAAGCAAAGATAAGTTAAAAGGAATTTTTTTTGAAATTTGAATCAGTCATTTGGTCAGATCAGTCTCTTCATGCCTAGTGCAGGCACTCTTAAGAAACAGGTTTCATATGCAGGGCTTGTATTCCTTTTCTTGGTCTTTGTCAGATTTTCTGTCAAGAAAATCTTTTTTGATCCTTTTTCTCCACCTTCGATTCTGGTCTTACTTAGGTGATCTGATAGTAATACTTGTAAAGCTTTAGATAACATTATTTCACGTATCATCTTGGCAGATAGCTTTCTTTTAGTATCCGTAAGGACATTTATCTTTTCAGTCAACAAAAATAATCTGTGTGTATAAAGGTGTTTATATTAGTTTCACTGTTCAAAAGTATGAATAATTTACTTGACACATTGCTATGGAGTACTGAATAAAACAAGGAAATCTCAGTAGATCAGGAGGTCCTCTCATTATCAAGAGATCTCATCAGTGAAACATTTTTTTTTTTTTTTACTCTAATGCCCCTTGTGTTGTTTAATGTCACTATTTAAAATAAAAGGGCACTAGCAACAGAGATAATGCCTCCATCTTCTTCCAACTGTGGCAAGAAAGGTTATCCTACTGAACTGTCCACAAAAGGGATTATCGTAGTCCCTTGCAGAACCATAAAAAGGGTTGTTTTTTTGTAATACAGCTCTTTCTAAATCTGCAAGCCTCATTGAGAAATTTGAATACACCTTGCTTGTTAGTAACAAAAGTATTGAACTGTTGAACCCTTAAGGTAATTAAGGTGCTTTGTTTTGTTTGGGTTTTTTTATTATTTTAAGACCTCATCTTCTCCATTTGATTAAATTTTATCCCCTGTGCTCTCTGCAGAAGTCATTCTGTTCATGTGCTGTTTTCAGGTTTTGGTCAGCTAATGGTCTGCAGTGTTTCATGCTACTTGATTTTCTTTAATTTGTGTGGTTCTGGTTAGGATGTGTTGAAATAGGGCAGTTAAACAGCAGGGATGTAACTTGGGAAGAGAAATAATGCTCTATTATATAGCCTCTTCCCTCCTTCAGACCACTTTCCTGCTTACAAAAAGCATCTATGTGATGCCTTCTTCTTTCACAAGGATATGTTCATTCTTAATTGTTAAGCACCTGTCTGTTCTCCCTAGAGTCCTTTAGTTTTATATTGATATTTTAATTGTTCAGTGGTTTTGGTTCTTAAGTGATGAGTGCACAGGTAGTTAACAAAACACAAAATAGTGAAGGAGAAAAAAGTGATTCTTCGTGTTAATGCTCAGTGTTTACAAACTTCTGTTGAATTTTTAGTGGCATCAGTATATCTGAGTGTAAATAGTATGTGTAGCCATATAGAATAATTATGTTGTGATAGAAGTGGTCTTGTTAACGAACTTGAACTGGTCATTATTCTTTTAAACTTCATTCAATGACATGGGTCCAGTTTTATGCAGTTCAATGGGGAACAAATACCTGTTTTCTTTAAATGAAAAATAAGTTTTCATGTGATCTTAATTATCGTAGCGAATTTTATTTATTTCATTCTCAGAAGGTGTTTGCTAAATGCTGTATTAATGGATATACAGTTAAAAAGCGAACGTTTGCATTTACAAATCAGTCACTGTAGAGTCTTATCACTAATACGCAGATAAATCCCTGCATTGAACTGAAATACATTTGATGTGGCTAATAGAGAATGCGATGAACCTTTTATGAATGTATGATAAAACAAATCATGCAAACTAAATAATGGTATCTCTAGAGACCAATTAGTTTCTTCAACAAATAGTCCAGTTCCCATGCTGACTGATGATAGTATCTCTATATCTTTCAGGTACTTAGTGTCGTGGGTTAAGGATGTACTTTTCTCTTGTGCATGATAAAAGGCCTAAAGCAATGTCACCCGATTTCATGGGCTGTGAGACCCTCTAATATAGCTTGTGATCATAAGAACCAAAAATTTAAAAATTAGTCTGAGAGGAGCTGCGGTGCTTCCTGAAAAGTGTTATTTCTTCAGTTTTTATGTCCATAAGCAAGTAACACTGCTGGGATCACTGGTCTAAAGCACTTACCTGAGGGCCGTTGCCCCTCTGCTACTTCTGCACCTTTGGGCCCCAATAACATTACATATTATTATACAGGTTACTAATTGAATTTTCTAAGGGGAGAGTGGAGTTTAATTCCAATAGTTTATATTTCACTACAGCAAATTCAAAATAAAATGTGTAACTGGCTAAGCAAATCAGATTACCAAGCTGTATAGCTATTGATTAATTTGGAAATCCTGCATGTTTCTTTCCTCTGGGTAGACAACTTCAGATAGTAAGACAAAAAGTATTATAGAAGAAATGCTGTATTACAAGTGACCTTGTTAGCCACTTGTTTGAGTAACTGAAAACAAATTAGCAGTATGTTTCTGTGCTTTTATATATAGCAAAATTAAACTGAAGAAACCCACTGAATTAGCTTGATTTACTTAGTTTCAAACTGCAATTGGCCTAAACATGCATGTCTTGTTGATACTAGAGATTAATATTAATCTAATACTTTATATTAACATGGGGGAAATACATATTTATACTGAGTTTTTCTCACAATATTTGCTCCACTTACTCAGTGAGTCTGCAAATACTCTTAGATAACAAAAAGCTGTGTGTTTGCCCTTTATTAAAGACTTCAAAAAAAGCTATTTAATAAAATGACAAAATATGTAAGCTGCTTTATTTTCTTTTCATGTTTATTTGAAAGAGAAGTCTGTGGACTCAGCTGCTGAGATCTGTTCTACAGAGCTACAGAAAGATATATGTGCTCCAAAAATGGGAGAATCCCATTTCCTTAGAAGAAGCAGCAACATAAGCACAGAACTCTTTCTGTTTACAGTGAAGCCTATAGCCATGCAAAATTTGATAGCACAGGCCCTTCAAGTTGAACATCTTGGGAACAACCCGAGTTCTTTCCTACTAAAAACAACTCAGAACATCAGCTGACCCATACCCATATTTTGGTGGTGTTTATCTCATCTTGCAAGTGTTACAAAATCTCTTTCCTGAGCAGATGATGCATGTGAAGCTGTTGAAAGTCTTCCATTGAGGAGCATGTGTCTCTGACCTAGTAGATAAGTCCTGAAATCCCCTCAGACTCTTCATAGAGGCGGGAGGGGGGCGAACCCAGTGTGGTTAGCAGCAGTTGTGTAAGCAAAGATGGAAAACAGTCTTTCCAGACTCTAGGAAAAAGATGACCCTCACATTTCTTTAGTTTTTTCTTCAGGGGGTTGGCGCAGCTGGCTGGCATAAGTTTACACCTAAGTAGGTACAGTTCAGGCGGTTTTGTTGTTCAGTCATCAAACAAACTTCTCTGAAGATCTTAATTCGCAGTAGTTATCTCCTGAAGAACTGCTTAAAAATTTTGCAGGTTGTAGGTGATTTGTTCATAGGAATGATTCTCCAATGCATCCAGTAGAAGTGTTGCTATTCTTGCAGTGATACTAATATAATGACAAGGCATAGTCAGTCATACCAGCAACCACCTACGCATGCTCTAGAAATACACTGATGAAATTCAATAGACTCCTGATGCATGAGTTTGTGTTGCTCATAGATTGGAGCGGATTTTTTTTTTATTATTTTAGTGACATTCCATTGGAAAAGATTATCCAAAAGTAGTTATTCCAAAACAGTCTGAGTATAGCAGCTTCTGCAAGTCACTGGCCATAGGAAAGTACAGCAGATCTTACCTGGAGAGAACACAATATTGTATTAGCTATAGAGAAAAACAGTTACTGTCATTGTGCCAAACTTCCAAGTTTGTTCTTCTCTGCTGAAAACAATGTAGAGAAAAAGATACCAATCTTTGGCCTGATACTTTCAGGGATATATAAAATACAGAATATTTTTATTCTGCAATTTTCTATTGACATTGACAGAAGGTCAGCAATGTGTTAACTTCTACTTCCCAGTACATTTTAAGACCTCAGAAGATGCTTAGTTTTATAAAATTCTCTGTGTACCCTGCTTCCCTTGAATTCAGCAGAATCTTTGTATTCTTGTAAAGCAACAACAGAGTTAATCGAGTGTTGAGAGCTTTTAAGACTCCTGTCCTAGAAAACTAGCACTGATTTATACAAGCGGTTAAAACCTTTGGATCACACCACCAAAAAAGGGAAACTATTTCCAGTGTGGCGTTGCCCAGTACATGTGTTTATTGGAAAAGCGACTGAACAGAAGCCAAAATAATCTCCTGAGAACTGGCTTTAAACAAGCAAATTATGAACAAAATAACAGTTAAAAATCTTGAGGTAAGAACCAGTGCAATATTTAAACTGTTCAGTTTTACTATCAGACTCGTCAGTGTCTGAAGAGATACCACTTGAAAACATAAAGTTTCATTTGTCTCTGCAAATTCCAACTCGCAGTATTCTCAGATATTTATCTCTTCAACATTAATACCAATCGTTATTTTCCTTTTCTAAATTCAGCCTCTTTGTTCCATACAACAACAGAAAAAAACCTGAACCTGTAGCTGTTCCATATCCTAGACATCCATTATTTTTAATTGCTGATGTGAAGAATGTAACAATATTGGTATACAGGAGGCCAAGCTGCTCTTTGCTTGGTATTTCTCATATTGACTCATCATACGTGAGTCACTGTGTGTAGGTTCTTGGGTCCTTCCCCCATCTCCATAGTTTGATACTAGTTGTGGTTTAGTTTAATAAAATTTTAAGGCAATTTTTTAATCTCAAGAGTTCCTGCATGTGCAGCTTGTACTGTTGTATCACAGGCTGCTTGGGGCAACCTTCAGTTTCACTCTTCATTGTTTGTTTGCTGTTTCTAAGGAAAGGAGTATTATCTGTAAAATGAGTCTGAATGGGTCTTTGTTCTTCCTTTTTCCTTATGAATCTAATAGAAAAATAACCCTTCGAATTAATATTTGGGTTTTATTTTTTAACCTGGCAATATTTTTTAAGTAGACACACTTTTCAGATAAAGGATAAAAGCAAGTAGGTTTGTGTGTATTTTCCCTTGGCTTTGTGTGTCTGTACAACAGACTTCGTTTTAACAGCAGATTTACTATAGCACTCCCTTCAGCTTCGTGTGTTTCATACCTTTACCAGCGCAGTTCATTTAAGTGTTTCATATTTGGTTTTTAAGCTGTGAAAAAAGGCTCTCTGCAATTACAGTGTTTGAGGTAGTTTAGCAAACTGGTAGCAACAGTGTGCCTAAATAATACTCTATCTGTATTGGCTTTCTGGCTCTCACAATGCCTTGGTATATGTCTAGACAACAGATTCCTAGATAACAAATTCCCTGTAAGGTAGATTAAGTTTTAAAGCTTGTGGAAAACGCCAAGGGAGTACTGTATTGCAAAAAGCTGAATTTTTACTACTCCTTTTGCTGAAAAGGTTCAAGGATAGGACAAAAGAATATTTTTGTCCTACATGTATTTTAATACGTACCAGTTCATACTGATAACTTGTAACTTCTCTGGAGTTTTCAGTTTGTACTGTGGTTCCTATTATAAACATTCATCAGCAGTTCGTTCCAGAAAGAGGATAATCCTTTCTGTTGAGAAGCACTATAGAAAGGAGAACTGAAAATAGCGAGCACTTAAGTGTAGAGGAGTAATTCAGTTGAAAACTTGAAGAAACTACTACATTGTGTGCCAGAGAAGAAATGGAAACACTGATAAGTTGATTTGGATTGTAAAGATGAAGGCTTAGAAGATATTGAACTTTGGGACTTTAAATACCAGGATTTAAATAAAATGTGTGACATGAAACATGGCTGGTACTCCATGTGGAGAAGGGTCAAAGGTGGATAGATCAGAGCAGCATAAAATAACTGTAGTAATAGTGTTTGGAGTGTGCTTGTAAATGAAATATTATTATAATAATTACGATATGGAAAAACATGGTGAATTCCTACAGATGTGTCTTGCGGTGTCAATCATTTATTCTCTAGGGAAATCGTGTAATTTCCAAAGAAACGTAGTCTGTATTAACATGAGTGTTGTGAAGAAGCTGTGTGCATTTGTGAACAGTTTCATTGATTTAGTAGGATAGCTTCCTGAAATGATGTATGAACATAAGACATAAAAAAAATAATACATAACTATGTCCACTGCTTCCTTATATTCCCCAAGTATTATGTTGCCATAAGGTACTTGTTAAATTTGCTAATAATACGGTTTGAGTGAGAAAACACTAACTTATCCCATTATTCAAAATGCAACTAGATGGTAAAGTAGCAGATAACACATCAGCTCTAGAACATTATAAATGAAAATAATCGTATTTAATACAAAGCATATATATATTTGGGTGTTCTAATAGTTTCTTTTGATATTGCAGGAAACAGCATACTCCATTCAGCAGCAGACAGTGTGACAAGTGCAGTACAGAAGGCAAGTCAGGCTTTGAATGAGCGTGGCGAAAGGCTTGGTCGAGCAGAAGAAAAGACAGAGGAGCTGAAAAACAGTGCTCAGCAGTTTGCAGAAACTGCACACAAGGTAAGATTTTGGTGGGATAAGGCTCTCAGTAGGTTAAAGTCACATATTCCTTTATTTTGAGAGGAGGAAGCTTGAGAAAGAATTGCAGTCAGTCACTGGTTACAAACAGCTTGCTGTTTTCCTTGATACTGTTCCTCCCTTGGCAGATTTCTGGTTTATAACTTCTGTGCATAGATCTGAGGTTTGCTGCATTTCCACTTGAATTGAAACTACCTATATTCACCTTCCCGAAGCATACTTCACATCCATCTTCCCACTACTGTTTGGTACTATTCCTCATACTTTGTGCAGCACTGTAGTGAAATTGCTGTTAATCCCCTTTGATAAGCAGTCATAGGTCTGTGACTGTTTCTGAAGACGTATCTTTTTATGTCTGGAAATATTATTTATGAGGATTTTGGGGAATTGTTCCGTCTCGGGAATGTGCGGGCATTCCCTGGTTTTGGTGGAAGGTGTTGATAGTACTGTGCCTGTTGCTTCTGCATATGCATAACAGTGCTGAGCTTCCATCTCTGTGACCAATTGTAGGCATCCACAGCATAAGACTTGGTGGCTGTGTAACACATCCACAGTAGACAGAGTGCTTTTCAAAGAAAAAAGTAAAAGTTTTCTGAACGTGAGCAACCATTTTAGCATGCAAGTTTGATAGTTTTGCTGCTTAGCACAGCCTAGGCTTTATCAAACTTCTGCCAAAAAATGCCTGGCTACTGTATTAACACTAGAAATCCTGGATTGATATCTTGCAGTTGTATACAAGCCTCTGTCTTATGTAGTCTTTAAAATGTGACAAAACAATTTATTTTGATATTTACTATGATAATCCTGTACTGTGTGGTCCATTTAGATTAGCATGCTTCAGCTTAGTGGCCTGAGTGTGGTATGAGCCTGCTCTTGAACTCTTCTAACACCACCACCTTTCCAACACCACTCTTCCCCAGTGATGATAACTATGCCTAACTAACGACTTAGAAAACCAACCTCAAACAGCAGCTACCACTACTTCTAGGATAGGGGCCAAAAGGTTTGCTGCTGTAGAATAAAGCATAGATTGCTGCTTGGTAAGGAACTAAAAAATGAAAAATGCCTCTGATAGTTGGGCCGCTATGACTCTTGATTAAGATTTGGATAGGTTTGATTAGCGTGTGTTGCCCTTTCATCTTCCACATGTGCAGAACAGCAGTTCCACCAGATGAAGACATGCTGCGAACAGGAACAAATCTTTTCAACATGTTCTATTAGGAAAATATTATTTTAAAAATCTTAGAATTAAAGAATGCAGTATTGTAGTAAAAATACCATCTTTGATAGCCTGTGTTGTACCATATTTAGAAATGAAAGTTTACAGAATCCTGTAATAATTCAAAGTAAGAATTGGAGGGAAACATAACAGGAATGCTGGAGAAGCTAAAAATATCCACAATACAAGTATTTTATTTTTTAATCAAATGGAAAAATTCTCAGTCAGAATTTTGTACATAGTCATTTGAGTTTACATGTCTCTGTGGCAGTAAGTGAACAGTTTCTGCAGGAAATGTCAAAGTGATGCGGAACAGGAAAGGATAATCTCCATTTGGATTGTGTGCTGGGCTGAGATTTATGAAACCTTCCTGCCAGTCCAGTTCTACAGATTCCCAGTCTTCCCCAGATGAGTGTGAGGCCATATGCTGTTGAAGCCAACCCAGTTACCAGCTGGCTGAAACAGGAGTGTGACAGTCTTTCAGTGGACGATAGTTAAGGATTTGTAATAAACACTTGGGTTTTGTCTTTTTAACAAGAAAATAACATCTTTGTGTTTGAAGAAAACAAATAAGAGTTTAGTTGCTAGAGGACCGCAAATGACTACTTGTCATCATAAGGATAATTCAGTAAAATGGGGTTTACAATATTTTTTTCTTGCAAATTTTTCTGTATTGGTGCCCCAAGTCTTGAATTATATCACAGAGGTGCAGTAGTCCTGCAGTGCCTCTACTGTTATGTCACAAAAATGCATATGGCAGCCACCCAGGAATGTATTTGGTTAGAGAGACTTGTTTTATGGTGGTGTGCTTTGGTTTGCAAGAAAGGATTTTTTGGGTTTTGTTTGAGCATTTAGGAATAAGTACAGTACTGTTTATTATTATTATTAATATTCCTCTGGTTAAGCCTTTGGGGGGCAGCTGCTACTCAGATTTTAGATGTTGTTTGTACAAATAAGAAAACATATTACTCTGGTGAAACCAGGAAAGCAGGTCCAGCTGAGTCTTGCTTAAATAGCAAATTTGTAACTTTCTGGCAAAACAGCAACAGTGAAGAGAAAGGCACCAATTTTAACTTACTAGTATTTGTGAACACTTTATGCAGCAAAGTGAAGTTCCCATTTTGGTTGTTATATACTTGCCTTCAGTAGAACAGTAAAAATACTTTGAATTATTGTCAACCCATAATTAATTTCACCACTGCAGTATCATAACTGGATACAGATTTCTCTTACAGCTCAATTTGTCTGTCGGGACATTACTTGGGCAACAAAAAGGAGGAGTTGAAAGCGGTTATGCATCTGCAAATCTATGATATAGTAGCGATCATAGAAACCTAGTGGGATGACTTTCACAACTGGAGTGCTGCAATGAATGGCTATACAGCCTTCGGAAAGGATAGGCAAGGAAGCAGCCGCAGTGGGGTAACCCTGTGTGTTAGGGAGTATTTTGACTGTCTAGAGCTTGACAACAGTAATGATAGGATTGAGTATTTACGGGTAAGAATCAGGGGAAGTGCCAACAAGGTAGATATCATGGTGGGAGTCTGTTACGGGCCACCCAATCAGGATGATGATGTAGATGAAATGTTCTATAAGCAGCTGGGAGAAGTCTCACAATCACTAGCTCTTGTTCTCATGGAGGACTTCAACTTAGCAGATGTCTGCTGGAAATACAATACAGCAGAGAGGAAAGAGTCTAGCAGGTTCCTGGAGTGTGCGGAAGCTAACTTCCTGACACAGTTGGTGAGGGAGCCAACTAGGGAGGGTGCCCTGCTAGACCTGTTGTTCGCAAACAGAGAAGGATTTGTGAGTGATGTGAATATGGAAGCCATCTTGGGCATAGCGATCATGAAATGATAGTTTTTGATTCTCAGAGAAGTAAGGAGGGGGGTCAGCAGAACTACCTCCTTGGAAATCCAGAGGGCAAAATTCTTTAGCCTGCTTATGAGGTTGGTTGACAGAATCCCCAGGGAGGCAGTCCTGAAGGGCAAAGGAGTCCAGGACGACTGGACATTCTTCAAGAAGGAACTCTTAAAGGCACAGGACCAGGCTATCCCTGTGTGTCAAAAGACAAGCTGGTGGGGAAAAAGACCTACCTGGCTGAACAGAGACCTTTGGCTAGAACTCAGGAAATAAGAGTTTATTGCCTTTGGAAGAAGGGACAGGCAACTCAGGAGGACTACAAGGAAGTCATGAGGTTATGCAGGGGAAAAATTAGAAGGGCCAAAGTCCATCCAGAACTTAAACTGGCTACCGCCATAAAAGACAACATTTTTTTTTTTTCTGTAAATAAATTAGCAATAAAAGGAGGACTAAGGAGAATCTCCATCCTCTATTGGATGTGGGAGGAAACATACAAGGATGAGGAAAAGGCTAAGGTACTTAATGCCTTCTTTGCCTCAGTCTTTAATAGTAAGACCGGTTGTCCGGGTACCCAGCGCCCTGAGCTGGATGACAGGGATGGGGAGCAGAATGAAGCCCCCATAATGCAGGAGAAAATGGTTAGCAACCTGCTACACCACTTAGACACACACAAGTCTATTGGGCTGGATGGGATCCACGCACAAGTACTGAGTGAGCTGGCAGAAGTGCTCACCAAGCCACTTTCCATCAGTTATCAGCAGTCCTGGCTAACCGCGGAGGTCCCAGTTGACCGGAAGTTAGCAAATAAGACACCCATCCACAAGAAGTGCTGGAAGGAGGATCTGGGAAACTACAGCCCTGTCAGTCTGAGTCTGGCCTCAGTGCCAGCAAGAGTCATGGAGCAGATCATCTTGAGTGCCGTCATGTGGCATGTACAGGACAACCAGGCGATCAGGCCCAGTGAGCATGGGGTTATGAAAGGCAGGTCCTACTTGACTAACCTGGTCTCCTTCTATGACAAGGTGACTCACAAGTGGACGAGCGTAAGGCTGTGGATTTTGTCTTCCTAGACTTTAGTAAACTTTTTGACATCGTTTCCCACAGCATCCTCCTGGAGAAACTGGCTGCTCATGGACTGGACAGGCATACACTTCACTGGGTAAATACCTGGCTGGATGGTTGGACCCAACGAGTTGTGGTGAATGGAGTTAAATCCAGTTGGCGGCCAGTCACAAGTGATGTGACCCAGGGCTCAGTATTGGGGACAGTTCTATTTAACGTTGTTATCAATAATCTGGACAAGGGGATTGAGTGCACCCTCAGTAAGTTTGCAGGCAACACCATGTTAGGTAGGAGTGTTGATCTGCTTGAGGGGTAGGATGGCTCTACAGAGTGATTTGCACAGGCTGGATTGACAGGCCGAGGCCAATGGTCTGAGGTTCAACAAGGCCAAGTGCCAGGTCCTGCATTTGGGTCACAACAACCCCATGCAGCGCTACAGGCTTGGGGAAGAGTGGCTGGAAAGCTGCCTGGTGGAGAAGGACCTGGGGGTGTTGGTCAACAGCCAGCTGAATATGAGCCGGCACTGTGTCCAGGTGGCCAAGAAAGCCAACAATATCCTGGCCTGTGTCAGGAATAGTGTGGCCAGCAGGACTAGGGAAGTGATTGTCCCCCTGTACTCAGCACCGGTGAGGCCCCACCCTGAGCACAGTGTTCAGTTTTGGGCCCCTCACTAGAAGAAGGACATTGAGGTGCTGGAGCACGTCCAAAGAAGGACAGTGAAGCTGGTGAAGGGTCTGGAGAATAAGTCTTGAAGAGTGACTAAGGGAACTGTGGTTGTTTAGCCTGGAGAAAAGGAGGCTGAGGGGAGACCTTAACATTCTCTACAGCTATCTGAAAGGAGATTGTAGAGAGGTGGGGGTCTGTTTCTTCTCCCAAGTAACAAGCCATAGGACAAGGGAAATGGCCTCAAGTTGCACCAGGAGAAGTTTAGATTGGATATTAGGAAAAATTTCTTCACTGAAAGAGTTACCAAGCATTGGAACAGGCTGCCCAGGGAAGTGGTTGAGTCACCATCCCTGGGGGTGTTTAAAAGTCATGTAGATGTGGTGCTTAGGAACGTGGTTTAGTGGGGGACTTGACAGTGCTAGTTTAATGTTTGGACCTGATGATCTTAAAGGTCTTTTCCAACCTAAATGAGTCTATGATTATCCTTCAGCTACACGTCAGGTTATTTTAAGGTGTAAAACATGTAATGGAGACAGCGGAAGATGCATGGCATAGGAATGCTCTTTCTAAGATCTTTAAAAAACGCCTTAGTCACCTGTTAAAAATAAATAAATCCCACTTAATTTGCACAAGAAACAATAGCACTCACAGAGCGCTTTTGTTTTGGCTTTCAGAGTTCGGTTTTGGTTGTGTAAGGGCTGGAACTTACCTTCTTCACGTTCTTTGTTTGCCTCCGAAAAAAAAATCCCTTGCCCTTCTTCATGACTGCACAGGAGCTCAGACTTAAGGATTCTGTATAATAAAAACCTGTTGTCAGACTTGCCTGCTAAAGACACATTTTTGTGAAAAAAAAAATCTTGTTTGAGGTGAGAAAGAAAAGTGTTGGTTGGAGTTCTTTCATGTTGGAATGCATTTCCAGTATATATCTACAAATAATTTTTTTAAATGGCATATTTGTGACCAGGTCCTTCAGTATCAAAGTGTCAGTTAAATTTGAGTTGCTTACTGAGCAGCATTGCGCTGGTAGCAAATGAGGAAATTTTAACTGCCCCTACCAGTTCTGGTTTTTAGGGAACTTCCTAGAGGGTTCCCTCATCTCAGCTTTGTTAGCGTGCTCTTAAAGGTCCAGATACCAATTTTTTAGATACCAATTTTTTTATTATACAGAGCCTAAAACTAAGTTCTCTGCTTGGCTTGCCAAAGTCAGTCTATGCTTTTTATACAGGATTTAACTCACTTTAGCTCTTTCGTCTCCCTCTCATTCCCAGTTTTAAGTCCATTTTTGAATTATTTGAAATAGAAATAATCAGTAATCACAGAGGTAGAAAGGCAATCAGTCCTTAATTTTTCATCATTATGTAGTGGTTGAGCTTCTGAACAGGTGTTTTAAGTTACTTGTCTAGAATTTCTGATTGTATTTAGCAATCCAGGTCATTAAGTCTAAATAACTGTTCTTTTGAGCATGTCTTTGTTTCTTACGTCTTGCTCTAGCCCTCCTCACAGATAGCAAAATAATGGAACATTGGGAAACACAGCTATGAAAGCAGATCAATCCTGCCTCCTCGGCATAGCCAAGGAAAACTTTGCCTATCTGTCACAGTAAAGGGAACGACTGCATATCTGTGTGCAAAGAACTTATGGATTTCATGCATCTTTGGAGAATTCAGTTTACAAACTCGTCTGATTCAGATGAGCCACACTGGCTCGATATAGCTGTTGTTACATATGATCTCTCTTTAATTCATTTTTTTCTTTATTTTTCAGCTTGCCATGAAGCACAAATGCTGAGATACTGCCCAAAGTAGAAATCTTCCCGAGAGAAACTGAAAAGGCTACGTTCAGCAACTTTTACAGGAGATCCAGACTTCTGTGTGCTTTTTTCTTCCAGTTCAGTGGAGATGCATTCTTTCAGTTTCTGTGCAGGAAAAAGTGTTGCATTTCTACCTTTTTGACTTACTTTTGTTCCTCTTTTGTAATATTGCTACACAGTCCTGCAGTACTTTCTACCTGTATTTCAGTTGTTACAGGAGTGAAAGCAAACAGGGAAACTGGACCAAATGACAAGCTGATCAGGATTAAAATAGTAATATTCTTCCCCAGTTGTCCAGAAAATTCTTTAACTGGTTGTGGACATATGTGTGGAAATGAAATCCAAAGAAGGGGTATACTTTTCTCCATTTTATGTAGCATCAGCAGAATGTGAATGTTGGAATTAAACACCTGGGGTTGTAACTGTAGTGGAGAATAGACTGCTTTGTCCTGGGAAACAGAAAAATTTGTTTCTTCTGCCTAGTGTAGGAGGTTTTGCATGTGCCATCACCAGCATTCAGAAGTGCATATCTGAATTTCATAGGGGAATCTGGTACCAGTGCTGCATTTTGAATATTCCTATTTTCCCTTCTGGATTGATTATTTGAATAGTATAGTGAAACCTACAGAATGTACGCTTGAGGTTTCAAAATTGAGGAAAAAAGTAATTTTTACATCTATACACACATAGCTGTGCCTCAAACACAATCTAGAATTTAGCAATCTGGTATAAAATAACATTTCATTTTCTTGTTACCTGTGATTCTGTGGCTAAAGGCCTATGTAAATGAGAATGCAAAGGCCTGAGAAAATGAGAATGCACTATTTTCAAAGTCATCCATTTTTCATAAGTTCTACAGTAAGAATTTTTGTGAACACTTCAGAAATTTATCTGATTAGAATGACTTTTGTGTTAGCTAGTTGTCTGATTTTTAATATAGAGGCTTTCAAAAAGCATGTCTTGGTACATTAGAAACATAATTTCTAGTTTGGGTCTCAATTTTCAATATATATTGTCACTGGAAGGGTGACTCCCTACTTCATTCTGTATTCACTATGTGCAATATGTGCACTGTATTCTCTTACAAAAATAAGTAGATCACTTTTCCTTCACAGCTGTTTTCTTAACATTTTTAAGATGTTCTAATATGCTTTTAGAATGAAGAGGAAAAAAAAAAAAAAATGCTGCACTTTTTTTTTTTCCCCCAAACCAGTAAGCTAGAAACAGGAATCCTAGCTGAAGTTTCAGCCTTCATCTTCTGAAGATGCCTGCTCTTCATTTTTTTCCTCATCTTACCGGAGAGCCAGAAAGCTGGCATTATATGAATGTACTGTAGTTCTAATTTTCAACGTAGAATAAGATTTTTGCATTATTAATGACACTTTAAGCAGTCTAAAATCATCAGAGCAGTGCTTGTAAAAGAGATAAAAGCTTCTGTAGTAATGGAGAATATTTAAGTTACTGCAAGCTGAAGTAACTGAAAATCTCTTGGAAATACCCATTTTGTAAAAAGATGCTTGGCTTTAGAAAAAACATTTGCATTTGAACTAAGGACACTGTCTAGCTAACTGATTGCATTCAAACTTTACATCTTTATGTTGGTTTGGGTTTTTTTTCCTGTAATTTAAACTGTTTTGTATGAAGCTCTTTATTTAATCTCACACTGGGAATTGAGAGAGGGGGTCAATTTTTCATCTGTCTAGTACCATATAATCATTTAGATCTATTTAGCATCAGGTCTAACAGTTACTGCATCCAGCACCATCAACTGAAAAGGAATTTGGCCTCATCTGTTATAAATCAGAACAGGCCTATTAACAACATGGGTTCTGAACACTCCGAGCCATGTACAATTAATGCCTGCCCTGGAAATGTCAGTAGCTTTCTGAGTGCTATTGTAATGACTATGGGTATTTCTGCAAATTAACCGGGAAAACAGTCCCTCGTTGGAAATTAAACTTCTGCTAGAGATAAAATGTTAGGCTATTTTTTTAAAAATAGCTGCTTTAGAAATCAGTCAGGGAGTGCATTTTTGACCACATAGCTGTCTTCTGTCGTCATCTTTTTCACCTTTAAGTATATTCTGCTAACCTCACAAGTCTTTCTCTTGAGAGAAAGAAGTAATAGGTTTTGAACTGCTGCCATCTAGCTGGTCTTCTAAGCTTGTCAATAATTTAAAATAAATGTGTAGAAACCAGATCAGATAAAGCTGAAAAGAATTAGTTGTCTAAACTCAGAAATAAAAGGCATAAGTTTTCAGGTGTTTACATGAGTATCAGCTGGACAGGACAAGGTCATAGTTGCACTGCTAAGTTCCAGACCTTTTGTGAGTTGAACTGTTCTAAAACATTACTTTAGTCCCACTGACAGTTTTTCAGCATTTTTTTTTTTTTTTAGTATCCTCCAGTTAAGTGTATTATGTTATGTATCATAACTCAGGACTTTTATCCAACCATCAAAAGCCATTTACTATGGGAATTCTAAATAACCTAGTGTTACTGAATGAAGGAAAAGCAGTTTGTCTGTGTTTACTTTGTTCTTGCTGTTTGTTAAACTACAAGATTTGGTAGTTTTTAGAAAAAAAAAAAAAACAGAGGTGTATAAATGTCTATCCAAAGGTAAATCTTATAGCATTGCAACTTCCTTCTGGAACTTAGCTTGTAGTGTATACAACCTAGTATTATTAGATAGTCATGTACATAACATATGCTATAATTCAGGTTAATGTTTCATATGAAAGAATGTATTTGTAAATTGTAACAACATCAATAGTTTCTTTATCTTTTTAAAGTTCTGCAAAGAATAAAAATAATGTATTGTTAGACTTGACTACTGTACTGCAAACTGTCTTAAAAAAGGCTACTTTTGTGTCTAGCAAAAGTTGTGCATTATGTGAAATATTAACAAAAATGTGCTCTCTAAAAAGTGATCTTAAAGGTAGGTAGGTTTTGCTATGATATGCCAGAATTGTAATACTTGCTGGTAGCTATTGTAACCAATTCCTGGAAAGTTCTCAAAGATGTAGAAATTATTTTGTGCCATTCCGGGGGGAGAAAGTGGGACCTGCTCTCTTGAGTCATTACTGGAAACCCTGATTTTGTCATTAAATACTTTAACTGTGATGAAAAGAAAACTGTCCTTGGATTATTTGAGTGGTCTGTTAAAAAAATATAAGTTATTTGTAAATGACGTTTTTATCTCTCACTCTATCGGAATTATATTTCACCCTAGCAAAACTGAATAAAATTAGTTTCCTCTCTAATGATGAAAACTTTCTCCAGAAAGAACACTGTAATTAAAAAAGAAGTGATGGGAACGAGGTTGAAGGATTTCTTGTCCAAGCAGATTCCAGACAACAGTTAACACAGGTTTAATTTAGCATCCTACCCTAAAGGCTGTACAGGTTAAAAAGAACTACGCTGTTAATTTGCTTTCCATTTGCTATGAAATGCTTAGTCTCAAATTATTACTGTTTTCTTTTGGTCATCTAATTTTATTGATACTTTTTTATCAAAACAAAAGCAATTTTAATTGCCCTAAGGGAATAATATTATAAAGGTAGAATTCTTCTACACACAGGGAAGCAATCCCATGTATTCAAATGAGGGCCACTTGCAGAAGAATCTTATTGAATATGAACTGACTTTGCTACCGTCTCTTTTTTTCGGACTTAAACGTGGTCCCTAAGATCCTGATCTCAGAAATGTCGTGTTGACAGATACTGTCAACTAGCAATTACTTTCATTACTATCTAAATTTTGCTAGAATGCATGTCATCCATCCGATGTTGAATGCCATATGTGCCCAATGCCAAATTGTGTGAAACTTTTAGTAAAAACAAATTAGATCTCTGGCGGATCAGAAGCAAACAATGCAACAGCATTCTGTTGTAGTTTACACATAATAATTTGGCAGTTCTTTTCCATTGTTATTGTACATTCATTCTGTAAGGATAGAAAAGGAAAATGGTTCATTTTCTGAGCATTTTTATAGATCAGTGTCACCATGTTGGCATTTTTTTCTTGATCTTATGATTTTCATAAATCATCAGCTTAATCTGCTGCAGTGTATAATTTATGATAAAGATGATGGGGTTTGTTGTTATCTTTGAGTCATAGAACAGGCTCGGGAATGAATGTTCACTGATTCAATATATTAGGATTTCTAAGTAAAAGATAAGCTAGTTTAAGTGTGTTGGCGAATGTTGTTGCTGCCACACTCCTGAAGGCATAATGTTTGACTGAGAAAATCAAACTAAGATGCCAGTCGCCTTCAGCTGCAAGTCGCAATGTCAATGAAGGTACGCACTACTTCAAGTAGTGAGCAGATCAGTAGACCTACCCAGTACTCGCTGAAGATTGCAATGTCTCAGATTAAAAATTGCTTTAATTTTTCTCAAAATTAGACCCTCATGGAAGCTGCCAGCTACCAGTGGGGTAATGACATGAACTTACATAAACACTAATTTTTCCAAGGATTGTGAAACCTCAGCATCCACTTCATAGCTCATCATTTCCGCTTGTTTTGTGCATCATCTGGAAGCACTGTGTGGTATTTTATATATGTTTCAATTGTACTTTTTTATTATTATTTGACTTGTTACTATCTTTTTGTCTGCTCTCACCTCATGCAATCCAAATGGTGGTAACATTTTTAAATAGATAATTAATGTGATGGTGTCTAGCTTTGGCAGAGGTTGATGAGGGATTGCAGGCACAAAAAGTACTATTTATTTTCACAACGACTGAGTAACTCTAAACTGAGTGTAAAGATACTGTTACATGGAGGCATATGGCAGATCTTCTGTGTTAAGGCCAAGCATTCAGGGTATAAAAGGGTATAAAAATAAGGTTGTTAGCTAGGGAAGTCAGACGGTTTTAGAAGTGTAGAGAATAGACATCTAACAAAATTCTAATTGAAATTTTTAAACAATTTCAGAGGTTTCTGGTAGCTAAAATAACTTTCGCGGAGCAACTAAAGTTCAAGCCTGTATTTTGTTGAAATTCTTTTGCTGCTTAAGATTGGAGGACAGTTTTCTTCTGTCTTAAGTGTTCTGTTCTGGATAGAACAGAAAGGAAATATGATCAAAATAAACCAGAGTTTTTTATAGTGTTTCATACTATATCAAAAAGTAAATCTTTAATATATGCAACTAACATTAATCAACACACGTGTTTTCAGACAAGTCAGTGAGTTGGGGTTTTTTTCCTATTTCAGAAAGAAGAGCTACAGTAAAGCTTTCTTTGGATTAGCATGATCAGCAAATAAGGATTTCTAGAAAAAGCGCATTTACGTGTGGGAATTAAGATTTTAATGAGAATCCCGCCTTCTAAAAACTTTACTAGTTTTATTAAACCATTTATGACAGCTGTGAGATCCTTGGTGTTGTAGGTATGGTTGGCACTCTGATAGAAGGCATTTAGCTTTAATAATACATCGCTACATTAGTTTGTTTGAGGCTTGGAAAACAATTTAGCTCAGTCAGAAGCTTCCTAATATTGCGCTTTAGGGATAAGGAAGCGTAAGCACTGTTTGTGCTGCGAATCAGCAGGGGCTGACTTCTGAGGTGAGGGTGGGCAAGATGAGGGAAGGGTTGGAGACTCCTGGGTCACCACGTGAGGAAGTCAGAAGAGGTGATGAAGTCAGGAGAGGTGGTGAAGTAACTGCCAAAAGAGCCCCGTGATGATGTAGCTCCCTGGGAAGAGGACAGCGGTGGTGGAGGGCTTGCCGTTAGTGTTTTCTCACAAGAACCATCTGCAATTTTAGCAGTGAGTTCTGGCAAAGCTTCCTCAGGACAGTCCTGAGAGATTTTAAACCTACATATGGAGAAACATGAGTATCCTTGGTTTTTATCTTACCTGTTCTGTTGGTCCGCCATGCGCAGTTGTTCAGCATTTGAGACAAGCTGAAAACAGGTCTGTTAAAAAGTCAGAGCACTCAAACTGTATGACAGGTACTATTCTTCACTGAGGCCATGAACAATTGCAGAGCTGCCAGTGTCTGACTGAAATAATGGCTGTACATATAGGAACATTTGTAAGACAGATGGCTGAGAAAGGTACCATTTATCTGCCAGGCGAGGTTTCGTAACTCTTAGCATTGGTTCACGAGGAAAGCGTTATTAATGGTTAGCTGTTCCTAATTACCTCAGTTTAGTAGGTGTTAGATTAAAAACCTTTTTTCTGAAGTCTCAATTCTGTAAGGTGTCCTTGCAGTGGCACTGAGAGAGGAAGAGTAGGTGGGAAGGAAGAGGTTATGTGTTCACGTTCATTTACTGCATAAGCTTCATAGAACCCGTTCCTCGATCTGGCACAGTAAATGTGCAAAGGTTATTATTTATGGCTTCCCTTGCTACTCCGACTCTCTTTCCTAGTTCCCACTTTTGGACAGTCTTTCCATATTCAGTATCACGTTTTCCTCTTATTACTACACGTCCCTCATCCGAAGAGGTGGCTCCACAGGTAAACTCTCGGGATTTTCAAGGCCAATATGAAGTACGATCTTTAGCCCTTTCCCTTTGAGGTTTGAACAGCTCCCGTTGCCTTATTTATTGACTGCAGTTTGTTACTGTTTGTAGATGAAGATGTAGACGTGCACTGCACATAAAAATAAGGATACTTCACATCACAAGGGCAAAGTTGTAGTGAAGGTGTTTCAGTATGTCCGAAAGAATTTAGGACAAGATTTAATAGTCAGAAATTCGTAGTGCTAAATCACCAACCTAGATGTTTCTTCCTTAATCTTGCTAAGGGTTTTGCTGCAAAATCTGTGCTGACGCTGTAATAATGGTAGGTATTTATCATGAATGTGGTATTTTTCACCTTTCTGTAATCAGAATTCGAGGAGAAATATCAAATTTCTTTCATACAGGCGTAAACCAAGGCATGGAAGTAAGTAATTTACAGTAAATTAATGGGCAGGAATAGAATGGAGATCTGAGAATATAAATCCCAGATCTCTTTATTCCTAGTAGAAAATGTCAGGTTTATAATGGAAACATTTTTAATTTCTTGTTTTGTTAAAAGCATCAGAAACAAAAGTAGGCTTCTGACAAAGATTATTTTTTTTTTCCTTCCTGCTCTAGCAATGGTGTGCAGTATACACTGCCTGCAAAGCCCAATCTGTTATTGCGAAATGTTTCTGGAGAAAGAGAGACCACTAAAGGAACGCTGGGCAAAGGCGGCAATAAAATCTCATTGCTTCTCTACTTGGATTTTACAAGCACTGCAAGAAGCTGTCAGCTTTCAGGCTGAATGCATTGGTATCAATGCAGTGAAAGAGCCCAGTTTAAGGTATTTGGGGGAACGCTGCCTATGTATGCCTTTTGTCACAGGCTTCTGCAGCTGTGAGGAAAAAGCGTCTGTTGCCTTGTGCTCAAACAGTTGTCTGACATTCTCTGGTTTAGTGTAAAGGAACAAAAGCATCTCTGTGCCAGAGCCACACAGAGTGCCTTGTCAGTGTTAGCTTTCATCAGGCTGCCCTTTTGAAACGCATGAACCCTCCCTCCTAAAAGCACAGAAGTATCTCAAGGAAAAGAAGATAAATCCCAATAAAGCAGCAGAAATAGTAATATTCGGCAATGCTATTTGCTATAGGAATTCATACTGCAAGTAGTATTCCAGGCAGCCTAACTTGAGCTGTTTTCTTAACTCAGAATTAAATTAAAAAGCTCTTCCAATTCTTTCCTGCTGTTGGAATTTAGAAAATCAAGCATTGGGATTGTCAGCTGAAGTGAAAGAGACTGTGTTACGAAAGAACAACATGGAAAAGGATGAGAAGTACTTTTAGAAACAAGACTTACCGCTGCCCACAGATGATACCCAGTAGGGGGGTCAGGCAGCGAATACAGGAGGCACAGAAAGACCAAAAAGTCACAGTAAAGAAATGAGGATAGATTGGAGCCCCTCGACCCCCAAAGGGCAACAGGACTCGGCGCATCAGGGAGGAAGTGATAGTCTATGAAAAGGATGTGATTCACAGCTGTCATTGCAAGAAATAAGTAAGGCAGTCATGTAGAGTTAAATTTCATAAGATCAGACAGAGAATTTACAAATGGAAAACTAGGCAGACTTTGTTTTTTAACATCAAACAGTTTAGCTGTCTCTAACAAACAGCATAGGGTTTCATTTTAAGGTATGCTCATAATGACTTTAGCTCAACCATTTTCAAGTTTCATGCCGTAAGCTGTAAGCAACTTTTCCATTCCTAATCAAATGCTAATGTAATGTCAGAGGGCTCAGTTTAACCCAAATGAAAGGCAAACAGATGTCCTAATTTTCATTCTAACTGGTCAAAAAATCCAAGAAACTGTTCTTTCACCACCCCTTCCATACAAAAAGATCTTTGCAGTGTTGGTAGTTTGATATTTCACCAGCTCGGCTAAGTTTCCTTGTCTTGTAATGGGGTTAAGTGAAAATTTCCAGTATCTGCTGTCTTCAAATTTGGAATTTTTCAGTTCTGTGATCTGTAAAAATGTTACTACTAAAACAACATAAAGTCTTTATTTCAATTTTGTTATTTTACAGCATAGTTTCTGTCTGAAATGCATCGTAGTGGAATTAGTGGCTGACAGTTCATGCTATGAACTGCAATGGCTTGTCAAGCCAGTGTAGCGTTACCAAGTTCCCATCAAATTTTTTATATTGGTAAATATTAATTCCTGTCTTGCTAGAAATTGTATTACAATCTGTCATACTTCTGATATTCCAAGGTTTGTAAAGCAACAGAGTAGCATTTTGCCAGACAAGCAGTGATTTCCCAACGTCAAACTGCAAGTGCAGCTACTTGTGTCAGGGGAATCTAGACATCTCTCCAAATAAAATAGCTTTAGGATTTTTCTTGCTAAGAAAGTCAATGTAAAACAATGATGGAAAGGCTTTGGAAATGGTAGTAATAAGGTATTTTATTTTTTTTTAATTGAAAGGAATGAGGAGATTGGCTGGCTGGAATCTCCAGAGAGCACAGAGCAAGGGCTTTCTAGGAGGTGATGATAGTTACGGGTTGTTTTGTATAAGCCAAGATGTAGGCTTGTTTGTAGAATGACAGACTCCCTAGACAAATTTTGTGCCCCAGCTTCAGCTCTGAGATTTTTATGAGTTTCAGCACAGTGTAAGTTTCAGCACAGGCACTTCTGAATGGGATGTATAGAAATCAGCATGCTGGCCAGGAAAACGTTCTAAGATTTTCTGTGATACATCTAAAACAAAGAAAACATGCAAGTACACGGTGTAGTTTCTTGAAGACTAGAAAATACGTAGAGTCAAGTATTAAAAGCATATTTAATAGAGCAAGTTAGCAAAATCGCATTAGTATATGAAAATACTTATTTGCCAGACATACCCAGGGAATAACTACTCATTATAAAAATGTAATCATATGGTCAAATGAAACAGAAGAACACCTTCCAGTGAGAAGATGCAAGTCCAATAGCTTCCATCCTATCAGCTGTAGCTGATCCCTAGAAAAATGTTATAGGCACGTCATCAGAAGCAATTCGGATAGCAGGGTTTAATGAGTTCCTCAGTTATGTTCTGACAACTAACTGGGTTCAGGCTTAGCCAATAAAGCAAACTTGCTTAAACTACTTTTGTGAGTACCCAGCCTTTGTGTTTTAAGCAAGCATGGTTCATTTCACAAATAGGAAGTCTAAGAGAACTTACATGGCCAGTTTTTATAGCTTGACTAGAGAGTTAAGCTTTCTTGACGCAGTATGGCAGAAGTCACGTAGCCATAACTTAATGCTTGTGATTTTACTTATTACAGTTACAGTCGTTTGTACTATCATTCTTTTTTCTCCCTTTGTCTGAATTTTCCCTCAATATGTTTCTGTTCTCTGTAAGTGCAGATAACAGATTTTCTGAGTTGTTATCTATATTCTTTGTAAACATTAGTATCACAAACCTAATAAAAATAAACACTTAGCTGGCTTTGCTGCAGTTAACTCCATTTATCTATGTAAGCCTAGTATTTGTGTGAATTTTTCAAGACCCTCCCAGAAAGGTTTTGAAGAATAACATGAACAACGTTCTCTACAGAATGTTTGCTGGAAAAAAAAAAAAAATAATGTGAGGAGGAACCATTTCTACTGTCAAAAGGCGCTTAACTGAGTTAATTAGCATATTTACAAAAGCTAAAAAGAAAATACAATTTCTTACAGTTCTTGTTAATTCTGTCATGCTGATTAATATGAGCAATAATGATGATGTCCCTTGGTTCTTGTTAGAGGAGATTCAGCAAAAAATTTAAATCTCTTGACTTGAAAATGTAGAGCATACTGCCACAGTGACTTTTAAAGTCTAACATGAACTGTTGTGTACAGCAAAATATTAATCTTTCGGTTACTGATACTGAAAGGATGTGCAACTGTAACTTCTGAGAGTGTGGGAGGCATCTTTTAGTAGTTTATAATTTATCAGAGGTTAAAAGTGACTTGAGCCAGCTGCATGCTAGAATATAATTTTTTGATGTGAGAGGAATTGCTAAAGAAACTAATTATTTCCTGTATGAAGTATCAGGAAAGGGAAAAACCTTGTGGTATCAAGAAATTGTATATGTTCTATACTACTTCTTTTGCTTGATTAAGATAATGCTCTCACTTTTTTTCATGGTGCTAATTTATTATCCCAATATTTGTTATTGTGTAACAATATGGACCATCAAGCATATGTGTGTCAGAACAAGTTGTCTTCCTCTTCAACAAACACTTAAATATTTTCAAACTCTTTTTGAAAAGGAATAACCTAATCTCATAGCTGCTTCTGCTGTAGGCGCTCATGTTCAGCAGTCATACTTATTTTAAGAGAAATTCTCTGAAATATTTTCACTTATTACAGTATGTGCTTAACTATTTTTTTTTGCTGCTGCTGTTCACTGTGTATTAGGCATACGTTGTCAATCTTCTGTGTGTGTCTTAGTAATTAAGACATAAAAAGTGGTGAATTTCACACTAGGTCTCTCTTGAAGCACTATTTTGCGAAAGCACATGGAATTTTGTGGTGGTCCTTTACGTAATATTGCAAGTTACATTCAGTGATATAGAAACTAACTTCAATTTGTTATTTTGGCCTCTTAAATGTAGAAATTACAAATACAGTACAGATTCCCTGGTGAAATTAATTATTGTTGTAGGTGTTCTTAGCCTGATAGTTAAAATTGATTTATGGTCAGGGATGCCCTTGGCCACTTTTGGATCTGAGATTTCAGTTTCTGGAGTGGAACATTAGCTTGGATACATGTCTTGTGTTAGATAACAAACTTCCCTTCTCCTCTTTTGCTTTCCCTTTGTTTCCCTCTGAAAGAATGAAACCTGGCCATGTAGGATGGAAGTGAGCCATACACTTTGAAGCCCTTTTAGAATAACTGGGGAGAAGAGAAGGTGGGATGTGTGGCACAGCACACTTTCCTTCAGTCTTGACAGACCAATGAGATTAAGACTCCCCTGCCCAACATGATAAATCGAGTCCTTTAGAGCTCCTTTGAAAATGCTGAAAAGTTACTACCCTTTATGTCTCAAAGTGGGAATTACAGGAAGTAGGACCCAAGAAATTTTGCCTGTGAGCACCATAGAATGGCTTACCAACTCTAGGCAAGGAACACAGAAAGGAATAAAGACCTCATAGGTCTTTCTGGCATAGGATTAAGATTCGAAAGATGAGGGATTACCACACTGTATTTGTTGTAAGAGAGAAAAGAGACTTCCCAGGCTTTTTGGACCATCTGAGGAAAAGACTTGATGTACTTTCTTAATTGTAATGGTTGTTAAAACTGGAATTCCAATGTCAACTTAAAATTAGGGCAATTAAAAATTCAATTTGTTGGTCAACATAACTTTGGGTCACAATGGAGTTAGACAAGGCAATGCATGCACTGGGTCAATTTGGCATGATCATTAATCCCTGCAGTCACTGGAGCATTTTCTGTTTACAATAAATTACATCTTTACTGGTTTGCAAACAAAACAATGTTGCAATGATACTGGCATGAGGGAGTCTCTGTTTTGGGGTTTAGTTTTGTTTTGGTTTAGACAGGTTTTTTCTCTCCGTCTCCCTGGTTGTGTATTCACAGTTTTCTATGAAAATAACAACTGTTTTTTATGTAAACATTTCTCTCTCCAGCGCTGTCCCTGGAGTTTGGAATTGACTGTGAACTTGTACAAGTCCCATTCACACCCATCTGGTAGCTGTTTATGGCTTTGTATGGAAAGGAAAACAATTCACAGATGCACAAAATGAATATGTAGAAATTCTATTACCCATACACATGCAACACTCAAAACACCCTCAATACATCATACTTCTAATTTGTAATGACTCTGTAACGTGACTCGTTTTTCACATAAAAATCCTTCATCTTCTGAGGAGTTTTGTATCCTATATACCAGTTTTTTATTTGTATCTCAGTAAGATGAAAGATGAGGTCACCTGAACTAGACAACTGTCAAAAAATAAAATATTCTCTTAGAAAATTATTTCTGAAACAGTAGGGTATTTGTCTACCTGTTAATAAATCCTTAACTATCATGTGCTGAACCATTGGTTCAGATTCCACTATTTCCTGAAGCAAGACACAAAGAAGATGCTGCCACAACTTGTGTTAGAAAATGTATTCTTCCCCTACTTAGAACTGAGTGATGAGGTCAGACTGAATCTATAGTTTTCCAACCACATCAGTCTAGCTTCTTGGTTTGTTTTTTTGTTTTTTTTTTTTTTTTTTTTTTTTTTATATATATTTCAGCAGGGGAAAGAGATTTCTAGAAGTCACTTCTAGTTGTAAGTATCAGTAATTAAATAGTTAACAATTAGTCTGAGAAACGGTGACTCAAAGAGCAAAGAGTTTGTTAACTGATTCTTGTTCTTGCACAGTACCAATTATATCTGGAGCTGCAGAGTAGAGCTCATGATACTATAGTCTTTGAAATATGTTGTTAGTAATATCATAATTATACTGAATTTATAGAGAAGAAAAAGCAATTCATGGCATTTTTCTTCATAGTGCTCTTCTGTCATGAATTCAAGCATGACTATTCACTCTGAAGGAGATAAGTGTCCTCATCAATCACCCAAGTGAAAAAGCAAAAGCAATATTGCTGTAGGATTCTTTTTTATTTTTCCTAAATCAGTGTACATATGAATTTATACATATAGTTCTTAGAATATTGCAGTTGTCACTTGAAGCAATTAAAAGTGATAAACAGCTACACTGTGCTAGCAGTGATAATTATCTTGGCCTTTTAAAATCACCAAAATGATGTTAAACAGTTGTACTATCCATTATACATTTCTGAAAAAGGAGTTTCTCTCTTGAGTCCCATATTTAATGTGCAAACTATTCGGAATGTCACTAGTAGCAAAAAAAGGAGGAAAAAATAAGCAGGTTCCAATTTTAATGACCCTACCAAGTAACTTTACTGTTGTAGCTCTCATCTCTTATTTCACGGTTGTTCTGCTTCAGGTACAATTCTTTATATTATCACTTCTGTTTTAGCTTACACTCTGCTATTTTCTCCATATAAGAGGGATTGTTTTCTACAGTTCTTCTGACAACATTCTGCAAACTATACTAGGACTGTTTTTTCTTTTTTCTCTGTTGCAATGGTTTCTTGTAAAACATGAAGGGATGCCCTTTTCCCAAGAAACACAAGGAATCTGGGACTTTTCTTCTTCTAACTCTCAAACAGTGGGATGTGCTATTAAGGTACTCATCTATTAAATAATTTTTGTTTGCCTATTATAGCGATATAAAATTTAGTTGAAAGAAGCTCTAAAATCCTTAAATGCTTTTGAATAAATCGTCTTACACGTTATGTTCAGTATATGAAATACTAGAATACAGTTAATGCATTACTAATAAAATAAATAAATTTAAAAAAAAGATAGAAAAAATAGAGCAGTTTCTACACCAGAATTATTTTCCTCTTTCAGATATATTTCTGAACTACAATGTTGTATTAATTGTTCTTTAAACTGAGGTAGCTGGTCAGGCTATGTAGGAGATAATTAACTATTTTTCCCTAAACGTCCTTCACAAATAAGGTGTCTCCTCACCATGTTACAGTACATAACTACTATTGATTACCTGCTCTCTGTTAGATTCTGCTTCTGTTCAGCACTGAAGGGCGCATACAGGAGTTCTGACAGATTGATCAGGATGTGCAGCATACAGTTTAAAGAGATGATAGCTCTGACCTTCAACTGAGAAGCCAATCCAAGCTGCTGTGTGAAGTGTATTCTTTAATCACCTAAGTCATTGCATTGATATTTGCTCTAGCTTTAGAAATAGATTTATATGGTGTTTATGTAAGTTTCTATAGGTACATGCTAAGCAAAGTTACACAAAGGACTGTTAATTATGCCTGGCTGTAAAAAAAAAAAAAAAAAAAAAATTTGAAACTTTGAATTTTAACTTCTTTAAAAAATGCGGTTACTAGAAATAATACAGGAATACAATGCAAAGAATCAGCAAAGTTATAATGAACTTGATTGACAGTATCGCATGTCTGGCAAATTAGGCACCTGACTTACACAAAGTGTAAGGAAAAGAGCTGGTATTGTCTCTTGGAAGAATGTTCAGTATAACAAATCTCAAAATAACCTTGGGTTCAAAACCACAGACATTAAAATTGCATTTGGGAATGAAACAGGTTAAAAAAATGCCCCAAAAGAAAGATGATATATTCAAAGTAATAAAAATAAAGGGTGGCAATTGAATAGTGTAACAGAAAAACACTCAAGGCAAGCGTAGTCTTTATTGAGCTCAATGATGTCTGAATATCTCACAAAAAAAAAAAAAGAGAATGTGCACAGAGATATTTAAATTGACAGTTGTCAGCCAACCCTTATATTACATGAAAATGTGGTCATTGAGAGAGAGCAACAATAAGTGATTTGAAGTGGTTTAGTTACCTGTGTCCTGAAAATATCTTCGATCTGTATATCGGACTTAGGAAGAAAACCTTGAAAAGGATTGTCTGTACTGTCCTTTAGAAAGCATCATGGTATCGATGTTTGGTTACAGGCATCATAAGACTGCAGAGAATGATAATGGTTGGACACCTGAGGCTCCTGTATGGGGAAGAAAAAAAGAGAGGAGGACTCTCGGAGATGGTGATATGGTCTCATCTGGGTCTGTAACTTGGAGGATAACTGGTGATTATAGCACCCCACCAAGAGCAGAGGTATGAGAAAGGAAAAGTAAAAAGGAAGAAGAAACAAAGGACAAAACCCCTCTGCCCTGGTCAAAACTAGACCAAGACAAATTTAGCACCATTTCTATCCATTTATTATATGTTTTGCTAGACTTGCTGTTACTGAAATAATGCAAGATCCATAGAGAAGGAGAAAGAAAAGAATTCAACCAGAAGTCCTTGAGCTATTTTTCTGCTTACAATAAGATGTGATTCTACCCTAGACCTCTGAAGATTTCAAAATGCTAGGGCTGACGTGCTCAGAATTTATATTTTGACATTGGAAGTTCAGAGAGTTTCAGAGATTTTTTTACCAATTTGGTGAAGAGAGAAGCATGGTTGTGGTGTTTGACTTCCAGCAAGTGCTAGCATAGCAAACAATAGAAAAATAGAAATAGACACCAATTCTGTCATTGATGAAACCTTGTTGTGAGCAAAAGACAGATATTGGCAAGCAAGACCTGGATATTGGCTTGCTGTGTTCTGAGATTATGCCGGCTCTTCTGGTTATGTATAAACCTAAGCGTGCTGGTCACGTGAATGTATTTAAGTGGCAATATTAGATGCTATTGCTTTTACATCAGTGCTAATTAGCGTTGCTTTCAGTGTTGTGGACTACAGAATAAATGATGGTATGATGAGAACAGTAACACCTACCATAATTTTTGCCTCTGTTCTTTGCAAGGGAGCAGCATCTAACATTCAGCAGAGCTGAAACTGACTCCAGCTTAGGTCTCGTTCTCAGCCATAGCTCCCAAAATTTAGAGGAAGAAAGAGGTTGTCTGGTTTTTTGGTTTTTTTTTTTTTCCTGTCCTGTGCTGTTCGTATAGTGTTGTAAGAAAATTCAGATAATCTTTCTACACTAGATCACTACATTAGTCCCAAGAGAAAGACAGACCTCCTGCAGATGAGTAAGTTCTCTCTCGTCTATTCTGGTTCTTCTCCTCTTTGAGGTCATCTGGCATCATTTTAAAGCTGGAAGAATTCATTAGAGAACTCTTGATGATGCCAGGAAAGAACCACTTGTGGCCATACTGGTCTTTTTACTGCATGTGACTAGTAAATACTGGATAGCTTTGGCATTGGTGTCTACAAGAGAGATGTAGATATCCTCAGACAGGTATCTACATCAGGCAGGCTCAAAAGCGAGGCTCGGAGGATACTGTTACAGGTGGGAAGAGACAACTGGAAAAAAGTACAAGTAGCGATGTGGGAAACTAAGCGTGGAGACCATTTCCTTGTTGATTAAACCCAAATTGTTTCCTTTCTTCTTTGGTGCCTTGAAGTATATGCTGCACTAGCTGATACATGCCTGATGCTTAGAGATCTTTGAATTTCAGCTCCGATTCCAAGAAAGGTGTGTACTGAAACTGAATTTATTTACATATAAATATTTACGTTGTTTCACCGTCTTTTTCAACATGAATCTAAGATCTTTGATGCTGCAGAAAACACATCTGAGTAAAGTAACCCAGTTGCCAGCTGAAAAATGCTGCATGGGCTACGTGCAGGGAAATTTATCCCTTGGCATCGCCGTCATACTGCGATTGCAGAAACTCCAACACTACGTTAGAGTGTAGACAATCATACCCTTACGGCCTGCATTATTTTTTTTTTAATTCTTACCCCTTTTACTGTATTTATCAGGTGGCTAACTTTCTGCTGTCGCCTGTTAAAGCAAGGCTAAGCAGCAGGAAACCTCTCTGGTTTGTTCTATTATTAGAAGCCAATTACCCTCTGGTGTTGTACTGTGGGGAAAGGTTATTCTTCTATGTCAGCAAATACAAAGTGCAGCAGCTCGGTGAACATACAGAGGAGGGAGGAATGTTGCTGTGATAACTGTTGTCTTGGTCCAAGAAGGCTTCATATGCGTGCAGGCTGCCTGGTAAGGCAAAAGAAGAGAGAGAGAACAACTGAAGTTGTTCTTCTTTTGCATTTTCAATAGTAGCCATACGGAAGGACCTGGGACACTGAACAGGGAATTTTGCTCAAGATATTGGAAGCATTTCAACTCTTCAAAATAGCACCTTTCTAACACTCATCCAAAGACCCACCTCGGCTTCATCAAATGCTCTTTCTTGAGCTTGCCATGAGAGTTTGTTTTTAATGAAGCAAAGCTGAGGTTTGTGTTTTAAAAAGCTGCCTCAGGTATTTGACTAGCAGAAGAAAACATGGTTAGGAAGCACCATAGTTAAAGCCTTATAACAAATCTGAAATAAAACCAATTTGAGGTATTTCTTATATTTGAACAAAAATAGACTTTTTCTGCACAAAGCAACAAATTTGTTCAGATAGATGCCATCTTTCTTTCAGATTAGTTCTGTTGGCTAGGTTTTGACCTGCTTTGCTGGTTCCTTTTTCTGATATCTTAGTTGACCAACTTCCTCTCTCTGGGAATAATCCAGTTTTTCTGGGAGTTTCTTACACCCAAATGTGTGCAACATTCGAACCACCAATGCCAGAGTGTGCTGCTCCCTTTTCCTTGTTCCCACCTCTTTTGCTTGGTAGGGTTTTGGCATCCTTCTTTCCCCAGCGCTCTCCTCTTCATTATTTCTCTTTCACTACAAAACAGCCTGTAAAGTTGCTATGATTTTTTTTCCTATTCTTTGCCTTTCCAGGCAAAAAAAAAAAAAAAAATGTTCGCAAAGTCCCAAACCATTTTTACTACTTCTGTTATGGAGAAGTAACAATTTTCATTATGGCTTGCATTCTTTTTTGAATCTGCCACACAGAAATGTCTGACGTGAGGGGAGAGTAGCCTGGAACTGAAGGGAAACAAAAATGATCTGCAAAGTATAAGTAATGAGGAAAGTGTGAACACATTCAAGTCATTTACTGTAGCAAAGAAAAACAGAGAATAAATGATGATGACTCTCAAATAAATAAAAAGATAATATGAAGAACAAAGGATTAAAGAGGATTAAAGTGTTTCATAATAGATAGTTTAAGAAGTACTGGTGTTACAATTGCAGGAAAGCAGATATAAGTTAAACAATAGAAAATATTTCTTAATGCTGTAAATATGGTTAAATGGGCATCACTGAGATTTCTGAAGACCAGAAATGATGGAGCTATGATTCATCTTCTCTTGGGGCAGGTAACCTCAATATCCTTTTCATCCATATTATCATTAATGGTTCTGTGACTTCTGATCTCTTTTCTATTAGCTGTTCACTTAAATAGACTCAATCAAACTGGATTTCACATCATCATTATCCTTGTACTGGCTCCCCAAATGTACTCATTACATCATGAATTAAATTAGATTGTAAGTGACCTTTCCTTGAGGACTGCTTTAAAGTGTCAGTTCAGTACATGGCACAGGAAAAAAATCTATTGAGGTTACTCTGAAATATGTTTCTCTGCAAAGAAATTCTAAGGCTCCTTGGAAATTAGGAGGAATGAAAAGTATAAAGAACAAAGACAAGAGAAAAAAAGTAAAATTGTCTGGCTTGTCACTCTTCTGAATAATCTCGGACTATGTCACTGAGCATTGTAAGTAGGGTCTGAAGTTCACAGTTGCCTTTAATCAAAGCTGACTTGTTTAGATCTTTGTGAGTGTAACCGAACAGCTATGTTGCAAAAGTACAAGATGAATAGCACCACATAGCTACACAGAAACCAAAAATTCCACAGATATGACTTCATGCCTAGCAGCTTTAATATGTTATTTTTTTCTGGTTTCCTTTTTTATTTTGTTCACACTTACTATTAAGCATGAATGTAAGAACTTCAAATGTAAAAATTCCCAGAAAGGAATTGTTAGACTGCTTTTTTAAGCACTAGCTGCAGAAGGTTTTGATAAATTGGTATTTTGGATTATATCTCAAAACATTAAGAGCAAAAGATGGAAATAAGACTGAAGCTTATACATTTGTATTGAACACCTTTAACCCTGTGCAGTGGAATACATTCCATGGCTCTGGGAGTCTGGTTTGAATTAGATGTTTCATGTGTAATTTGTACGAATCGGTGTCTGATGTTGCCTGATGGGCTGAAAGCAGTGAGTTGGCCATTTTGGTCCAGCAGTTTTTCTGATGCCAATTTTTTCAGAAGCCAGTGATGGTAACGAGCATCTCAACACCTGATCTAGGGGATGTCCCACTCCCAGCCATATTTTATCCTGTCAATATGAAACCATGTTACCTCAATTAACTTGGGTAAAGTCAAGATCTTGATAACATTGACAGGTCTTCAGGAGCTGAGGAACAGGACAGATTAGAAAATCTTCCATTGCTGTTGCTTATCACGTATCTGCTGGTTAGCCAAAGAAACTAACTTCTTTCTGAACATCTGTTACCCTATGATCAGCCCTAGACACTTTTTAAAGTAATTATGCAAAAGAAACTGCAAGTTTTACAGGCATTTGAGGTTTTTATACCATGGTTTCAGTGAAATGTATGAAATGGTAATGTAAAATTACTTGTTTACATTCTAATCAATTCTAGGATTATTTCTTTGTTTTCTTTTAATATGGTTCAGACCTCTTAAATCACATATGTAGTTCCTACTGAGTAATTTTTTGTTGATTATTTTAATTCAGTCCTGCACCCATCAATCTACATCTTGTACATTAATTTTCTACAGCATTTTCTATTAAGCTTCAGATCTAGTTGATGATCCAATATATACCTCCAGTTACATTTCTGTTTAAAACAGATTAAACCTGCAATGAAACATGTGGTTCTAATCAGTGATCAAATGCACCGTAACTTTAACTCCCGTGATCTGAAGTAAGGGAACTTGTTAGTGAATGTTGAGAGATTCAGTTCAAAACATTTATACAATTACTGTTGTCTTTGTTTTACAAAAACGAAAGTGTTCAGAAATGAGTGACTTAGTGATTGTGATTTTTTTTTCCACTTTCTGAGTGAAACATGATTGTCTGCTAAAATATTCCATTTAATAATTATTCTTAAGTTTAAATATTTGAACTTTGTGCTTTATTTTCTGCATTTTATTTAGTTATATTTTAAGATAGGAACTACTTCATTATATTTTGCAGTTTTAAATAGAAGGTCATGCTTGGTAAAGGTCTGCTTTAAATCATGTCCATTAAAATAACTCCTACTGTTTTGCAAGTGATTGGAACAGTGGGTACATTTGCTGAAATCTATTTTTTCTCTTTCTGTTAGAATGTATCAAAGGGAAACAGGAGTGAAAAAAAAAAAAGTGTCCTTTCTACCAATGGGGTTCAAATTTAACAGGATAACACTTTAAAGCTATTTTTGGAAATATGCTCAAGGGGTTACATATCTACCTGATACGCTCTGTAGCTGATGGTGGGTGATTTTTGTCAAATAATACTTATTGAATTCATGGATTCTGGATTTTTACTTGTCGGTGGTAACCTGCTGTTTCCACAAAGCAGACCCTGCTTTTTAGGAGAAGGTGGTAATTCAAATCTGAAGGTGTAAATCACCTCCATATTTATAGGACTTGGCCCACACTTTTTAATTAATTATGTTCATCATTAAAACCACTGTCAAATCATCTTCAGTGATGCAGTGACTGTGTTTTCACTCATGTACACTAAGGGAGAATTTGGCTTAAGATATCTTGATGAACTGAACTTCATTCTCCTACTTGGCTGGCTGAGTGTGCAGAAGAAACCTCTACAGTTGTATACTATATGAAATTGTAATTTATATGTTATAGACGAAGAAGCAAATTCTGACAGAAATGAAAGAATACATCCCTTCAAGATACAGTTTAAATGTAAAGCATAAACAATATGAGAATTTATCTTGCTTATTCTCTCAGTTTCTCTAGGATTTTCTCATTCCATTACTTAATAACTTCACTGCAGTCCAAGATACTAATGGTGAGATATATAGCATTTAGGCAGGAGTTTCAAGCTAGATTTTGACCACTTTTGTTCATTTGACATCCCAGTGTGCATATTATGGAAGCAAGACTGTCATCTTTAACAGGCTTAATCATAATCTACAGTCATGTTCTCTCTGATTAAATTCTCTTTGCAGTTTTAATTGGATGTGGTATTCTTCATCACCTATCCTTAACTGTATAAAAGATGCTTATACGAATAAACAAATGGTAATTATATTAAAACCTTTGGGTCTGTATTTTTCAGTTTGAGATGTTTTTATGGATATGCAAGTTTGATATAAATATGTAGATAATATGTACATTATGTGTGCGTACCTATATACGTATGTATACACTAAATTTACGAGATCACACATTTAAGACTTAGGAAGGACTAGGCTCTTAATATGCTATCAACTTGAAACTGACTCTTTTGGGTTTATGATTCAGTATTTTGCAGTCAACTCACCAACTTTTTTTTTCTCCACAGTTCTTTGGCTTAATTCCAAGCATGATAGTATTGCAGAGGTAGCAGCTCTGTGGAACTCGCTTTCATCTTTTGGCCCTTTTAGATATAGTGGCTGGAGAACGTGGGAAGACAGCTGTAGAGCACAGGCACATCAATATTTCCTTGGGGAGTGGGATTCTGTCCCTGTTTCATCTGATGTGTTGCTTTCTGATGCCCTAAGTTGCACATTGCCAAGTATATACAAATACAGCTGTGCTTCAACAACAGTGGGTGTTAGAAAATGTTTGGCTGCTCAAAAAATCAGCTCCAATAAATGTTCCAATTCATGAACCTAAAACTAATAATGCTTTTTTCAGTCTACCTCTAAAGTGGGAAATAATGTTTCACACCACATCAAGTATTGTGAAAATCAATACTAACTATTTGTGAAGGACTTGGACTTTATACAGGGATAAACACCACAGAGAACTTGTAGCCAAACTCATCACTCACTGTTCCGAATAGTGTTTGGATGATGGATCACATACAAGGTATGGACTGACAGCCTAAACTCTGAGTTGAAAACAAAAATAAAATTGCTGCTTTATTGCTTTCTTACGTGCAACTAAATGCCAAATAGTAAATATGCATTATTAAAAGTATGGAATACCAAAGATCTGCAAGGAAATGCCTCATGCAGTAATATGTGGTTTCTGGCAAAATTTCATAGCAAAAAGTAGTTTGGCTGATTATTTTTTATTATTTTTCAGTTTCCATGGATGAAATTAAATAATTTTTTTTTATTCATTTATAATCCTTTTAACCTTCATCCCAATGAGTGATAAGAAATCAGTTCTTCTCCAGAGTTGTAGTCTCCCTTTCTTCCTCTTTTTTTTTTCTCTTATTGTTATTTTTTCTTTCATTTTGCCATCTAGATTTCCAGAAGATACTAAATGTCCCATGTTGCAGGGCAGAACAGATGACTGAGCTGCTGAAGACCGATAGTATGAGCCCAGTACCAGCCCATAAGGAGCGTAACTTAACTACCACTGCGTTTAACAGAGTAACTGAGTATTGTGGAAAAAAAACGAGTTTAAGTATTCTTTCTATTTTTTTTATTATACTATGAATAAGTTAAGATTAGGGCTTTCTGGTTGCCATACTAGTTAATGTTGTCAAGTGTTTGAAATGAAATTAAGGACAATAATTTGAGAATTTAGCTTAAAATTTTCAAGATGTTAAAAATAATATATTTGACATTTTTTTCAAACTGGTTGTGAGCTGTCAGCATGCAATCAGTCTCACATACAAGATTTTCTTCAACAATGCGTGTTAAGAAAAACATGTTTCTCAAGGAAAACTGAAAGCCTTTCATAATCACAGTTCTCCAGTGAGAAGAGATGTTAAGAGATATATCCAATATGTTGAAACCAATAATGTTATTACAAGAACTAATTACACTGGCTTTTTTTTTTTTTTCCCCATAATAATAGACTTCTATTACATATTGTAAGGGAAATTGGTGTTGTCAGACCTGGACAGCACAGCTGGATTATGAAAAACACCTGTATACATGTGCAACTCTTGTGACTTTCATGTGCATCAGCTTGCAGGACCTACAAGGCATTCATGTACCCAAGCTAACAATCTATACCGTTATTGTATAACTAATTAGCAGACCAACTAAGGTAGGTCTGTGACAATAGGTATTAAAAATGTTATGTATTGTGTTCATTTTCCTTTTATAAGTAATCCCAGAAGTTCTCATAGTGGCCAAAGTGCTCCCTTCCAGTACCTAAAGGGGGCCTACAGGAGAGCTGGGGAAGGACTTTTTATAAAGGCGTGTAGTGATAGGAAGAGGGGGAATGGCTTTAAACTAGAAGAAGGTCCATTCAGATTAGATATTAGGAAGAAATTTTTCACTCTGAGGGTGGTGAGGCACTGGAACAGTTTGCCCAGAGAAGTTGTGGAAGCTCCGCCCCTAGAGGTGTTCAAGGCCAGGCTGGATGGGGCTTTGAGTAACCTGGTCTAGTGGGAGGTGCCCCTGTCTATGGCAGGGGGTTGGAACTCGATGATCTTCAAGGTCCCTTCCAACCTAAACCATTCTATGATTCTATGAAAGTTAAATAAAAGAATATTCAGAATAATTATTAATTTTTTTTGTTATTTACATTTCCATGTCACTGTTTTACATGCAAGTACATTGTTTTGGTCTCAGCGTTCTGAAAACATTGAACTGCATGGATTGCAGTCGGGCTAACCTGTTTTGAAAAGAAAGAAATGTGTTTTTTAAAAGAAAACAGAGCTCAGAAATGAAAAAGAAAAAGCAGTGACCTTAAAAGCCCAACATTATAATAGGAAAAGCAGAGTTTGCCTCTCACTGAAGCTGGTGGGAGACACATCTGAGATTTTTCTGTTCTGCTTTGGAGCTATAGTTCAGAAACTCTTGAGATACTGCTCTATATTTTAATACTTAATCCAAATATAATGAGGAAAGCACAAGGCGAGCTGAATAGTGCTATTAATCTTTTCCTGTGTGAAGAAAGAGTCAACTTCTAACTGTACTTTTTATTATAAAATACAGTCATAAGTCCTGAAGATTCTGAAATAAAGTCTCCTTAGACATCCTACTAATAGCTGTTCAAATTGAAAATTTGCTTGTGCCGGCACACCGCAGCCCAGCTGGTGCAAACGATAGATGCTTCCTATTTTCTTAAATTGGTTTCCAGCCTCTGGATTATTTGCTATGCAAAGGCTGCTGTCCTAGAAGGGTTCATGGAATCCTTTTAGAGACTGGATACGCTTGTATTAGTTTTCTCCATGCCTTTTTTTTTTTTTTTTTTTTGTGAATTAAGCCTGGCACAATTGTGACTGTTCCCTTTTGATCAAACATTCTGGACAAGGACTGCAGTTCATTTACTACCTCTCAAGTAACCATGTCGAAGTGCATTATAGAGCATGATGTCTGAGGAGGTGTTGCTACTATCTGCACTAAGCAGGCACATTTGCAAATTCATGAGCTCTTTTTGAAATTCATGAGCCATCCTCTGCCCAGTTTTTCATTTTGTTTTCTACCATAGAATATTCAGAAGATTTAATTGTCTTTTTCTTCTTCTGAAAGCACATTACCGCATTTTTTAAAATATAAAGCCAACAATAAAAATAAAATATGTATATAAATACAAGGTAAAACAAGCATATGTGAATTATGGTGTTCCTCCTTAGCCACAATTCTGTCTTCATTCAGTGCATTTCCAGCTGAAATCATGGGGCACATGCAATTTCCATTCATTTCATCATCTTTGTTACCTGATATTTTGATGGTTTTTTTCCTAATAGCGAATTGTCCTTCTCCGTGATATGTTCCAGTGACAGAGTATTTATCTGTGCTCATACACTAGGCACAGGTATTGTACCTGATTATGAATATATGAAGATGCATAAAGGTGTGCCTTTTTGTTCAGTGCCATTCCAGTGTCTGAGCATCTGTTCTGATAAATCCCATCTGGACACCACCAAAATGCTTTTTATGCTATGCATATCCTATGCTACTCACATCGTTAGGAGACAAAGTCAGAAAAGCAATTATTCCTCTCACCTGTGCAGAGCAATGTAGATAACAGAATAGACTCTAGGGGTTGGATGGAATTCATTGTATATTGACATATGAATTTTTCATTTTTGACTCATTGCAAAATCCTTCTTGGTAACATGATGGTCTTTGTAAAAGACAATAACACATATTTGTGTAAGTGAGTGCTAAGGCTAATAAACTGCACTAATCTTTTATATATTGGGTACAATAAGCATTTGTATCAGGGTACATAGAGAACAAGCATCAGAGTGGTTTAAAGAGTGATAGGATAAAAACTAACATGATGAACTTCAGTACCTGTCCTGATTTTTTTTTTTCATTGTTACAGTGAACTGTCTTTAGTTGCACACTAGATTTTTCAGTTTCACTTAAAGTGAGATGTGAACTGAATAAACAAATACAAGTGATGACAAAGCTGTGGGAGAAACTATAGGAATTGCTGAGTTCTCTGTAACCCAGCATTAAATGAGTATAGCCACAAAGAAAAAGAAAATGAGCAATGGGGCAGGGTTTTGAAATATCATTGATAGGGAAATATGAGAAAATCCCACAAGCACCTTAAACATAGAAATCCCTAAAAAAAAAAAGAACATCCAAACAGAAATCCCTACCAACTCCACCAGTTCCAAAGGGGGGTTGGTCTTCTAAGAGTACAAATTTTGCCTCAGTCAGAAAATACTGTATCAGAAGAAGTTGCAAAGTCTATAACACCTTGTACCTGAATGTTAATTGAATTGGACTTTTATAAATCTTAGAGATATTTTTGAAATTTTATAACAGGAACTATCCTATTTAAAACAAACAAAAAAAGGCTTGAAAAGGTTAAAAATACACATTTCTTTCCGTTGAAAAAAAAAAAATTGATGTAAAACCCAAACAATTGATGTAATTTATTTCCAAACAATTTTTTCATACTTTTTGGTCTTTTCCACAGAAAAAAGTGATTGAAGCTTCCTTTTCTTTTTTTTTTTAACAGCTTTTCCATTAATATATTTTATTTTCTATTTCAATGTATATGGTAGTACTATGGTAAAGGCCCAGTCCTGTAGATGAGGGATGGACTGAATCAGAAAGTAAAGTGCAGAGCCTTCCAATGTTAAGATAAGAAGGAGAATTGGAAGTGACCATAGCATTGACTTGTATTGGTAGCAGAGGTTAATCTTTCACCTAGCCTGTTTCCACACTTCACTATGTGTTGACCTATGTTAAACTCCTCCTTTTGAGGAAGAAAAAAAAAAAAAAAATCTCTTACAGCCTCCCATATCCAAACAGCTTTGAAGGATGATGTCCAGAGCAGAGAGACTTCCACTGCTCTGTGGAAACCTTACTGAAGAATTCATGGACCTCGCAGTTTTCATGGCCTGCTGGCTGCGGAGGAAATGCTCATCGAGGTGGTTGCACAGGCTATGCGGGCTTTTTGTTAAACTCTGTGTTAGTGAACATGCAACTGAGGCATTTTCTGTTTGTCACTTCTGAGCACACAGAGCCCGGCAATGATATAATGCAAACAGCCAACAGCATCGTATTGCTTTGCAAATGGCTGAGGGCTGAATCTAAATCAACTTTACAGAACTTTCCTGCTAGTCGTGCTCCAACCCTAACTGCAGTGAAGCTCACCAGGAACCACTCAGTTGGGGAATGAAACAGAGAATATTTTGCAGCTCTTTAGCTGTTGTTTTTCCAGTGTTCACAAGGCAACGCAATCCACACAGATGCACTGAAATACCACTTTGGACGTACCAACATTAACCTGTGCCATTCTGTGCTTTTTGTAGAAGACAGATTGTAAATACAAATTTGAAATCATTATACTCTTTTTCTGGTTAACTTCTTGCATTGAATAGAATATTAAGGAGTACTTTTGAAAAAAAAAACAACACAACTAACAAGGGGTAGGGATTGGTGAAGCTGAAAATATCTGAAACATGGGATAAATCGAGTAAAGTCATAAACTAAAGAAAATTGCCTCAAAGTAATACTCTTAAGCAGGAAAAGATCAAGTTATATGTAAAAAGATGAGTTTTTGGAAAAGGAAACAATGGCGTTTCTGTGCATATATCCATGCAGTGTATATGCTCTAAAATACTTTCAGGATGCTCTCTCAAACCTTTGGACTGAGCCCAACACAAAATCAAAGGATGACTCAGAAAACTCAGACCACAGCAGCCATAGTGACATGACTGAAAAACTCCAAAGAAATGAAGGCTGAATCTAAGTATCTCACAGTTTTCTTCCAAGAACCAGGTCAGGAAATGGAGAATCGTGACTATAAAGTCAGATCGAAGACTCAAGAGCTGCTTTGGCTACCCATGAAGACAGCCTGTTTCAACTGGTAAGAGTGCAGTAGCTGAGCTGCAACTGGCTCGGAAACTGTTTCCTTATCCAAAAGGCGCAGGCAGCTAACAGTAACTGAAAGTTTTAGTGCAAGTTCATTAGGAATCTCCAGAAAAGAGAACTGGCCTACAGAGCTGTGTTGACTTCATCAAGCACTGAGTCAAAGTTCTCACGCTTGGTGGCACGCAGCGGGTGGGCTGCTGGGATGAGCCCAGCAAAAGTCTGGGCTCCAAGACTCCACAGAGACATGACCACCCCCACGCTTGTCCAGATTTTGAGACTGCCATTGGGGCTGTCGCTACAGATAATTGTGAGGAGGAGGACTGTAAGTGGAACTGGGAGCTGGGCAGTGGGAGTATGTCAGCATTTCTGAAATATTTCATGTCGGAAGATTTTTAGTCCTGCAATAAAAAATGACATTGAAAAAAACCTGTTTTCCAATATTACTTACCCAATTAAAGTAACAGGTGTTTCAAAGTGGTTTTGAAAAGATTTTCAAAGTTTACTAAAAGTGAGATGTTTTAGTTAGCTAACAAAAAGTGTTTTATAATGTATGGGTGCAAAAAGAAGAATATTCTACTGGCAGTTACAAGAATCACTACTTTAGAAATGTGTGCTCAAGCTTTTCTTCAATCACAGTGGGATAACATTTTCATGCTGTCCAGGTGACTGACATCTGCATTATGGTTATGTCAAGTATTTGCTAGTAACATGTAAAAGATTACTTTATATGTTGAATATTTTTTCACAATGAGCACAGGGTAGGATACCATAGCTTTGTATTTGTGCTGTGGCTAGTATAATCAGGAATTCACTGAGATAAATGCTGCTAAATTTGCGTCCAGATTTGAGCACAAATGAATGAAAATGAAGGAAAGTTTGGGTATGGGTTTTGATTGGGTTTTCTCTCAGCTTGAGACTAGATCTTGAAAACCATCAACATTCAGAAAACTTAGAAGTGATCCTGGTTTCAGATTTGTCAGAAACACTTATGGTTTCACATACCAGTGGTGAACCTAAGACAGAATTCAAAGCAGTTTCTCTGAAGCCAAAGAAATGAAGCACAGAAAAACTGCTATTCAAATTACCCAGAGTACCCCAAGTGGAGATTGCCCAGAGGATTCTGCACTGGAAGTATGATATGAAGAAGTTGACAGTCTATGATGTATTGTATGGTAGACAATGTGTTTAGAGTATCCCAGGAAAAAAAAAGTAGCTTGCAGAATCAAGTTTGAAAATGTTTGCAAATCAACAGCATGCAATTAATTAATTAGAAGCACACAGAAATGAAAATATTAAGTTAAATTTAAAATGCCTCAGAGTTACTTGGCTTGTGTTTCAGCTGATGGTTGAGCTATATTTCTAAGCATTCAGAGTCTGATTCTATTCATATAGCTTAAATGGTTTTTCAGCCCAGGTTAGAAATTTGCCAGCCCCTGGGAATAAAGGAGGAAATTTAAGAGAATAGCTTTTCAGCCTCGTGGTACCTAAGAATGCAAGTCACTCTCATTTTAAGCATATCTGTTTGCTGGATGTTTTATTGTTTCTGTTTTGCAAGATACTATGATATCAAATGAATAATTTAATTTGAGTGACTTCAGCTGGCAAAATAACTACCAGTATGGAGGATTTATCCCCTGGAAAGGATTGTGTGTAAAGGAAGATTGTAATGCCAATGATTGTTCTTGCTGAAGAACATATTTTCAAAAATATTTTTAGACATATTTTTAAATTAGTGTGTCACAAGATACCCTTACTGAGGTTGCTGAAGATGTCTTGTGCCTGTGCTGTCTCCACTCTGTTTTTGAAAGCGGGATTAATAAACTCAAATGTTTGAGACACAGCAGAACGCATTTGGACTTTGCTTTTTCTTCCTTCTTTTTCGTCTCTGCGGAAAGTCTGGGGACAATATTCTCTTGCTAAGTGCAAGTTTGAACTGAAGAGTAAAAAATAATGAATGGCTTGCACAACGGCAGGAGCATTATTTCTCTCAAGATTCCACATGCAATGAAGGGAAAGCACTGCAAGTCTAGGGAAAGTACTTTAAAAGTAAGCTAGTAAAAAGTAAAGTTCATAGGATACTTTTTGTCTTTTTTTTTTTTTTTCCTAGTGTGTAAATGCTCTACACTTCTGTAATATTGGTTCCTTTAAAGGTTTTCTAATATAAAGCATTGGCTGCTTGTTCATTTTGGACACTTATAAATAAGTTAGGTGTACATTGAATAATAATATTGTGTGAGCCAAGCATTTTGGGAAAATACTATATAGGCTTGCTCTCACTGCTTTTTTAGTGTACCTGTATGTTGACCTGTAATATGCCAGCCACTGGCCTCAGAAAAAGAGAATTCTAGACACAATGAGGAACACTGATGTGTGTTCCTGGTTTATGCTGTGGCAAAAGAGTTTACAAGGTGCTTTAAAATAATGAACTGCAACAGTGTTCAAATATTGCTCTCCAGACCTGCAGCACAAACACATTCATTTTGAGTCCTAGCTCTTTTATACTATAAAAGTAGAAGTATTAAGAATGTCATTACCGTACCACAGAGCTGTTCACTATATGTAAAACAGAACACTGCATAGACTACATAGTGATAATTGCATGGTTTGGTGTCTCTAGGAGGTTTATAAATGCAGTAAGGCCTAAATTAACTTGTCGTACTGAATCCCAGGCACAATGCAAAGTTATTTTGTGATCAAGTAAGTTAAAATACTCTATCAGAATATTCATCACAAATCTTTCTTATGTCTCCTGAAAAAGCTCAGTTGTGGGATCTTTAGGGTGACGAAACACCAGCTTTTAGAAGTTCATCTGCTGCTCCTGAAAGGTGACCTTGAAGTATCAGAGCCAGTGCTGGCTGCCGCGTCAATTGTTGCCATTATCACACTTTGGCTGCAGCTTGCAGCATTGTGATATTGTCACTCTTGGCAGAATTCCCTATATGCATTAGTATGAAATAATATATAAAATGCCTGTAGAGTCAATAAAGATGTAAAGGCTGGAAAAATATAGGAAAACATGTTTAATTTGCTCAGCTCCCTGGGCTCGTTAAATTGGCTCAATGACTGGATTTAAAATAACTGAGCTGATATATCAGCCCCAAAACATTTTTGTGCCAGAAACAGCAGCAGTGCACTTTATAAACCCAATGCTAGATTTTCCTGTGACACACTGCCCTCTTGTGCATCAGTAGCTTTGTTATAGAGATAATCTAAGAGCAAGAAGCCCTTTTGCAGTCTCTGAAAATGCAGGTCTGATAGGGTTATGAATATTACAACTTACAAAACATTCCCCACATCATGAGGGACAGAAAGAAGATGTAATAAACAGAAGTTCTCAGACTGTCTCTTGATCTTCTTTCTATTTTTATCCAGAATGAATACAACATGGTTAACAAGGCATCCTGGCTTGTATCGGAAATTGATTGTCCTCCTGTACTCGGCACCGGTGAGGCCCCACCTTGAATACTGTGTTCAGTTTTGGATTCCTGACTACCAGAAAGACATTGAAGCGATGGAACATTTTATAAGTTTTATAAGAAGCGGCTGAGGGAACGGGGGTTTAGCCTGGAGAAAAGAAGGTTCAGAGGAGGTCTTATCGCTTCCTACAACTGCCTGAAAGGAGGTTGTAGCAAGGTGGATGTCAGCATCCTCTCCCAAGCAACAAGTGAGAAGACAAGAGGAAATGGCCTCAAGTTGCACCAGGGTAGGTTTAGATTGGATATTAGGAAAAGTTTCTTCACTGAAAGGGTTGTCAAACATGGGAACAGACTGTCCAGGGAAGTGGTGGAGTCACCATCCCTGGAAGTATTTAAAAAATGTGTAGATGTGTTGTTTAGGGACATGGTTTAGTGGTGGACTTGGCAGTGTTAGGTTAATGGTTGCACTTGATCTTAAAGGTCTTTTCCAACCTAAAAGATTCTATGCTTCTATAATTCTTAGTTAAATAAATAAATAAATAAATTCTGTCTTCTTTTCAGATAAAACCAAACCAACGAACAATTATGATATACTGATGGGTAGGGCCACACAGAGTTCTGTCAAGAGAAGTGAGCAGCATAGACAAGCGCAAAATCCTGCAGAGAGAGAATAACCTCATGCAGCAGCACAGGCTGATGACCAACCATCCAGTATGCAGCTTTGCAGAAAAGAACCTAGGGATCTTGAGGAATGACAAGCTGAACACTAGTCAATGGTGTACTAATGTATCAAAAAAACCCCTTGCTGTTAGGCATAAGTGTAGCCAGAAGGTCTGGGGAAATGTTCCTCTGCTTCTGGTTGACACTTACGAGACTGCACCAGAAGTGCTATGTCCGGTCTGGGGCTCCTCGGGACAAGTACGGATAGTGATGTGCTGGAGTGTGGCATATGGTACCAAGGTGGTGGGAGCTGGAGCACATGATGGAGAGGCAACAGGAACTGGGCTTGTCCAACCTGGAGAAGTGAAGGCCAAGAGGAGTTCCTACTGCTGCTAGGAGGAGCAGGGAGAAGACTGGGCAGAGTTGAGGGACGAGGAACTCCCTCAGAGACCAGCAAGGACTGTACGGAGTTTGCTGCAACCTAGGAAAACAGTGAGTTGTCTGGAATCAAGCCTATTTTTTCTTTTTTTTTCTTTTTTTTTTTAAATTGGTTTCCTGTTTGGCCTAGTCATCTTTCATTTTTCTCTGTTTAAAATGTTGAAAAGTCTAATTTATATTTTATGATAACGTGAAAATTTTGCATTTAATATCCCTTTTGGTTACCTGTGGAGAAAGCAGTACAAGGAGGCTCTTGTCACCTTAGAGCTCCAGCAGTGGTAGCAATATCATACCTGGGTCTTTGTTCTACGTCAATGATATTTGTTTTGTACAAAATGGAAAGTCTTCACCAAGAGAGATTGCGTTCCTTTAGATTTTTCTAGCCTGGCAGAAAATTCACTTTTCTGCTTGTAGGTTAATATGGAATCAAGCCTCCCCAAGCAAGAGAAAAACAAAAAAGAAGCTGGAATTTCCACATCCCAGTGCATACGATGACCAGTAAGCTCTGGGAAAAAGGTTGTCCTTCTCTTTCACATGTATTGGACAGGTGATTCTCAGGAATGCTAACTCCTTCAAGTACCACAAATGAATGAACTATACATCTCAGCAATGAATGCCCTTATAGATTAGATGAAAATTATGGCTGCAGTTACTTACATTTGGCAAGGATTAGTTTAACTGAGGCAAGTCCTGTGGCAGAAATAAGAGGAAAAGAAAATTCCTGTGTCTCATTTTAGTATGTCAAATTTGGCAGTAAGCATTTAAGCAGCCATATTTGTCATCTACATCTTTTTGTTGATATAGCCCCCACTGTAACGGTAACTTCTGGAAAGGACACTGGGGTTTTAGTGCTTTTGAAAAAAATGTTATGCTTTCTTTGGATTTAAATTAGAAAACTATGTGGTAATTTAAAAATAAAACATACTTCCCTTACTTATGGCAACATTTGGACCTTTTACCTTTACAAGAAAGGAAAAAAATGGTAACACAGCTATCCTACCATCAGTCATGTATCACATCTCTCTGAAAATGCTAGGTAATTTATTGGAGTTTTCAGCAACATGACAGTATAGATTTCTTATATAATAATAATTCTACTCAGAAGAAAACCTTTCTTGCCAACAAAAGTAGTGATTTGGAGAGGAAATAAAAGATTTTCTATGTAAACAATAATTGTTCAAGTTGTATAGAAGAAAATTTTCTCCTATGCATATATTGTGTAGTGGCCATAAGAAACTTAACAATGAAAATTTACAAGGGACTCTGTTTTTACAGCCTTATAAGTGATTTAATAGCTCTGGATGAATTCATTGTTCATCTAATATTTTATATCTATAGCAGCACAAGTCATCATAGAATCATAGAATGGTTTAGGTTGGAAAGGACCTTGAAGATCATTGAGTTCCAACCCTCCTGCCATAGACAGGGACACTAGTCCCACCTCCCACTAGTCCTGCAAAGTTAACTTACAAATCATTACTTCCTTTTGTTTTTTTTGGAAAAAAGGTCATTAAGGCAACAGCGCAAACTGTGATGTGGGACAACCACTGGCCAACAGTGGTCTTCCAAACGTTCACCATCTTTGCTAGCCAATGCCATCACACTGTAGAGCAATTTCAACTGACAGGGAATTTTTTTTGGCTGCGAAGGCCTGCATCCATGTCATGAATCTGCCAAGTGGAAAAAAAAAAGTATAACGAAAAGGGGAAAACTGGTGGTTAAGGCAGTGTGCTTGTGAAGTTACTGTCCCTGAACAGCAAACAGAGGTTATGTGAAACCAGCAGGACGATTGTCTAGCTCAGGTTAAAGTGTGTGACAGGGCCATGTCTGGACTTTGTGGAGCGGGAATCTAAAAGCTGGAAGACTTCCAACCCAGACATCTCCCTGGTTTTGATAGCGAAAGGACCTGGACTCTGCCTATCCCACAGTGCAGTGGTAGCAAAATGGCTCTGAGTCCTCAAGAAAATAATTCAGAGCAAAAAATCTTGCTTTCTACCATCTTCAAAAGAATCCTAGACACAACAGCTTTCTAATTTAAAGATCTTTTTTAGGTGCCTAAAATTTTATGAGTTGAACTTTACCAGTCTCTTAGTAAAATGAGATCTGAAAGTTCATGCAACATCCCCCAACCCCTGGTTTATTCCGATTAATATGATTAGCATCCATCAAGAGGGATTGGTGGTAAGTTCAGTCCATTAATATAATTCTGTCCAAAAGTTTTAAATTAAGTGAATGTTATTTTCAAAAGCCACTTTAGCCATAATTTTTTTATTAGAAAAAAACTCAGACATCTCCAGTGTATTGCTCTTTTGCATGTTTAGCAGAGGATTTGTCACAAGTAATGCTATTCAATTTTAATCCATTTCAAGCTGTGCTTGGGGGAGAGCCAATGTGAAGCAAAATAAAGATTGTAAGCCCAGGAGTAATAAAATAAATCTCTGAAGTTAGTGTCAAATTCTGACATGTAAGTTGATATATCTCCAGTAGAGCTGGAAATCACTGGGGGTGAAATATTGAACAAAACCAAATAATAAAAGATATTCTAGTATCTTCATTAAAAAAAAAAAAAACACACCAAAAACAACAAAGCAAAAAAAAAAATTGTCTATTTGCTTGAATTAAACAGCATCTCAGTTATATTTCTATAAAACAGTGAAAGCAAAGCTGACACTATTATAGCTATTTTTAGTAAATTATGTTATTATGCAAATATTGTCTTTATTTTATGCATCATATTTGGCCCAGCTCTGCAAAAACTGTGCCAGTGTTTAACCTTCTCTTGTGTGTATAATCATATTGACTATTCTTGAGAACCAGAGCCATTGCACACAGCAGAATTTGGCTCTGTTCTGAAACTTTTCTGGGTACAATTTGGCAGCATCTTCTACTGTCAGTGATCTACTACTGCACTTGTTCTGCAAAGATATTATCTGGCCTGTGGAATGAAATCTATTCAATAAGACTGAAATAACTGTTAAAATCGCATTTTCTTCCTGCAGAACACATGGTGTTTCCAATTACAGAGCTTATTTACTGCCTGCTTTCTAAGCTACTTATTCTATTAGTAATCTTGTGGTAGGTGCACATTTCAGTTATGCTTGGTTCCAAAAAAGGCAGCTTTTATTAAAACCTACTCTAGCTGCCAAATTACAGTGGGTATTTACAGATCATGAAACTAACTTAATGACCTGTTGTCTCGGTCCAGATGTACAAAAAGAAGCAGCAGTCAAGCTCGGAGAGCTAATATACATGAAGATTTCCTGGGGATAAAAAGTCTACAACCCACTATGACAGTATTTATATTTAGTATTACAGACTAAAATATTGCAACTTATACCATGAAACATGGTGAAACATGAGAAACATTTTGTGTTTCATTTCATGCATCGTGGGCAAACGTAAGGCAAGCACAGTTTAAAGAAACAGAATATTTACTATTTGTAAGATAAAGAGATGTGTAGCAGAGAGAAATTTGCTGATGTGAATACAACCTAAATCTCCCCTGGAAAGCTTTTAAGCACAGTTTACCTTCTTATGACAAACAATGATGATGATAATATCTTCTTTGAAGAAAATACACAAAGGTTTAGAAGCCATTTTATTAGCTTAGAGATTTATCATCCATGATAACATTTTAACCTTGTGAAATGGGATACTCTCACTGAAATTTTAATAGAAAAATCAGACCTATATGCTTCTATTACTTTGATTGCATGTTAATAAATAATCAGATTTAAAATCTATGAATATCCTAATTTAGGCTCTTACTTAAATTATGCTGAACACAATTGAACAATGCCCTTATCAAATCAAAGTTACAATTGCAATCAAATTAAATCCATCAGTAATATAGAATGAAAAAAGAAGGCAACCTGACTCATCAGGGAGGCTCAAAACAGGAAATTACGCTGTATTTGTCTAACACTAATAAAGTAAGCATCTTTATCTTTTTTTTTTTTTTAATTTGGACAGCAAGCCTATCTCAATTACTGTTTATTCAGTGTCTTATAAGGAGTTCATAAATCCTTTGTTCTGATATGGAATGGCTTATAATTCCCAGTTGCTTTTGTATGGTAGAATACTTTTAGGTGAACACGTTTCTAGAGCTGAAGAAAGCATAAGCTGATTCACAGTATTGTCTGCTAGATGGAAGGATAATATACATCTTATTGCTTGAATGCATTCACAAGTTAATTATGCACAACCTTTCTAGGAAAATCAACGCACGTAGTCAGGAGATCTTGTAGTAATAAAATACAGTAACAAAAAAAAAAAAAGAAAATCAGAAAAAAAAGCAAAAATAGTAAACTTTGTTTTTTTCTGGTCTTCACACCATCAAAATCAAGAGTGGTCAATTCAATGCGGATTTGATATCATTTTTCCATTAGAAACTCACAAAGAACTTCAGTGTAGCTGATTTCCTGTCTCAAATTCAGTATGAGAATCAGCAAATACATACCTTCTAACACAGAGACTTCTTTATGGAGTTATCTATAATTTATCATATTTTTACTACTATTTAATTAATGGCTGAATTAAAATGAATCATAGAATCATAGAAGGTTGGAAGGAAGAATCATAGAAGGAACCCTTCCCACATTAGAAGGGACCTCAAGGATCATCTTGTCCAAACTTTCTGGACAAAAGCATAGTCTAGACAAGATGGCCCAGCACTCTATCCAGCAAATCTTAAAAGTGTCCAATGATGGGGAATTCACCACTTCCCTGGGGAGATGATTCCAATGGCTGATTATTCTCATTGTGAAAAATTTTCATATTGTGTCCTATCAGAATATTCCCAGGAATAACTTGTACCCATTACCCCTCATCTTTTCCATGTGACTTCTTGTAAAAAGGGAGTCTCCACCTTTTTTGTAGCCATCCTTTAAATACTTCATCAGGGTACACTAGATCCCATCATCCAGACCACTTATAAAGACTTTAAATAGTGTTGGGCTCAATATCGATCCCTGGGGGACCCCACTTGTGACAAGTTGCCAGTTTGAAAAGGAGCTATTTACCACCACCCTCTTGGTGCAGCCTGTCAGCCAGTTCCCCACCCACCTCACAGACAACTTGTCTAGACCATAATGCATCAGTTTCTCTAGGAGGAGGCTGTGGGGAACCATATCAAAAGCCTTGGAGAAGTCCAGGTAGACAATGTCCACCACTCGCCCCACATCAAGAGAGCCAGTTACTTTGTCATAGAAGGCTTGTCAAGCATGATTTGCCCTTGATGAATCCATGCTGGCTTTTCCCGATCATATGCTTCATTTGACTTGTGATAGCCCCCAGAAGGATTACTTCCATAACTTTTTAGGGACTGAAGTAAGACTGATGGGCCTTTAATTTCCCAGATCCTCCTTTAAGGCCTTCTTGTAGATGAGGGTGACATTAGCCTTCTTCCAGTCTTCTGGAATGTCCCCTGATTTCCACAACTTCAGTGGTCTCACAAAAATACCTGCTGTATTGTTCTTCCAACAAATGTCTGGGTAGTTGAAGTGATCCATAAGAACCAGGTTGTGTTGACTCAAAGCTTGCTTAAATGACCCAAATATTGCTTCATTGGCTTTGTTGATTTGGAGGTTGGTAGCAGATGGCTACTCTAAGATCCCCCTTGGAGATGACCCCTCTGATCTTGACCCAGAGGCATTCAGTAGGGCTTCCGCAATTGCCATAGTTGACTTCTATACACTCACGGTTCTCATTAACATAGAGCACGACTCCTCCTCTTCTTCCTGACTGTCTTTATGAAACAACCTATAACCATCCATTGTGATCCTCCAGTCATGTGGGTTGTCCTACCATGTTTCAGTTATTCCTATGATATCATAACTTTCTGACTGGGTGCGGAGCTCCAGTTTCTCCTGTTTGTTCTTCAGCCTGTGTGCATCGTTATACATACGCTTGAGGTGGTTGGTCTTCTGGTTCTCATCTTGGGAGGCAGCTAAAGAACATTTGTTGCTGATCTGGTTGGCCTGGCTTATTCCCCAGTTGGTTGTAATGGCATAAGAGTTGCCACTTAGCACCCTGCCCCTCAAATCCTTCAGTTTAAAGCCTGTCTCCCCAAGTTGGCCAAACTGCTGCCAAAGATTCCCTTGCCTCTTCTAGACAGGTGGATCCCATCCCTCCCTAATAGGCTATAGTCATTGAAGGATGTCCCATAGTCATGAAAGCCAAAACTCTCATGACAGCATCAGCCACAAAGCCAGGAGTTGATTTGAATTATACATCTATTTCTGGCTGCTCCCTTTCCTTTAACTGGTAAAATGGAAGAAAAAATAACTTTAACACCAATACTTCTCACTTGCACCCCCAGGGCTTTTTAGTCTTCCTTGATTCTGCCCATGTTCTGGCTTGCGATGTCATTTGTGCCCACAGGAAAGAGCAGCATTGGATAGTAGTTTGTGCTCTTGACAAGTTGTGGCACCCTCTCTGCAACATCTCTGACCTTAGCTCCTGGAAGGCAGCATACCTCTCGTGACTCCCTGTCAGGCCAGCAGATGGGTGCCTGTCGTGTTTTGGGCTGTAAGGAATGACAGATGCTCTCCCCCACCATGCATGATAGTGTGAGAAATGTAGGAGCCTTCATTTGTACATTAGTTTATGCCTATATAAAGACAGACAATTCTTCTGTTAACAGTAGAGTTATTTCCTTTTTTTCAGCAGATAGGAAAACATAATATTTCCTGAGTTAATAAATATAAATCTTTTTATTGGTGACAATGTCCTTTTTTTCACTAGAGCACAATCTAAAATGTTGTTTTGTAAAGGAAAAGTGATAGGAAAAGCAAAAATTTCCCTGCCGCATAAAGTCTTGATATCACGGGGAATTCAATAAACACTGTATTTGTAAAGGAGAATAACTAGAGAATGACAGCTATGGTGACAAAATAACTTTTTCTAGTCATATTGAAGTTTTTGCTCAAAAAGTCATTCTTCTTGAATTTGATCCATCTCATGCTGGTAAATTCCACTGTTTCCACTCGGTGGGAGAAGCCTCTGCCGCTTAACATTAAGAGATGGTGGCATTAGAAGTCTGCCTGCCCCTTAGTTATCAAAGACCAGCATTCAGTTGCAGATTGCATTCACTAAGGACCCACACAACTGCTGTCTAAGTTGACTTTCTCCTGCTCGCCCTGCCTGCAGAGTCAGTATAATTGATAGTTGAAAGGTGTTGCTAATAGTTGCCTGGTCTGAATGCCCAGATTCCATTGGTTGCTTTGAGCAATACTTTCATGCCGATGAACTGTATTCTAACTATTTTAACTACTGATTCTTCAAGAAAAAAAGGCAGAAGAATGATTTCCTTCTTTTCTTTCCTTTTCATCCATTTTTGGTGAGGATGAAAGGATAAGTCCCTTTGGCAATGACATCCACAAAGGAGGTTCATCGTTGTGAATACTGAATTGGAGAAATCACTAACTCTTTGGAGAACGTGGCCTACTTTTTTCTTTTTGACATTTCACACTGGCTAGTCCCTGTTAGTCTCTCTCTCTCACTCTTTATCTCTCTCTCTCAATCTTTATAAGACCATTGTGGATTGCACTAGGTAACAGGGCAGACACAAAGAAACCAAGCACTGCAGTGGTCGGCATCCCAATACTCATATGAGCCTTGTGCATCCAGCCACCCAGAATCACAACTGAGAAAATGATGTGTTTCTGTAAATTAATTGACCACCAACTTTACATGAGGCTTTCTAAAAGCTTGAACAAAGTTGCTGCAGGGAACCATCATGAATTGTTATCAGGATTTGAAAGTATCGTCTCAAGTAGCTTAGCAAACAATTTCTAGTAGTGAATACCCTGAAATTTTCTCCAGAGGAGTAAGGACAATTTTAATAGGACTGGATATGTGCAAGAATTATACCAGTATTTCATTTGGAAAGTGCAAATGCTTAACTGTCATTACTCTGCAGTCTGATTTTCACCTCTGTTTTTTCACATGGGGAGCTTCTATATTCATATTCTTCTAAAATTAAGTTTTCATAAAGACTTCTGAGACCTGTACTTTTTACGTTTTGCTACCTCTGGATTTGTTTCAACTTTACAATTGGCTCTTTGGCAAAGTCATGAGTATTTGCTGCTGGCAGAAAGAAGTTTCAGTTTCCAACCCAGCTACATGGCGGCCTGTAGTATTTGCAGATCACTGGAATTTATCTTCTCCTATCCAGGGAATTTCTAGATGTTTCTGTTTCTGAAGTTGCTGTTTGTCAGCTCTCATTACCGTGTCCTTTCCTAAGGTGAGTCTGAAACAAAACCAGCAGCAGCAGTTTTATGTTCAAGATGCTTTAAATAAGGGGAAGATTGACGCATCATTAGGTGGCTAATTTTTTAGAAAGATTTTTGCATACAGTTATTTGTCTTTTTATTGGTTATTGTGCTGTGGAAACAATGTATTCCTATTTAGGATAGAAAAATTATCTTAAGAAGAAATCAAACTTGGAAAGATTTATAAACCAGTAAGAAAGGAACTGTCTGGCCAGAGTGCTGTTTCATAATATTTTCATAACACTGGAGATCTAAAGAAAGATAATTGTATAGTAGTTACGTTTTGAGGCAATTGCAAATTAGAACAAGCTGTAAACCTGAGAAAAGGCAGAGAGAAACTGCTTTTTTTGGGTCAAAAACCAAAGATTGTACAAACCTGCTATTTTGAAGTGTGATTGCTGGAATCACACACTGTACTTCACTGAGATAAGGAGATATGGTACATACCAGCTCCGTAGCAGGGGACAAAGCAAAGGTATCTCCAAATTAGAAACCTCCAAGCTAGACAGAAGCAGTACAGCAGAGTGAATGTGGCACATCACATGAACTGATTGGGTTTTCTGAGAGGGTAACCGTTTCTAACTTGAAGTAAACTTGCTGCAAAGTACAGGCAGAGTGAGACCGGGACTGTCTGCACAAGGCCATGTGCACAGGCACCAGAAATGTTGAGACAACATTACTTAACTCATGACCGTTATAAGTAATCATTTTGTTACTGAAGGGAATTTTAATCTTAATCTACCTCTGTGTCAGTCAGCATGAACTGTCCTTCCAAAGGCAGGAATTTATAAGCTTCCTTTTTATTCAGGTTGCTTTTTACCATGCTAATATATTTTCTAGGGGTTATATAATCACTATACAGCTTTTGAAAAATTCTGCTTTTAAACTTTTCAGTGATTTGAAGGCTTTTGGGGACTTGCTAATTGTCCCAATTAGAGATAACCTCATTATTTTAAGCATCTTCTCTGAAATCCCACAAAAGGACCAGAAGAGTGATAAAATAGTGAGGAACAGCACATTTGCTTTCTCAAGAGTTCGAGAAGACTCACAGACTTAATGCAGCCTACACTAGGAAGCAATTTTCATTCATGAAGATGGTTAAGAAGGGGGATTTTGCAGTGACAACGATCTATTGCAGATCTTCACTGTGTAGCTTGAAGATTTTCTTGTAACCTCACCTACTGTACAAATACATTTTTGCTTTTGTGCATCTTGTTCTGCATAACTCAGGCAATCCTACAAGTCCTAAACAAGAGCAGTGTTTTGTCAGAAAAGTTGTAATTTAGTTTGTGTTATATGTATATATATGAAAATGGTAAAACACAGAATTATTTAATAGATATACTCTTCCTACCTGAGAGGAGAGGTGAGACTGAGGAAGGGGTGAAACTGGAAATGCAGCACTATAAGTGCTTGACTTTTAGAAGTATGCAAACAACTCAGTGACTGAGTTGTGATCTACAGATCTGCAAATTAGCTCAGTTTGGGGAAGATGTAAAAAGACCACTTTATTTTTTCCAAGAAAGTCAGTACCTTCCCATGCTAAATCATTAATCTAGTTTTGCAAGGTCAGAGATCTGAGGAGAAGTAAGGGAAGAGCTGTGACCCAGAAACCAATAGCTCATAAGACGTCATCTCTGATACATTGTGTTAGACAATCACTCAATATACACTGCAACAAAAATTAAAGAATTCAGCATTAAACAAGAATCTGAGGAGTAGACTTCTTTGGCTTTGCCATTTATTTGGACAGCAGATTTCACTGCAAAGAAGAATGCTGCACCTTGGTCACATACACCTTTATTCAGATTTCAGAGACTATAATATCAGAATTCGAAATCATGATAGGTTCTTATATTATAATCTTATTTAGAAGCTTCTAACATATTGTCCTGATTTTTCATTGGTGATGACAATTTCGTTCCAGTTTTGACTAAAAAAAATAAAGGATTCACTAATCAAGAATTCTATACCTAACTCATTAGACATCCCTAAAAAAAAAAAGTGATTATATGTAAAGATGGTCTCAAAATTTGAGTAAATTTTTGTGAGACCACCAGGTGGTGCCACATGTATTGTTATATGCCTTGAAAACAAAGTTCTGGTGAGAAACAGACAAAACTAACAAGTCATAATACTTTTTCGTGATATAGCAAGGTTGTTTTCAGATATTGTTTTCCATCTTCTCCATCCTGCCATTTCCCTCTACTACCTCAAATTGTACCATTCTTTCTTCTGTGTATTGGGTAAGAGAGCACACTTCAGAGGTATCCTCCCAACAATGCCCATTCAGTTTAGTGTATTAGACCAACAGCCTTCTATTTTGTATTGTAAATTTCTCAGAGTTAATTTCTGTAATATCTTCAGATATTTTGAGAAAGGAACAAGTTTGCAAATTTGCTTAATGTATATCGTTACTGTATAGTTAGTATGGCCTATCTACGATCAAGTTTTCCTGATCAAGTCGGCCAGTGTTGGCTCCTGCACAGCACTCAACTGTGTAAGGCAACAACTCTCCTGGGGGTTATATCCTCTTGGCTTTTAAACCAGAGTAAGCTGAACTATTCTATGAGTTACGCAGTCAGTGCTTTTAAGAAAATAAGCCTTGTGTTTTGGGTTTTTTTCTGGTCTCATAGGCAATTGTGGGAACATACAGAAGAGCTACAGCATTTGAATGACACAATATGGGTTCATATTGTGCAGCAATCATACTGCAAGGTAGCAAGCTGTATTAACTTGTCATATGTTCCTTTCAGATCCACTAGTTTTAACTCAGATCATTATTACATTTAAAGCAAGGGGTTACACTTGTGCACAGCCCTTAAGACGGCCCACACCTCATTGGCATCATCTAAGATGGAGATGGGATTTGCACATGGTGGCAATACTCAAGGTATATTTAGAGTTAATTCTGCAGTGAAGACAAATTTCTAGCCATTTAGTTCATTTTTGAAGTTGACATTTCATTGATTATTGTTAATATCCGCGAGACCTTCTGACACATGACATCCAGCATTGGCTTGAGACTTCAGAAGAAGTTGTATGCTTTCATTTCTTGTCTACTTTCCATTTTGAAAGTTGTTTATTTTTTCCTATGTAAATTCTATTATTTATATGCTTACTTTGGAAAATGACCAGGGAAGTCAGTGAAGCTATAAATAGAGGAAAGCAAAAGTGATCAGTCAGGTAAATTGCTGAATATTGAAAAGGCCAAAGTAATAAAGTGTAGCACTATAACTCATAGAGTATGTGAGGTATTAAAAGTCATTCAGGTTCAGCTTTTGATCAAGATTTATTGGAGGCAAAAATCAACCAGAACTTGATTATTCTTTCCTGACAAATACTGCAGAGAAGATAATAAAGTAGTATAAATTTACTGTGTTCTAAAAGACTCCATGAAATCAGGCTGTTCATTTGCTGCTCTCCATCAGACTCGGTCAAGGCTGGCATTAACAGAAGACCTTCTCTGTGCTATAGGAAGCTGATGAAGGACATTATTCATCTAGTACCATTATTTCTAGCCCCTTCCCAATATATGCTTACATGATGTTGCAACAAGAAGTGCTTTTTTGTTGGATTACTTTGACTCAGGATTAAAGCCAAGTACATTTTCTCCCAGTATCTCAGCAATCCCCAACTTTAGTAGTTACCTATAATTTTTACATGAATTTAGTTAGGCGTATTGAGGTCATAGAATGGCATTCTATTTCAGTACAAACAGGTACCACAAGGCAGTCCTTGGTTGGAAGGCCTTAGTGTCTAATTTAAGATAAGACAGTCAACTCTTTCCTTCCATCAGGAACAGTAGAGTTTTACTGTGAAAAATGGGCCACATCATCAGATGATATTTGCCTAGCAGATATAGCTAGGTGCAAATTAGATATTGTGCCTTAGGGATGGGACTCTAAAAAGGAACTGAGAGGATATTTTCAGGAGATAAATGTACTCATAGCCCTCATCTATATGAAATACAAGGAAGCTGCACCTCTGCCAGTGAATTATGGTGCTTTAATGACACCAGGAGCCCACAGTTTCCCCTCAGCCTTTTCCTTGAAGTTCAAGAAATCCAGTTCCGTGTCACAGGGCATGCATTGCAGCCCCTCTTATCATCTCAGTGTCCCTCCAGAAGTCTCTCTTCTTAGCCCGTATCTCTTTGTTCTGAGGGTCTCAGCCTAGACTGGGTACACCAGCAGTGTCCTTCTGGGTACCAAGCAAGCAGCGTGGAGCATCCACTTCCCTGGGACTGACGCCTGTGGTCCATCTCTGTGCCTGGTGCACAGTTAGCCCCGTCACCACAAGAGAGCACTGCTGGCTCACGTTCAGCAAAAAATCCGCAAAATGATTCATTGAGATCCCCTCGGTTTGATCAGAGGTGTAACTTCAGGTAAGCAGAAAAATTTCCAGGGAAATGCTTGTATTTTATCCAGACCTTTCCTCACTGCAGCTTCAGATGCCGCTGCACATCAAAAGAGGTATCGACTACCTCTTTGCCAGCCTGTTTGCGTGCCAGTGACTATTTAGACTACATGCACAAAACGGGAGCTGCAAGTCAAGTCTGATCAGTAGTGTAAGGGAGAGAGCCTCTGGAGCAAGCACGTTGTAATTCTGGCAAACAAGAAATATTTTTAGGAGTCAAACTTCTAAAAAATATTTTCAGGTGGTCTGGAGATTTCCTGGGTTTGGAAGTTTTTTTGCATGTAGGGACAGAAAGCTGATTTTCTCACTGGTTTTAGACTATACTGTAGCTTGACGTCGACACTAGTGTCTTAGTGTTAGGCCAAAGTCCAAGAGGAGCATCCTATGGCCAAGGCTTGAGGCAGCTTTCTTGGCTAGAAACTGTAATATTCCCTGATTTCTCGGGGCCTTTTATTTGTGGTCTCACAAAGTGTGGCTTTTTTTTTGCAGATCACTGCATTTTTAGAAAGTCAACCCTAAAGAGAGACAGAAAATTAAGGCGAACAGATTTTCATTTCACCAGAGGTTATAGCGATGATAAAAATAGCTATTAAATTCAAAAGCCATGAATCTAGAAAATGAAGCTTCACTTTGAACTCCCAGTCTACTGAAATGTTCCAAATACTTGGATTTGCTACAAGCTATTCTCATTACAAACTGGCTGGTAGATGCATGAGATTGTTCTGTGGGAAGTGACCTCTGGTTGAGGGTTAAAATTTTAAGCCTGGGTAGGGTCATCAAGATTCAGCCATGTGTGACATACTGGAAAAGGTCTGCACAAACAAAACCTCTTGCCCAAACAAAACATCCAACTCTCTCCTACATTTACTGCCAGTCATGTCTGTGATTTTTTTTTTTTTTTTTTTTTTTCAGAGAATCCAAGCATGTTTCACAAATTTTCATCCTGCTGGCAATAATGTGCCAGCTCCTTTTAGGACAAATATGTTATTTTGATTAGCCTTATATCATTCTAGAAATGTTGCTTTCTCCTGAGGCTTAATATACTCTTGTTTATCTCAAGTGTTAAAAATGCCCGAGCAGCCTTTGGCCCCTTCAAAGCCCTTGCTTTATGACATCTTATTGAGCTTCATTAGAAAATTTAGAGTCAGGAAAGCACATCTCAGGCTGCCATCTTCACACTTGTTACTTCCTCTGTCTGAGCTGCCTGTTCTTCATCCAGTCTTAGGTGTTCTCCATCAGCTGACAACAAAAATACGCACTTTTTTACTATCACATAAAGCTATATTTAACCCCTAGATTATTCCAGATAATTTTCCAAATATCTGCCTGTACGTGCATTTTATTCCTGATCTTTATCACATAATCAGCTAGACCAAAACCCTTCTCTGTTTATTTCTAAATGATCTCAGGGATTGAAATCACTTTACAATTAGTGCTTCACAGTTTACCACCTATTAACTCTGTATTTAAACAGAGGGAATGGTACAGAAGTATTTCTGCATTTTGATATTATGGTTTAGCTAAAATTGCAATGGTAATAAACAGATTGTTTTGATGTCCAAGATCTCATAATATCACTAATTATGTAACACTATGCAAATGATCTTGCTAAGCCAGCTACTTCATTTGAACTCCCTTTATTCACCCTTTCCAATGCAGAACACCTTCCTAGTCATTTCTTTCCAACATTGCTCATGTATGATCTTTTTCATACAGCACAGCCTTCTCTAACCTGAAAATGTCACTTCTCTTGTAACTTTATTCCCCAAGCAAAACAGTTCTGTGTCAGAGATTTCTCCTCAGTTATTATCAATGAGAAGCATATGCACAACATTTCCCGTAGGTGCCTGAAGAAAACTTTTAACACATAAAAGCCTGCAAACTCTAATTAAGTTATACAGGACAGACATCATAGTTCTGTGCATCCCCTCCTTCCCAGACTTGGTTGGGACAAGTTTCTGGAGAGGAGATGACACAGGAAGATCTAGGAAGCAAAATCAGACACCAGCAATGAGAAGCTCAGCAGCCAAGCAGTGTGAGTTGGTGCAAGAGCAGATATGCTGTCTCTTACCATCGGTGTCTTGGGGATAAGTCAAGAATTTATGGGGTCTTTTATTAAGTGCTTCTCTACTGCTGATATTATAAAAGTGTGAGTAGCAGTTTTACAATTTTGATGAAAAACGGACAGCGGCACAGATATTCGACATGTATTCAGCAAAACTTTATCAGGAATGAGAGAAAGATACGTGGGAGTCAGCAGGTTTGAGATTACTGTGGTTAAGCAGGATAAAGCCAGTGGAGTAAATTAAATCAATAGCCGAGATGATGACAGACTGTGCAAAACAGAGAGTACGAGTAGCACTGTCACAAAGTCAAGAGGATGTGTAGTTTGAATGGGCCTTGGAAGGCCATTACTGGGTGCTGAATCACTTTAGTCACACGCACACATTCCTAGCAATGTCATATAAGTGTCTTAATGCAGTGTCAACCATCTAATTTACAGTTATTTTGATAGCTGATGTCAGTGCAGCAGCTGGCATGAGTGAAGATCTTCATTCAGAATCAAACTGCAATTATATTGCACCACAGTATTGATTTTAAACTGATGGAAATCAAATAAACACTTCTGGTTACTGTATTACTACATCACACGCGCTTCTCACACTTTGGCTCCTTAAAGTTCAGAGCTCGGCTGATCTTTTATACTGTACTCTTATTATCATACTGCATATCACAACTATATTATAATACTGCAGAGGGCACTAATGGTGCATATGAACAGCTGTTGAGCAAATCCACAATTTCACCTGCATGAAATTAGGACAGCAGATGTCCGCAAGTATGTATGTATTCATTCACTAGTGTCAGACCTATTCGGTCATTTGACGCTAAGGGCCTGGAGATGCAATCACACCTGACCGAACAACCATACACATAAAGAAAAATAGAAATAAAATTAGATTCAAGTAATCAAGTAGTTCAAAGTTCTTGTATGTTTTAAACTTATTAAAAAGAGCATGGCAGAAGGAAAAAAAAACACCTTGCCATTTAAATTATGGTTAAACAGTTCATTTTAAATCTTTGTGCATTTCTTTCTGGGGCACCTTAGGCTTTAGATGGCATCATTTGTGTGAACTCATAGCAAGTCATGATTTTAATATCTAAATGACAGATCAACTTCACTTGTGCTTTAAATAGCTATACTACACCATAGAATACACTTGATGTATGCTCTGATGAACATTCAAAGAGAAGTTTTGTTTCTATTTCCAGATCTGTTTCTGAATAGTACTTTTACTTTAGGCAAGTGACTGCTTAGTTCCTGTATGTCTGTAAATTGGGTGTGATTGCTAGTAAAATGTTTTCTAATTCTTGGATGGAATGCCTTTTGTTAGTGTAAATATTTTTAGAAAAACAGTTCGTCATCTACGGTCATTGAAATTTTTGCTAGTAGGCTGATTTCTGTTGTGTTTAGGATAGAGGTTTTGGATGAAAAATGGATTTGGGTACTTTGGAAGGTTTCACTGTTCAAGTAATTCGTCTCCTGTTTCTTCCTGCAGAGGCAAAGTAAGCAGCGAGGGCCAAAGGTGTCCATCCAGGACGCTTTTTACCTTATAGCAGCTTTTCTGTATCTGAAGGGAGACTACAAGAAAGCTGGAGGGGGACTTTTATACAAGGCCATGTAGTGATAGGATGAGGGGTAATGGCTTCAAACTGGAAGAGGATAGATTTAGATTAGATATCAAGAAAAAATTCTTTACTGTGAGGGTGGTGAGGCACTGGAACAGGCTGCCCAGAGAAGTTGTGGATGCCCCATCCGTGGAGGTGTTCAAGGCCAGGTTGGATGTGGCTTTGAGCAGCCTGGTCTAGTGGGAGGTGTCCCTGCCCACGGCAGGAAGGTTGGAACTAGGTGATCTTTAAGGTCGCTTCCAACCTTGACCATTCTATGATTCTGCTGACCCCAGATCCCTGCCATGCCTACTTTCCTGATGTCTGAAGCTGGCCTTTACCATAATTGTGATTAAAAGAGTAGAAAAAAATCCTAATGGGAAAAAGTTCTAGGAAATATCTGTTCACACTAACTGCAAGAAAGTTAGGGGATGATTTGATCATAGTGTCGAAACAGCTAGATGGTACAGAATGAGTTCTCAGACTAGCGTAAAAAAGTGTGAAAGGATCCAGAGGCTGGAAATTGAAGATAGATCATTTCACACTATGTTTGTTTACATTTTTAGCAATGCGAATAATTAGCTACTCAAATTACATGTCAAGATGGCTTCTCCATCATATTCATGAATGTATTTATTTTTATATCTGAAAGATATGGTCTTCTAAGGTTAGAAATTAATTCAGGGAGATTCTGTACTTCTCAACCAAGATCAGTCCCATCTAGATGCAGATCTAGACCCAGATACGCCATCTGATCCTAAAGGAGGGAGCACAAAATATTTTGCAAGTCTGTTCCCAAGCTTCTATGTGGCTTATGTAAGGTTTATTTTATACGATTGGCTCCTGACAGCCATTCATAAAACTTGCAGCATTTGCTATCCAAATAGCTTCCAGCCACTGACATTATATCCTCTAGCATATCTGCTTACATGCTGCTGTTGTCCTACTTCCAGATACCATTCATCTTTGAGCGCAGTCTCGCTAGATGCATCGTTGCTTGCTCTGCTGATAGCTTCATTGAAAGCACTCAAATATTAAAAACAGCAGGTGCCATTTAAAAAAAAATAAAATCCATGTGATTGGATATTTTAAAATCCTGCAGGTCTGTTCTAAACCTGCTAATCTTAAACATATGCACAAGATTGTTTACTCACTGAATGTTCATATTGCTTTCACCAGATTATTGTAAAAATATTAGAAATTAGTAAGCTTGAAGGAAAATTACCCAACAGCACTCTAAAGATGCCCATATTAACTATTTTACAGTTCCACTGTTCAGATGCCTGCGATGATCTTTTCACAAACATTAAATCCGCATAAATCATCCCAGTCAAATAGGGGAGCAGACCCAGCTATTCATTCCTGTTTCTGTGGCACTCCATCCCATCTTATCCCTCTTCCCCACCCTTATGCCCTATGCCACTTTTATAAGACTATGACTTTAAAACTGGGGGGAGGGGGGAACACACAACTAACCTGGCTTAAAACTAATTCAGCACAAGACGTAGATAATTGAATGGTTATTGCAATCTATAATTGCTCTGTACATTCACTATGCAGCTCCACAAACAATTATTCTGGTATTAAGGAATAAAACAGCATAGGGTTGAAAACGAGTACGAAGAGTAGTCAGTGCCTCTTTTGGGCAACTGCTCAGGCTCAAAGCATTTGTGAAGCCCTTTGTTTTGCACTACTACTACTACGTTGCCCAGTGTGGCCTCAGCTTAAGGTTTAGGAATAATACAGCTGAAGTATTAGACATCTTCTTACCAAGGTACCACATCAATCAGCATTTTATACGTGCAGACTGTAAGACTATTATAATAATCTTGATTCTCTGAAAACTTCAACAGGTAGTACTTCCATTTGATATAAGAAAAGGACATAGGCAGCACGAATTTTTTATGAAGCATATACAAATAACTTTCAAGATACTATTTTGCATTAATTTCTTTAGAGTGGGTGAGCAAATAAAGTTAGGATTATTCATCACTCAATTAATTTTGTTATTAAATTTGGTCACAGTAATATGAACGTCAACATCTTGGAAAAAGAAATGAAACATCACATTACATTCTATATAAAATATTACTTCTATAAAGCCCGAATAGGCTGTAAAGTAGAAGAAAATTATGCTTGCATCTCCTTTACGGCTTATTTCTTTTTGAGTGATATAGAAGGTAAATTGGAATTCTGCCAAGAGGGTTCCTGAATCACTGTGTTCTTTGTTGGAGGTCCTTATAACTTTCTTACACTTAGCATTGTTATATTATACTTTTACTTGGCAACTCTTGCACTATTTTTTTTTTAAAGTAGGTTATGTACAATTCATATTGTTATAACACAACTGCATTGCTTTCCAGACTAAGATGTTGAGCTTGCAGAACATTAGTGAAAACTAGCCCGAGAGAAACAGTGAGTGACTTAATCTAATATATTTTTTAAAGTGCTAGAAAAAAAATATCACCGACACATTAGAAGTATCTACGGAAAGGGTAGTGTTCAGTCAATAACTCACAGAGCTAGATAATCTGAGACCAGACTAGTTCTGCCTTTGTTGCACATGTGACCTGAAAGTCCATCTGCACAGTACTTTCCATTGATTACCTGTAACTGAGTAATTCATCTCACTGAGCCCACAGCTGTCTAAAAATTAGGTATCCGTTTTAAGTTACTCATCTGGATTGCATCTAACTTTTGTCAATACAGACATAAATACACAGTTCAAATTGAATGAACCTTCCTTGGGAGCTCTCTCCATTGTCTGTAGAGTGATTATAGCTTGAACTGGATGCACCCACTTAAGCTAGGTAAAGTTAGATGAGATAAAGATCACTCAAGTAACTCCCTGGTTAATATTCAGTTTCTTTCTGGATGAGTCCTCTGAGAATTTCAGATATCATTAAATTAGGAGCGTGAAGTAGCAGTGGAATTTAGGCTGAGTATTTTGTCTTTAGGAATCTTTAACATCTCTCTCTTTTATTTCTCCTGGTTGCAACGCAGGAATGGTATCTGCCTACTTTTGTAAAACAGTTTCTTTTTCATGCCTCATTTGCAATATAAACCATAAATGCTAAATAAATTAAAAGCTAATGGGATTTAATGGATATGGAATTTCTCGACTATCAATTCTGCACTGATATTGATCTGTATATTGACATTGACACATGGTAATCACTGACATGTGTTTTGTTGCTGGAAGGCCACATACTGCATTCTTAAAAATAGGCTGCGTTCCTATCCAGCCTAACTGAGATTTTGGCTAAGACTGCAGTACAGAATAGGTTCCCCAAGCCTACATGCTTAGAATCGATATCAATATTTGTTAAAAAAAAATGAAAGAAAGAAATACACATGCACTGAAAAACAAAAACCTCGCTTCTAACTGAAATAAATCAGTTGCTTTAGCAGCTCATCCCTTTGGGACACCTAAAGGCAGTAGTTCATATTATGGACTAATGGGCTGCAAAATTTCAGTGTAATGACAGAATTTTGTTCCTGGCAGATTGACAGAATTTTGTTATTTTGGGGAAGGCTGCAGGGGTAACCATAGCATAAAAGTAAGGTCAACTCCAGTCAGATAATTTTTAGTAACTGGAAGATTGTGATGGTTGCTTGGCAACTAGAGCAGATATAAACTAGTGTTTCCAGGTGACTTGGGAGACTTACAGCTTTGTCTCTTGGTATATTGAGAAGATTGCCTTTTTAAAGAGTCTGGCAGTCAGAAAGGTAAATTAATCATGGTTAACTTGGTCTGTAGTAGAGACAGAGACTGGCTTAGCTGGGTTCTTCCCAACACTTTTTTTTTCCCTGTTTCCAGGAAGTGTTAATATATCATTTAACTCTTAAATTTAAGAGACTCAGACTTGATTCCATTGCTGGATTTAGATTAACTAACGACATATGTGGGCTCAAAACATCTCTCTAGCTTCCCAGCTTCATACCCTAAGGATTTCCCTCAGCCTGCAAAGAACACTCAACAGGTTCGAAGTGGGACACCCCCTTCTGCAGAACTCCTTCTTTATGCCATTTGTTATGCATTGGCAAGAAATGATTACAGTAAAGCCTTTTCTTCTCATCAAGGAAGGATACTTATAAGAGTAAGAAAATTATTTAAATTTTAAAACTCCTTTGCTTTGCTGCGTCATTCCCATTCTCCGGGACATTTCTCAATGCTTTAATTCCCATTGTTTCATTACAGAAGTAATTCACCGTCCAGATCAGCAAGTTGGATTTTTATTTTTTTTTTTAAAGATAGGTTGTCCTACTGTTTTGTCCCAGCCATGGACATAGCATGCATTTTAACAGGATTTCCCATACTGAAACCTTGCTGGGTAAGCTCTGTAAGTGCACAGAAGGTATTGATTGGCCTGATTTGTTGTACCTAGTCACAGCTGGAATTGTTTTCTCTTCTGGGATCTTTCTTATCCATCTGAAGGGCAATTCCTTCCAATTCTGATATGCCATTGAGTGGTTTTGTTGCTCTCTCAGCTCCTCTGGTATGTTCAGATCAGCCATAAGGTTGTCATGGATAAGGATTTAATAATTTTCATGACTGATTCTCATAAATGTTGCTATTCCCAGGCAGAGGATAAGTTAACTTGGGAGAAATTTACTGCATCCACCTTCAAGAGGATGCAGTAGGCGATTGTCTAGCTTGTTTTATAGTCAGTGGAAGATTGTCAATACCTTTTACCTACCTTAGATACTTGTGATACAGTGGGTGTCCTCCTGATTAGTTTAGACTAACTGCTTTCAGAAACTATGACTAGGTGTAATGTATTCCACACTCGATGTTGCAAGCCCCAGTGTCCTGACAGTCTCACAGGCACTTCCTTTGACTAAGATAAATTGCTTATTTCCACAGGGCGTCTGGTAACAATTTCACAGATGATGCAGAAATAAGTCCATGGTAAGCAATGTTTCTTTTCTCTTCGGCCTGTTGTTCAGTATCTCACTCCTGGCTTTCCCATGCATACATTAGTTTCTCTTAGTCTAATCTGGATATCAGATCTTCTGAAAAATATTCCTTCTAGTCTTGTTTTCTGATACTAGTGTGTATCACTGGAAACGGTGATGTTTCACGGTTCCATGGTTTTAGCTGATATTTTGTACTTCTGAATCCTTCCTCTTAGGTAACTGTATTATACAATTTCTGAGATGAGATACTATGTATTTTTTAATAGGGCTTCAAACTCTCAGATGCTTAATTTCTCATAACTGTGTGGTTTAAATACCATAAACCCATTTTTACAGTCAGGTCGGCCTTGTTGCAAATATTTCTTCAGGAAAGTAGTCAAAAAAGCTTGGTGGTTTTTTTTCTTTTCTCCATTTTGACAATCCCTGTCAGTTTGTTTTGTTGTGCTGTTTGATCATTGCACTGTATTCCCTGTAACATGCTTTTTAGTCTCGTTACAGTATTAGGAATTTCATAGTAGCATTTTGCATAACATTTTCTAGAAACGCTTGATCAAATATTGGTTTCTCATTACAAATGAGAGTTTCATTACACATCCCTCGTTGCAGGCTCAATGTAGAATAATTTAATTGAAAATCGATTACCGTAAAACAGTTTACCTTCAGTAAAACTGAGTTCATGGATTTTGTTGGGATTGTTCTTCATACTGTTTAATCAATGTGTGTAGAACAAGTAACATTTCATACCAATAAACAAACAATTAGTCTCTGTACTAGACTACTACTCCTTGTACATGATTTTCCTTCATGAATGAGATGCTGTGTCTTTTATCATTTCCCACCCATTTTACTTTACCAGTTATGTTACCAAATTTGACAATCATTTACAGCTCACTGGTGAAGACTGGTAGGTAAAATAACATCTACTCAAAGATCTGTACGCTGCTTCACTTGTCAGTACGTGTACCTTTTTTCAGCAGAAGCATTTAGGATTGTCACAAGTATTTTCATTCATTCTTCTCTCATTTTTTGCTAGAATTTTTCCATGTATATACATCTTCAGAGTATTGTCCTGAATACAGCTTGTGTTAAATTTGTTGCACTAATCCATCACCTATTTTGAAGATAAGATATTTGGACAGCTGCTCACAGTCACAGTACCTGGTATTATGGAATGTTAATTCTTTTTAGTGCCACCAGCTGCTATTGTTGAATAACTAATGCTTAAAAATAAAAGATAAGATTGGTGAATCATACATACCATATTCAAGGCTTAGCAAGCATTTTTTAGGAGGCTTGTTTGTATTGAGCAGACAAATATATAAAAATGCATTTTTGGTCACAAGAGCGTTGGCAGAATTAGAGAGTTGCATATGCTTGTACAAACATTCTTCCCTGAAAATATCTTCCCTGTAAGTCTTCACACAACTATGCTGAGAAGCATTGATGAATTTGGGTGGGGACCATCTGGAGGTGAGACAGGTAGTAAGTAGGTGGCATAAAAAGTAAGTTATGGATACCTCTCATTCGAAGCAGTATCTTACAAGTAATCTGTAAGTAGTAACATTCACATACAGCCTTCATCATTACTGAAAATGAAGAACAAACTTAGATTATTTAGGAACAAAAAAATCTTAGTTATACATACTGCCCCACTAAATACTTCGGCTAAAATACACAGAGACTGTGTTGTAGAATTAGACTTTTATTCCTAGTCTGTAGTGTAAAATATGGCAAATTTGCAGTTAATTCAGTACTTTACCCTTCTTTACACATATTTCAACAATGGTGGCTGCTGTCTTTGTGTTAGACAAAACACAGAGATGAGTTAGACCACATGGGTAAACCCACGTTGTCTCGGGCTGTGTCTTGTTCTCTCCCTCCGATGCTGAACATCAAGGAGTCGGCATGAAGCATTGGTGTCATGCAGGGGAAAAAATTAGTTCCCAGTACCACTACAGGGGACTGGGAAAGTGAATGTAATGGTAAGATCAGAACATCTTGGGTCCCTGGTTAATCTACATATTGCCAATTAACAAACTACAATCCTATACAAGAGAATAAATCGTAGCGTATGATGTTTAGCACTTTAATGGGAAGTTCATGGGAACATATATCAAAGGCAGCTTCATCCAATGTCACTTTTATTTCTCTAATACTTTAGCATTAAGCATTCTTTTTGCTCGGTAATGTCTCATAATGGACTACTGTTCTTACACCAGTCTACCTGAAGAACCAAGAAATATTTTTACGTTATACTGTAAGGCTCATTTTTTTTCTCGCCTCATTTTTTTTCTTCCCAGTAACTAACAGGTATATATAGGCCATGTTTTTTCATTATCAGATACTAACACATTTACTCATATATTGTGCCACAGCAAAATGTTAAGTAGATGATGCTCGTTTAGAAATCTGATTATGCCAGAAATAACCTGTATATGATTTACACTGCACCATTTGAGGAAAAAAACCTCAAGAAGTAGAAGAAAATTAAGCAGAGAAAATTTTAGGTGCTAGAATGTACTTTAGTACAGAAAAAGTACAGAAATATTTAAGTATAGAACATTTAAAAATAGAATAAGAAAAATTAAGACAATGTAGAAAAATTCAGACAATGTAGAAAAATTCCTCTTTGTTACACTGATTTATTCATGTAATGAATGGGCAAAAGATCAAGGTAGAAAAGACTTCAACCATAAAGGAAAGAAATAGAAAAAAAGAGACAAAATAAAAAATATCAAAAGGATCCTATGTAGGCACATTCGCTGTATTAACTGTGTGGTAAAATTAAGAGGTCCTGCTGATAAACTAGCACAAGATGAACATCCATCCTATGCATTCAAAAGACTATAAACGGCACAGTAAAAAGGGTTGTTCTTGAGTCTCCCATTCACTGCATGACTGGCCACCTGGTGTAGCAGCCTGACTTGTCTGAGAGTTTGCACCTAGCTTTTCTCCTGCCTGTGTGATTGCCTTTGCTGCAGGAACATGCAGATCTCGTGGTTCTTGTCAGAATTAGCCGCTCCAGAAATGCTTACTTACAGTTGATGTTTACTGAGGAGGATCATGGTATACGATGCTGCATACAAAATACTTTGCAATACTGCATACAAAAACATTCAAAATAAATACTTTCTAGATATTCATCAAAAGAAGCCCAAGCACAAAACACACATAACTGGTACTTTGGTACTTGTATCTGGATGTGGCCGCACTAATCCTGAGACAACAACTCCTTGTTCTTCCTTTTCCAGCCTTCCATTCAGCATGGAGCAGCTATCATTCAAAATCTTCTTTCACAGATAATCTCCCAGTCTGTCACAGAGTTGATATTATCTGCCTTCTTAGAGCAGATCTTTGCTGGTAGCTTGACAGTAAAACAATATGACATTTTCTTGCAAACTCTATTGCTAGGCCACTGTAAAGTAATATGGTAATCCTGCAGTGGAAGACTTGACTTTTTCCCAATCTAATGTTGACCGGTACATTTTGCTCAAAAAATTATTTAACTAGTTTTAACTCTTCTGTCTGTAAGCCTCTTCACACAGACTATGGTTTCTCAAAAGTAGTTGTTTGAATAGTTTGCCAAACATTTTGTGTTTCTGTATTTTTCCTCTCAGTGGTTAAATAACATTGTGTAGTTTCCAGTGTCAGTGTACACATTTAGTTTCCTCTTCCATCTACAAAATAACTCTTCTAGGACAAGATAAATATGTATAAAATTGATGTCAAATGATAACTCCGAGTGACCTCTCACAAACACTTCTCTTTGGGTTAAGGGACAAATTGAGGGACGCAATGAGGCATTAACCTAAGTTTTCCTTCAAAAAATACTTACTTTAAAAACAGCAGACACTATAAATAGTGTGCTTACTTAAACCAGCTGACCTAACCTTATTTAACATAGTCCTAGATATAAACTGAGTCACTTTTTGTTAACTTCAAACCTCTGGCTACTCCCTCAGATTGTCTCATGACTATCTGAGAGCCTCAAGCCAGAGCCATGGAACTGACAAACGTTGCAAGCGCCGGGTGTCGAAGGACACCTTTCATCTACACACAGAGGCAAACACCAAGGATGCTGCAGGTTTAGACTGAAAAATATACATCTGGAGTAGTAATCTGTAATACAGACAAAATCTTTTATGCTAAGGACATAGGTATTCTTGTGCCAAGGTGTTAAATATTTATGGAGGCTTTTAAGGAGATATGTTGATTTTCTGATGCTTTTGAAAGTAAGTGTTATCAGGACGCATCAATAGGTTTTTGTCTGTTTCTAGTTTGGGAAACATATTGTGCTTTTCACCTCAGATCACCTTGCAATTCTCACATTCATCCCTATGTGACATAATGCAGCTGAAACCAGCCCTGGAGCTATTATGCAATGCTAATGCCTTTTTTGTTTATAGTGGAAATCAGCCATTTTCTGCACAGCCTGGATGTTACCATTCTGAAGTGTCCTACAAAATGGCATAGACGTTTTCTCTGTTCATTCTAACAGCCTTACAAATCCAGCTTCATAAAAACTTAAAAAGAAGGCGTTATCCCAGTTAATGTTGCTTGATTTTTTAAAATAATTACAATAAATTATTTGTTCTGTTATGCCTGAGGTTATAGCTTCTGTACTTGGAAATAGCAATAAAACTGATAGGCAGACTTTTTTTTTTTTTTTTTAGTATTTGTTGAATGACTGATAAAAAAGTGGTTCTTTTAGAAACATTAAAAAAATTGTGATGATACCAGAAAGACTGAAGCCTATGGTAAGAAGAAACTATAAGTAGAACTTATAGTTCTCTGCTGCTACCGAAAACCAAGGGGACTTCTACCCATGGCAGCAGAAAGGATGGTAGGCCACCAACAAAATTCTTTTTGAAAATCACATGTTTCAGGGAAGCCTACAAGGAAGGTAAAAAGGACAGCACTCTGCAGATGAATGAGCAGATGAATCATTTGCCTTAGAAAGGAAAAAGCTATTCCTGAAACATTAATCACCAGTGTTCCCTTTCTGAGGGTTGTTGCAGTGATATTAGTGAACATCTTTAAGTGATGTGTGTCTGCTCTACCGCAGCGGGCCAAAGAGATACAATTATCGCAGTGGGGTTTTTTTCTTCAATAAAGAGTAAGCGTGCTGAGAATATACTGGGAAGAATAAAAATGCCTGCTGTTGTGCTGTGTTGTTCTCCTTTCATGCTAAAATACTTCTTTTGTGGTCATTTCCGCAAACTAGTCTGAGTTACTGGGCTCCATCTGCTGCGTAAGTGGCATATTACTTTAGGCATGATGTGTTACTGCATCTGTCTTTACGCTAAGCTGGAACAGGATCCTCCATTCAGAGTATGGGGAGAGCGCAGATAAAATGTCTTTCCTGACAACACAGCATTACAGAGAAGGGTATAGACAGAGAATTCTTTTCTTTGTTGTTACCGATTATACAAGAGTTCAATTCAGCCAATAAGCAGCTGTTTGGATTCCCTGAGTAGGGCTTATTTTAGGGAAATTGTGTACCTCTTTGCTCTCAGCTAAATTTATAACTGTATTAATTTAGCTAAATAACTTATTTTAAAATGTTCTCATTGTCATGTGACTTATTTCATTATTTTGAACTTTGGTGTTTGCATGTATACAATTTTTCAGTAGAAAGGTATAAGTTTAATAACTGTACATACAGTTTCAGAGTTTTGCAAGAGAATGTGTGAATTTGTCCTGTGATGTCTTCACTCGTGTTATACCATAGACACTGTACAGCACTGTACACTTCTTTATTTTATCATAATGTCATCATCCATTCATTTGAAAGGAATTTTTAAAAGGGGCTTTAAGGCCGCACAGAGCAACAGTGTCTAGACAGTAAATTTTACTACAAACATTTTTTTCCTGTTTTATCCACAAATGTAATCTAATTCTTAAAAACAGGTTTTCATTATTGTCACTGCTGATCATCTGGGCAATTGTCCCCTCCTTTAGATAACACATTAATGTTTTACTTTGCCTGCAAAAGTCTTGGGCACTCTAGCAATAGGATGGAAGACTATATTTTCCAAATTGTCATTTGTTAGTCATGGGTTCTGACTGACAAAACCATGAAATCTAGAAATTTTTTGGTCACTTAAACTTGTTTTAATTCTCCAGGGTTTCAAGAAGTGATAGATGTTGTCAAAGAATAAAAAAAAAAAAGAAGCCACAGGATGGTGAGCCCACAGGATGTTAAGACATATGGGCATTCATTTCCATCTGCTTTTAATCATCTACAGTTAAACTAAAGAGCAGGAGTTGTCTTTCAGGCATGGGATTTGCTGGTTCTGAAATATTGTACACATTAATTTTTACTGTCAGTTGATTCTGTCCTGTATGATTTATAGTAGCTCTTTGGGTCAACATTAACTTGTTTAATAGGTTAGCAATTCATGACGATTGGTTATAAAAAGTGCTAAACTTCCTGTTAGGTTGGAAGCAACGTAATATTGATTATTAGAATGACAGATTTATAGTTTTGCTGCTAGTAGACAAACAGCCTCTAATGTATCAGTTCCTATGCTAGGGGTATTGCTCATGGTTCCATGTTAAATCAGAAAATCCAAAGAAAGGAGAGAACAGGGATATTGAACAGTTTTTATGGTTATCTTAGTGGTGT
>NW_009648876.1:2596965-2597852 GCF_000708025.1 Charadrius vociferus | reverse complement strand
GTGATACGTTTTTACAAATTAATCTCAGCTGCATGTTCTTAATAGTAATAAATATGAAATTTATTTAAGAAAATTGAGTCACTCAACAGTATAAGCATTGATTATGAGTTTAAGCACATTAGAATATGCAGTTTTGTGTAGGAAAAGTTTTCTACAAACCTTTAAGACTTGATCACTCATTAAAATTAATCAAAGGCTTTCTATGAAATAAAAGTGACATTGGATCATCAGACATGGACAAAGATCTTGCTCTTCGGTTATAAGGCTATAATAAAATGAATTAAATGTAAGATTTCTCCACCTTCATGTATTTTATGCCTTGCATTTCCTGCAACAAGAACCTTACCCACTGCAAAAGGTAAAATAAATCCTGTTCATGGAGGGCTAAGAGAGATCAGAGAAAATAATGGGAAACATGAAGAATTTAGAAACTGCAGGTCGGGAACTGTTGGGTTGGTTTGTTTACGTGAATGGTAAGGAAGATAAGTGGTGTGAATGAACTTAAGAGAGACATCACTGAGAAGAAAGTCTTTTACATGGAAAGCCACAAATGTTACTTTCTGAGGAAGAAAATAAATCTTTTTTTTTTTTTTCCTCAGGTGCTTTGTAATTGCCATTACAATACAAGGTCCCGGAATTCTGAATTTCTAACATATTTAAGTTTTTATTGTTTCTATTGTGAGGGGAAATATTGGCAGTTATCATATCTCCAGGTTTCTAAAATCTGGTTTTGTTCCTAGACAGAAAATAACAGTAGTTCATGGTTGGGGGTGGGAGGGGTCAGGGAAGAGTGAGTTGTTGCTTTTTTCCATTCCTTAAGTTTAATATTGAACTAACAAAGGAGGAAAGAAAAGCCAGTGAGAATGTGCAGATGTTTTCGGAGAGTT
>NW_009648876.1:2573529-2596923 GCF_000708025.1 Charadrius vociferus | reverse complement strand
GGAAAAAAGTCACCCCACTATACAGTGGCATTTTGGTCATATGACAAAATGTGGAGTCAGCTTGGGTCCTGGTGGTACGACAGAAAGAACCGAGAAGTGTTAAGAACACTGCCTTTAAATTTGTATCACTCATGGTTCCTATTAGATAACTGATTTAGCATTGTGAGATGTAAGAAGTATAATATTTTCCTCTGAAGAAAATGAAAAATTATGACAGCTGGTTTTTGAATAAAAGTCATCTCTTATTTCAAAAATTATTTTGTAATATGCCATCTTTCACTGAAGAAATTTTAGCCAGCAACTGTTTATAAATTGGTGGGTTGATGCTTTTTTGTAACACAGATTAGAGTAGCTGAAGCCTAAAGCGATTGTGGCTGAGAAATATAGCCCAGTCTTTTCACTGAGGAGAAATACTAGCTTTGTCTCATCTTTTCTGCATGGGCCATATGGAGGTGTTGCTGGGCCCTCAGTAGGAGGCATATATCCCCATCCATCCATCTCTCCACCTACGTGGAGGAAGCCATGGCAGCTTTTCTGAGGAAAAGGCAGCTGGCCAAGCAGAATCATCCCCTGGGCTACATCCAGCTTGCAGGATACTGGAGACCATCCTGGCCAGAGCTGCTCATGGCTGCATTAGGTTGAGCTCTGAGAATACCATGAACCTTGGCTGAGCCCAGGAACTTGTATTTTACAGGAGAATGTTCTTGTCCTGAACATTTTTCCCTTGTTTGGGAAAAAAAAAAAAAAAGGGGGGAGGGGGGAAAAGCAGCATGTTAATTCTTCTGAACTTCTTTAATTTGTCGGTTTAGACTGCACAGCTTCTGTGAAAAACTGAGTAAGATGAGTGCATTTTGGAGGGATTTCCTTCTACAATTATTGCTAAGCATGTGTCTATTGCTTTTGGTTAATTGAGCAAACAATGCCCTTGATAGTAATTTCCTTTCAAGATAGTCAAAGGCAAGGTAATTAGTTAATTGCCAGAAGGGGTTGTTAACTGCTGGTAATGAACCACTATTGAGGAAATTACTACTACAGCAGCATTAGATACAGCAAGCAGGCATGAAGGGGAGAAATACTGTTTCTGATATTTCTATACTTTTTCGTGCAAGGGAGTCATAGCGTATATTGCTGAAATATAGGGAAAAAAATGAGGGATAAAACAATTACCTACTAGAGAAAAAAAAATATCCCACTGTTAAGAATTATTCTTCACATGGCTAGTAATGACATGAATTTTCAAGACAATAGTCCAAATCCTTTCTTAACCTTTCATATTGAAATATTGATCATTTGATCCGGCAGTAAACACAATAATGGTACTTTGCTAATATTTACATCATGAAGTACAGTGTAAAGTATTTTTATGCCATTTACTGAGAAGAATTGAAAAAAAACCCTCATAAAAGAAAAACCCCATGGGGTGCATCCAGAAGATGGAGGTCATCCTTCCCCTCTACTCTGCCCTGGTGAGGCCACATCTGGAGTATTGTGTCCAGTTCTGGGCTCCCCAGTTCAAGAAGGACAGGGAACTGCTGGAGAGGGTACAGCAAAGGGCTACTAAGAAGATTAGGGGATTGGAATATCTCTCTCATGAGAGAAGGCTGAGGGACTTGGGTCTTTTTAGTCTAGAAAAAAGAAGACTGAGAGGGGATCTTATTAACGTGTATAAATAATTAAAGGGAGGGTGCCAGGGGGATGGGAACAGTCTTTTTTCAGTGGTGCCCAGTGACAGGACAAGAGGTAATGGGCACAAACTTGAGCATAGGAAGTTCCACCTAAACATGAGGAGGAACTTCTTTACTTTGAGGGTGTCAGAGCACTGGAACAGGCTGCCCAGAGAGGTGGTGGAGTCTCTCACTCTGGAGACATTCAAAACACACCTGGATGCCATCCAGTGCAACTTGCTGCTTGGGCAGGGGGGTTGGACTAGATGATCTCCAGAGGTCCCTTCCAACCCTGACCATTCTGTGATTCTGTGATTCTAATCTACTGGTGATTTTGTAAATAGTTTTGGACCAAACCTACAGGATAGATATTCCAATCATAAAGATTATCACAGTTCTCACTAATGACTATTCTTTGTTGTCAGATGTAGCAATACCCGTGGTAGGTACATCAAAAGAAAATCGGTTAGGTTAGGCTTATATCAAGTATGTGAAGATCAAAACAATTTTTAGAAGGCAAAAATATAGTGTAACTGCGACAAAAATAGGAATTAAACATTCAATCAATTTTTTCAAGGATTTTTAAAATTCTTGATAAAGAACTAAACCCACATCTATTTAGGCAATAAAAATGTCCCTTTGTACTGTATTTCAGATGTTCATACAGAATCCCGTAATAAAGAAATTCATTGAATTAAACTCAAGAACTATCTGTGCAGAGTAAGCCCAGTGCAACACACATTATAATTCATGAAAACTAAGTTTCCAGGTATACTGTCAGTTCACAAAATCACAGAATCACAAAATTACAGAATGGCTCAAGCAGGGCTGCATTTTTGAATGTCTCCAAGGTTGGAGACTCTACAACTTCTCCGGGCAACCTGTGCCAGTGCTCTGTGATCCCTGATACTCACATGAACCCTCTTGTGTTTCAGTTTGTGCTCATTGCCCCTGGGCACCACTGAAAAAAGCCTGGTTCCCTCTTCTTTACACCCTTCTTTCAGGTGTTTATGTGCATTGATAAGATCCCCCTGTACCTTCTCCTCACAGAAGTCCCTCACTCAGCCTCTCCTTATAGGAGAAGTGCTCTGGTCCCTTAGTCATCTTAGTGGCCTTTCATAGGACTCTCTCCAGCAGCTCCACCTCTTTCTTCTGCTGGGGAGCCCAGCACTGGACAAAGCACTCCAGTTATGCCATACATATACCAACACAGTCATCTACTACCTATCCATGTCTGCTGTGTAAAGGATCATCATTGCCTCTTACAAGAGGAAAAGTCCCTCCTCTTGCAAAACAAAGTGTTCAAAGCATTGACAAAAACTGCATCACCACATCAGAAGATTAGTAGAAAATTCAGTGAAGCAGTACTATTAACTATGAAGTTCCTAGCAAGTTTCAACAACATAAATAGTATGAGTTTCTACAAATCAGTATATATTGCCAAAAAGAGTACCTATTGTATCCTATTTATTTCTTCATCACAAATATCACCTATATTACTATTTATTAGTAATATATTACTATATATCTAGTAATATTAGATTTTTTAATAGATTACATTGTAAGTTCTGGGAATATTTCCATTAAAATTAATTTTTATAATTACTAGCTGACTGTAACTTATTGATGATCATTCTCTCAGGATTAAAATTTAATACACAAGTTCACAAAAGGAAAGCATTTTAATCACAGAAAAAAATTGAATACTTTTGGATAATGTTATTTGTCATTGTTGTCTTTGCAGAATGATGCTAAAGAAGATTTTAGCAAATTATGGAGTTAAAGTCAACTCTTATGCAGGCAGTACATAAGAGAAGGCACAAAAAGAAAGCTGCTATATTTTATATAAGTAGCAGAGTACATATTAGTTTGCTACATGCCTTTAAAGGACAGGAAGGAGGCACTGGGAAGCAGAAATTGATGTCTAGAAACTCAGAAACTAAACTGACTGTAACCAGATCTCCCATTTGTGATCTATTTCAAGCTACATAGACAACACCTACTTAAGGTATCTAAGTTCAAATACCTTAGTTCCGAGCACCCTGTTAAGTATGGAGGAGGTTCAGAGCTAAGCAGAGACCTTGGACTGGTGGCGAATACTTCCCTTTATTTCTGTACAAGAAATTCCCTGTATTTCTGTCCCAGAAACATAATTGTTTCACATGATTAGTTCATCATAGTCCCAAGCTAGCAAGGAACGTAAGCAAGTATTGAAACCTCTGTGGCTCGGTAGTTGCATTGGCACATGCTTTCCTTAGGCCCAAGCCTTTGGAAATAGCTGTCCTCCCCCAATAGAAGATTAGCTCCCTACCTCTCCCACATAGCTTCGCACAGGAATTTAGATAGCACTTTAGCTCTCTAAATTTAGACTGCTACTTCAGTTCTCTAAATCCAGCTGTGAGACCCTCAGAAAGCCCTGCTTAGCTGCTACTTAACCTGAAATGCACTAAAATTATCTCGGCACCAAAATACTCCAACAATAAATTCTTCTAGGTGCCCAAATTTCTGATGCCGGGCAGTGATATCCCGTGCATATCCTGAAGATGCCGAGCAGCTGCGAATGCGAGCACGGCAGATTCTCAAATTAAGCATTCTGATGCTTGGTTTGTCTGTTGGGACTAATCGCATAGGCATCCTTATAAGCCAACAATCAAATCAGGTTTCAGATGACCTATTGCCGGAGGAAGGGATGTTAGGTTATCTCCGAATAATTCAATTCTAGTTCATTTTTTGGGGAGGTGGGAGATCTGCTTTCAAATTCCTCCTCCAGATCAGGTACCCAAGGTAGATAAGAAACTGAATCTTTTCCCTGGGATATGGTATAGAAGAGAAGCATAATTTTTGCCTGTTTTCTCAGAGAAAGGCCACTAGAAGCCAGGATTAATAATCTAAATCCAAATTCTCCCATCCTGCAGAAAGTAATTTCTTTCTGACTACCTTAGAAACATTGCCATTCAGCAGCCTTGTCTTTTTCTTCATTGGTCTTTCTTACAGACTGGCTTGGGTCACTTTTTACTCTCCTGGTGTCTGCTATGTGTCCTATTCTTAGGACCCTGATGCCTTCCAAGTGCGAGAAATTCCTAAATCTGGATGGACGAGTTCACTAGAGAACAAGTGCCTACTAATCAGCATTACTAAAGCTAATCCCACTTGGAAATTTAAGTTCTTGTTGCTTCACGTCCTATGTGTCTGAACTCTCAGTTCCGTACTGCCTACTCGCAGTTTTATATTGCTGTCTCACTGCAATAAATCCAGTCCCTGCAACAGATAGGAGGTTTGTTCCTCTCCAGTTTGAATGCAACACTGAATTCTTGCTGGTTTAGATGATACAGATTCAGATGTGGTTCAGGATCAGAGTTCTTTGGGACTTGTCACAAAGAGAAACTGGGCAGGTGCACAACTGTTTGCGAGCCCATAGCCTCAGAGAAGGACTGCCTTTCCTTTCCTTTCAACATCCCATGAACACCTGCAACACTTAAAAAAAAATAGTCGAAAAGGGATGGAGAAAACTATTAGAGGATGAAAGGAGTTTGCTAGGAGTGACCATAAATAGTGAATTAAAAAAATATTCTGCTGGGCTTAACATGCCATACAGAAAATGGATTTAGCCTGGAAAATCAGCTTTTGTCAGGATTGTCTGGACAATTGGCATCCAGTTAAAGTGGAGTCCAGTATATAACCTCTGTAAAAATATCAAATCAAGGATTAGCCTTATCTGAGATTTCAACTTGCTAGTGATCTAAAAAGGTTACTTCACAGAGGAATTTTATACTCAATAGCATCTGAAAACAGAAAAGAAAGAAATTAAGACAATTCTATTAACCTTAGAGGTGTTATCATAATATGCAGATTTTCTATTTTTAAATGAATTTCAGAGAAATATGTACACGTTTGATTTCCGTAGCTGCAAGGGCAAATCCACAGCTAAGAAAGATAATCATTCCTGTTGCAGATTCTCAAGTTGTGCACTTAAAGTGGGTCAACATGAAGTAGAGCACGAACAACTGAAAGCCAAATAAGATATATGCATAACATTGGCCCTTAACAGCAAATGATGAAGGTATTTTCAAGTGTATTTATTACAAGCCAATTTAGTTGAACAATATTTGGGGGAAAAATGAAAATATTATTTTGGAATAACTTTTGGACTTCACCCTTTGCAATATTTAAAGCATGCTGGAATCCTATTTTGTTTAAATTCTAACAAGTCTTCATAATAAAAAGAATAGCTAAACTTATTTCATTATACCTTTAATGTTTTAATCACTCTATAATTTTTTAAATATATTATTTTTCCTATTTTATATGCTTAGTTTCAGATCAGAAATTAGGCTAGGTTTTGGGTTTTTTTAAATAGGTCTACCAACTTTTTGATACACATTAAGTGAATTAGTGCTATCATATCGCTTTGCAGTTCCCAGTGAGATAGAACAGATAAAACATATTTTGAGAGGAAATAATGAAGAAAAGGATCTTACGAGAGAACTTTTAATGCTGTTGCTGCAGGATTTGACAGTTTTGCTTTCATCTAGGGTTTGACAGATCATTTTCTTGTTGATTTCATCCTGAAGAAGACAAAATTACTTAAATATGACTGGACAGGCTGGAGAGGTGGGCCCAAGCCAACCTCATGCAGTTCAACAAGGCCAAATGCAAGATCCTACATCTGGGTTGGGTCAATCCCAAGCAAAAATACAGGCTCAGCAGGGAATGGCTGGAGAGCAGCCCTGAGGAGAAGGACCTGGGCGTGCTGATTGACGAGAAGCTCAACGTAAGCCAGCAATGTGCAATCACAGCCCAGAAGGCCAACCTTGGCTGCATCAAAAGAAGCGTGGCCAGCTGGTCAAAGGAGGTGATTCTGCCCCTCTACTCCAATCTTGTGAGACCCCACCTGGAGTACTGCATCCAAATCTGGAGTCCTCAACATAAGAAAGACATGGACCTGCTGGAGTGTGTCCAGAGGAGAACCACAAGGATGATCCAAGGGCTGGAGCACCTCTCCTATGAGGAGAGGCTGAGAGAGTTGGGGTTGTTCAGCCTGGAGAAGAGAAGGCTCCGGGGAGATCTTATTGCGGCCTTCTGGTACCTAAAGGGGGCCTACAGGGGGAATGGCTTTAAACTGGAAGAGGGCAGGTTTAGATTAAACATTAGGAAGAAGTTTTTCACTTTGAGGGTGGTAAGGCACTGGAACAGGTTGCCCAGAGAGGTTGTTGAGGCCCCATCCCTGGAGGTGTTCAAGGCCAGGCTGAATGTGGCCTTGGACAACCTGGTCTAGTGGGAGGTGTCCCTGTCTATGGCAGGGAGGTTGGAACTTGAGGATCTTCAAGTTCCTTTCCAACCAAAACCATTCTATGATTCTATGATTCTATGAAATATTTCCATACTGTGTTATGGGACAGATTTGCAACTCAACCCCAGATTGGTAAGTAATGTAGTTGACTTCAGCGCCATGCTGTACCTGAGTTAATCAAACTATTTTAAAGGCCTGACCTATTAGCCTGGATGCAGAACTGAAGTACCACAGCTGTATTGTTTTCAAATATTTGCTGATAGCTCTGTCTTAGCTATACCCCTGCATTGTGCTGAAGGAACGTATCAGTAAGCCTGGAGATAGCTCAGAGGTCTTCAGGATGAAACCATGCGTTACTCTGTTTTGCCCTAGTCAGAACATAACAGGTTTTGTAAGCATGTGGGAGTTCATCTTGCCAAGCTCTTGGAGAAATTATAGATACAGGAAGAATCTGTAACACGTATTTCAACTAGCTAAACTGATGTGTTTTCCTTTTCTGTGTTTTCCTTAGATAATTTCAGCAACATGCTACAAGTGCTTTGCTTACAACATAAACTGATCTGCCAAACAATAGGATCAATTTAAGCAGAAGGTGATTTTATTTTATCTGGACAAAGCGTAATGTTCACAGAAATAGTATACTATGAGCTATGAATGTGTTTACTATTTCATCCAGGGTTCATTCCTGTTCTAGTTCAGTTTAACAACAAGATGTTATTAAATTCAAAACAATGAGAAAGAGTTTAGTATAAGCAGCGATGGTCTATTAAAAACCTTGAAGGCAAACAAATTATTTCCATAGGGAATTCACTACTCCTTGTTACAAAATTATATTAGGCTTGTGGGCAATATCCTATACATTATTCTGTATTTTATGTTGAGGAAAGAAAAGTCTTCCAATAAGAGATTTCCATTACGTAATCAAAACCTCAGAGTCATGTGCTGGCAATAATCCTGATATCTGAGTTGTGAACACATTCTATGAAGCATAGCATTTGAAGAAGATAATTTTTCACTACAAATATCACCATTGTACATAGCTTGTGAAATTTAGAGAAAAAGAAAAAGCAATTTAAAAAAATGCCAGGGAAATGTTCCAAAGATGGAATTTCTTTGTCCAGTTTATAGTACCGAAAGATTAAGTAGGTTTGAGGATCCTCAATAACTGGTGACTATTATTCAGTCCCTCAGCAGCGTCAGGTTTGACATCTGGTACTCTATGACACTGCAGAACAAGAAATGCAAGCTGCGCACTGCTGGAAATGGGAGGGAACCCGGCGTCTCACCCTGGGGTGTTATATAAGGACTGCATCACTCTGCCTGGAGCTCTGCTGGCATCTGCCGAAATGCTGCAGGAGGAGCTGCCCTCCACCTTGACACCCCCTGTGAATCCATAGCTAACAGCATCACCTCCAGAGTAAACAGGTCCACTCTGCATAAAAGAAAGAATCAAAGCAGCCAAGAGTGGAAGCGGGGCAAACGCATTCGATACTTTATTTTTAATGAACGGCATGTGGTGACTTTTTTCCTTAAAATTTAGCTGGTAGTAGTTCCATCACTTCTGTATTTAATTTTTCTCAGGTTTTGACCTTCTAGAAAATGTCAGTAACTTTGCAGATGACATTTTGTTGACAATATTATTAGCCTAGAATGTTTACATTAGAATAATTGCATATGGTAAGTAGGGAGAGATCTCTCTGTTTTCTAGTGACCCTATTATAGGGTTGCTGTTATTATAAGTCAGAAATGTTAATATTAATTTATTTAATAACTGTTTAATGTATCAGTGTATTTTTAAGAAGGCATCTGTGTCATCTTATGTGAGTATGAGAAATTATCAGAGCAATAATTTGTCCAAAGTCCCGTTGCCTGCTATTTTTATTGTTAGTTTTTTTGCTGTCATGCACTTCCCAACTTATAAGAAGCAAAATGAGTGGGCATACATAATTACATATCAAGACTTCCTTTCTATTGTGAATAACAGAAGATATTTGAATCTTGGAATAAATACAGTACCGAGAGAAGTGTATTTACATATTAAAGAAAGGGGTTATTAAAACTGTACTGATAAAGACAGGAAGACATTTGTGTGTGTGTGTGTGTTCTAACATATAGGAAAATGAGTAACAATAAAACAGAAAAAAAAAGTCCTGGTGAAAAGAAAATATCTTTAATGTTGTAAGAAAAACAGCAAACGTTTTGTCTGATTATGACCAGGAACTCACCAGCTTTGCTTACAAATCTGAGAAGCTAAAAACTGGGATAGTGCTGATCAGTACTGTAATGTTAGTAGATTGTCTTGACATTAAGAACAACCTGGCTAAACTAATGCAGATAGAAAGTATTTTGTGGGTACAACTATATCACAGAGATTTAACTCTTTGTTTTTGTCTAAGATTTACTAGTTCTGCTGAGGAAATGGCTCTTCAAAGCTACAGACTATGGCTGAAAAACTTGTTTCAGACTTGTTTGCCATATATCATTTAAGCCAGTGATAAATGACAGTCAGTAGAAGGTCTACAACCAGAAATTCAAGAGTACCACATGTTGACGCGTCATTTGTGTTCCTGCAGCACAGAAATTACTAAACTGGAAATCCAAAAGTAGGCTTAATTACAGTACTCAAATGTCATGAGACTAAAAAGTGTCCATCTCTATAACTAGCTCCATGCAGGTGAGAACAAACAATTATTTTTAGACTGAGATGGAAATTAAGTCATCAGATTGAGGGAAATATGTTAGACTAAAAATGTGAGTCACACATGACAATACAGGCTCTTCTCTGTTGTAATACAGTCCTGCCAAAAAGCTGCACTGATCATTGATCTTGGATGTTTGGATCAGAATAAATATTCAAATTGTATGGGGGGGTGTGTTAATTTATACAATTCCAAACTCTCCCCTTGGCCTCTGAACCCTAAAATGTATCAGCCTACTTCCTACTGGTTTGTTGCAAGGAGGAAAGCACAATTTGAATTGTTGCCCAAACAAAAGGTGAAACAGTGAATATTCTTCTAATCTTGCCAGTACTGTTCCTGAGGAACTGCAGTATAAAATTCATCACAAGCTCCATGGCTGCCAAGGCTCAGGAAGATGGAAACTTTTGTGGTAATCCAAAATTTTAGATTAATAAAGGGCAGCCCTTGGATATGATCTAGTACACTGGCCAGAGGCTATAGCATGAATTTTATTTAAATTTTGAGAGTGATTAATATACAGAAAGGCTGTTTAGTAATGCTTTGCCCATTTGTAGATTAAACAAAGGCTCATTAGCTCACATGAGACAGTTCGGTTTTATTTTTAGCTACAGTATGGCTGGTGCAATGCCTCTTCTTTTAGCATTTTCATTTTGCATTGCCTTCAGTCCTGACATGAAAGTTAACATTAATCTGCCAACTCATTCTCATTGGATTGCTTTGGAAGTCACTCCAAAGTCACAATGGCTAAATGGGATGAAGCTGTAAGACAGAAATGCATTGCAGTTAATACCTCTGCAGTACTGAAGCTAAGCCAGGGCCAGCCCTAATTCCTGAAAGAAAACAAATCCACAATAATCCATCCCTTAATTCTGAACAGAGTGGCGCAATGCCAAAAAATATAAAACATGTATTCCTTACTAAAACACTGCATCTTATTCCACCATGGTTTCTCTTGGCCTTTTATTCATGTAGTTTGAGGTCAGTGAGCAGCATACATGTGAAGGTGTTATCCATACTGACAATTACAGCATTCCAGTGTTCTCCTGAAGTAAGAGGACTTTGAGAGGGAATGGCTGCTGAAACAAATCATTTCAGTTTCTGTTGCAACAATTAGAAGGCAAAAATTAAGACATGTCCCAACCCCACGGGCACCCCCACCCAGAAATCTTCTGAATCTTTTCAGTCATTTAATCCATCCAATGTTCAATGGGGTAAAACTACAACTGGTATCGTTTTTTCATAATCTGACTCAGATTTTGGTTCTGCAAAAAGCAAGGATGATCCCATTCATGTCTAATTAGTCTCAGTTTGGAAATTTTGATTAGGAGCATGCTGATTTTAGCCCAAACCTAGACGGTGTTATTTAGAATCTATTCTCCCTAAAGTGCTTTTGTGATGATAACTTAGTGTGACAAAAAGAACCAGTTTAGACATTTCTATCTTCATCCAAAAAGTGTCCTCATGTAGAAATAACCCTTTGAAATATCTTGTTAACATGAAAAGTCCCAAAGAAACGGATAAGTGTGTTGGGATTTGTTGGTGGCTAGCAAGTATTTCTAGAGGTCAGGCCTATTTTAGACCACCTTCGGATTCCTTTGTGATAGACTTTTTGTAATGTAAGCTTCATATATTATTAAAATATATTTTTTAAGCCTTATGTTAAACCAAACTATGAAAGGAAATTTGCTTGTGACCTGGCCTGAAAAACAAGAACAAAGTGTCAACGTGCTGCACTTGTTTTGGGGTTGGCCCTCCTTGCTGTGAATGAGGTCCTGGTAACTACTCTGAGGCCCTGAAGTTGCACATCTCAACAAAGCATAGAAGTATTTCAAGAAAATCACTTTAAACTGCTTAATAGAATATTGAAAACGATGCTGTTTTCAAGACTTACATCTATAAAAATATATTTTTGCGTTATTCTTTATGAATCCAATTTGAAACCCTTTCTCTGTCACTTTGTCAACGTTTCAGAAGCCCAGGTGATTCAAGGAGTCACACATCTCCTTGCTTCCACCCTCCGGCATGGCTGCTCAAACACAGGTGCAGAAGGCTCTTCAGACAAAAATGAGCTTTCCCCTGCCACCGCGTTTTAGCGACTGTGATATACCTGACTTTGGTGCCATTGCCAGTATATGGCTGGGTGGCTGGGGAGTGGTGCCCAACGGTGAGGAGCCCCGAGCCAGCCCCCTGTAGCAATGCAGGCCCGTGTTCAGTTTGATGTGATGGAACGGCGTAACTTTGAAAAGAAACACAGCTTCGTGTGCAGCTTTATGTTTGAAACAGGCCTGATCAGCTCATTGGTCCTGTGCTGAGGCAGCTGATTGTTTCTGTTGGGATGGTTAGCTCGAGCTCTGTAGCAGGCACTCACATATATATGTAAGAGCATGTAAGATAATATTCATGCCTATTGTTAACATCTATTTTTAAAGGTTGAAACCCCTACTTACCTCCAGCAAACGCTGCAAACAATTGACTCACAAGTGAACTATAAATAATGTTCACAGCACATAGCCCGTGCAACATACTGCTCTAGCGTTACTGAATATTCAGAACCTGCTGCCTCTGGTAGCTGTATACGTCATGTTCATGACAGGTTTAGGCTTCAGTAGCCCAGAGCCTAAGATCCGGCATGTGTTTTGGAACTAGAGTGTTTGCGGATTAGTGAATACCAGCCACAGGGCCGGGTTTGATGTGGAAACTGGAAAATGCAAAGTATCCGTACTGAAATTCTGAACATTACCACAAAAAAAAAGAATATGAAATATAAAGGTTGGGAGGAGATGAGGGGAATGAGTGACACGTGCTGTCAAGCATAAAGCAACTTAGGCAGCTACAGGCCCAGTCTGTGCACAAAGCACAAAGCTTCTGTCGTAGGCAGATTTTTGAAGGAAAGACTGCAGACATGGAAAATGGGATGAAACTGGGTTTAGCAAGGATAAATCTTAGAGGACTAAGCTGCTAAATGGTTGACCAGTATCAAAGCAAGCGTGATAAAAGATGGGAGCAGCTCTGGAAGCGCAGCTGCATGTTTCCACCATGATTCTTCTCCCTTGGAGTTAATGAGCCAGCCCCTGTGCTGCTTGCTTATCCCCCAGGAAAGGGCAGAGCACTTGTCTTGATGGCGGCACCAGACAAAAAGGGAAGGAGAAGGAATGGATCCTCCATATATTGCCAGCCAGACTGATGTAGCAAGTCTCCAGCATCACCGTCACAACAGTACAGCCCTGCAGTCAGTTCCCTATTTGGCTGGAATAGAGTAAAAGAAAAATGAAACACATGGGTTAGAAGAAAGGATCCCAGCTACCGCAGCCTGTGGTACACTGCCTCAGCTCCGTGTCTATGTCCAGCACTGCATTATACCCCCTTCCGAGAAGGTTTATTGTCTTGGAGGCAGGAGGATAGGAGATCATGGAGGCAAAGTCTAGTAGTGGTATGGCCAACTCCTTACCGTGCTGCATCTCACAGAGTGTATTCAACCAGAACCTGAAGTGCCCTGGTGCACAAACGTCTCAGCTGCCTCTACATAAAGTCAGCTTGTGTTTGGTCACACTTAATAGCTCAAGATCTGTGTGATAAGAACGTGGCAACTTTTACAGCTATTGAAAAGAAAAATCACTGCATTTGCACTATGTCTTGTCAGCAAGACCAAAGCAGGCTGCGCTGAGGTATCTTGGAGTCTGTGCACCCGCAACGTGGATTGTGGGCTAGTTGCACAGTCTAGTTGACTAAGATAATGCATATAGCTGTGTATATCAAAGAGTTGACATAGGGGGTCAAACTGTCAATACATAAATCAAGTAACCAATTAAACATTTTGGGTTTGAGCATTTGTTCTGAGACATTAAATTAATGAAACAGACACCCTACTTTCAATCATTCTATTCTTTTAATGTTTGCCCGGGCAAAGCTATTTTGAAGATCACTCGTACCTTGCTGTCAAAATCCAAGGTTATAGTAAGTTTTACATCTCATGTGATAAATGATGTCTTTACTTTATGGGAAAGGATAATTGCATATAGAAACACTGTAGTCTTGAGTTGCAATTGGTCAAAATTCAGCTATTGGAGTCCATAACAAATTTTTAAAATGCTTGTCCTTTCTCATCGTGCTGCAAAAATCCCTCCATAGGTACTTGTGGGAAAATGCTGAAGCTGATTAAACAGAAATGCCATCAAATGCATAAAGGGATGAATTGCGTTATTTTGATCTAAATCCCAACAAGTATAAGTGCATTCTTTTGCTGTCCTGACATAGCACCAGTAATTGAAATTCAAGGTCTGTATTCTGGACCATTTTCCAGCTCTGCAGCAAGGCCAAGAGGTTTGAACAAAGACAGAGTCCTGACTTTACTCTCTGCCCTCTTCCTTACCACATTCTACTCATTATTCTGTTTCAGTCTGCCGTTAAAGGATTCTTCCATCACCTTGCAGACAACTGAACATTACACTGTGTAAGTTCAAATAAAATCCATCTACAATGTGCCACTATATTTTTAATGTACCAGTTGCTTGCAGAGAAAAATAATATTTGAGCTGTTCTAAAAGTCAGTGGAAAGCATAGAAGATTCTCTCCTGAGATTTGTCAGTTGTGGGGTTAACAGTTGCAGGAGAAGATTTAAAATTTCTACTGATTCTGGCCAGTAAAGGATTACAACTCGTTTTTTTTCCCAGAAATACTGTAGATTGTTCATGTTCTTTTGGCTTTTCTAGGGCATGGTTGAGGACCCGTAAACCTGTTCTTTCCTACAGAATATTGAATTTTGTTAAATTATGGCTTCACCAAGGGCTTTTGAGATATTTTTAGCAGAAGTGAAATAAAAAGAGGTTATTAAAAGGGCAACTAACAGATGATTTGGCAGCATTGCACATAAAGCACAAACACCATCTTCTTCCACAGTCACTTCTTGCTGTTCATGTTCCTCTAACCTAAATATGTCTGATATTTACCACTGATTAATTTAATGTCACGGAAAGGCAAGGCAAGGCAAGGAAAGGAAAGGGGAAAGAAGAGCAATATTTTTTGAAACAGTCACATTTCCTCACATAAACACTTACCAAAAATTTGATTGCAAACAGCATGTAGACCTCTTGAGCGTATATTATGGGAGTGATATTTTCAAACAGCTGGGGTTTTATTTATAAAAACAAATGCATTTGTTATGGTTATTCATCAAATTATTCCTGCATATAGCAGAAACAGTCTTAAAACTGTCTCTATGTTTTATATGGCACAGCTAAAATACAATTGTAAGCTTCAATTAAAAGAAAAGAGCTTACAAAACATTAAAAGAAACTGACTTCTGTCTAGAACACTGAGAGTTGGTGCAAGTGATAGGAAAGTTGGAGAAAAGTGTGGATGTTCACCAAGTATTACCAGGTACTTTGGGAAATAATCTGAGGAATACCACTTCATTTTCATTTCATTCTTTTCTGATGAACAAGCACAAGAGGAAAAAAACATACAGATATTGTATGTTAATTATTTAGACATCTAGAGGTTTTGGGGTGTTCACATAGGTTGTCTGGTTTTCATTAAAAATCTCATTTCTATTGAGATTTTATTTGCTAATCAGACCAGGAATGTGTTCTATAAGCATCTGAAATATTTTCAATAATTCAAATTCCTCCTTTTCATCCCAGCCTATCTTGTAACTGGATTTTACTATCTTGCAACTGGAAGTCAGGGAAAGATAATCCTGGTACTTGGGATGAAAGAACACCATCAGCCAGAGTGCCCATTGCCCTGAGCCTTCAGTAACATTAAGTGTGCATAAAATACCACTAAATTACAATAAAGTTTTTCAGTGGTTTAGAAAACTGCATAAAAGCATGGCAAGAGGCAGCGTCTCTGATGGTGATCTCTTTAGTACCTCCTGTAGCCATTGTTCAGTTCAGAGGCAGATATGTGACTGAAGAGCAATCACTGCACAAGCTAGTTCAAAACTGCACAAACCCAGAAAAGGGCTTAAAGAAGCTTGATAATAACATGAAAATCAGTAGAAGGAAAAGGATTCTAGTAGTACCCGGCGGTTTTTTGTTATTTTTCTTTGGTAAAATTTCAGACTCTTGTTTAAGAAGATGTAGGAATAGCTATGGTAAAAATCACATTAAAACCTTATGTCAAAGTTTTAGCTGTCAATTTAATAGTATCAGTTTAAATGCCAAGATCTCTAATAGGTGATTTTTCTTTTTTTCATTTAAATTGATGGATGCATAAAATCAAATTAGAAGGTAATCAGACAACTTAAAGTGTTGGTTTGCAGTACAAAATAGAAATGTAGATACAAACTAGCAGAAAAATCATCCAATCATTTCCTAGAAAATATTAATCTACCTAATTTTTGTATGACATTTGCGAAGATGTTATTTTGAGAAAATAAAAATACATTTGAGTTCCTCTTCCTGCACTGAAATTTCATTTTATTTCCTACCACTAATATTCTCTAAATTTTTTCATATAGTATGATGGGAGTAAAAAAAGGCCTTAGATATGATTTACCATAAGGAGAGAAAATTGTCTTTACACTGTTGTATTTTCAAATTTGAAAACAATGCATGTTTTCAATGCTACAGAAATTAATGTTACACATTCAGGTCCTCACAACATGAGAAAAAATTAGGGGAAATGGAAGGAGCAGTAACAAAACAATAACAGAGAGACAAAGATGAGAAAAGTGATATTTATTCGGACTGCTTCAACTTTTGGGTTTGTTGTTGCTAAGAGCTATTCTAAAATGCCTATTAGATACTTGTTAATAGCTGACTGCTTCACTTAATGTTCAGAATTTTTGCTGTACACAGTGTTCTATCATTCAACTCTCTTTATCAGAAAGGGGAGTAAAAGATTCCACATTCTTAAAGTTCCTAATGACAAAAACTTTGAAAAAAAAAATATATCCAAGCTTCTTTTGCTACCCTAATGATATACAAAAAAAGAACCTCCCACGAGTTCTGTTGTTTGGCTTCAGAAAACTTTTCTTTATGAACAGGAACCACAGTAAACATTTATGCTTATTTTCTCCCCCTTTGTTTCTTATTATATCCTACACGATGGTAAACCTAGATCTGGATTCATTCCTGATACCTTAAAATCCCAGATAAATCTTCTTGCTGCAGTGTCAGAAGATGCCAACTAGCTTTGCTGGAAATGGCATCCCAGCATCTTGTGCAGCTGTCTAGCCTTGGACTGGGCCAGGATTTTCCGAAGTGACTAATGATTCTGTTGCCCAAATGAAACCTCTTCATGTGTCAGGCAGTGGGTAGAGACATATCTTAAAAATCCATATCTAACTGTGTCTGAAGGAACACACTTAACATCTTTTGAAAGTCTTAGCATATCACGTGGGAAAAGGAGTGATCTGTTAGGCAATAGCAAAACAGGTAAGTGTTGTCTTACATTTATATTGCCTTTGTCCTATAAAACTTATCCTGTGAGGAATGTTTGCCAAGTTCCCCAATCAGATATTATACTTTTTGTACCACAAAATACATTGAAAATTCATTGTGGGGTTTTATATCTTGGAAAAGGCTCCATACAGCCAGCTTTATGAATTAAGCTTGTGGAAAGAAGCATGATTATTTCACTTATTTTGAGTGAAGAGGACTGAAAATGTATTTTCGTTCCTTCTGCATCAGTATGATACTGTAGCAAATACTGAACAACTGACATAAATGAACGGATGAAAAAAACCAGCTCAAGACTGCTCAGTCATAACTGGCTGTCTGATTTCCACTCAAAAAAAAAAAACCAAAAAACAAACAAACCCTAAAAAATCAATTATTCTATGATTCTCTGAAAATCTGATTCATTTTTTTCAGGATCAGTGTTGTATTGTGCTATACATGCCATGAAATACTTGCGCAGAGTATTTTTGAAAATGTGGCAACTTCAGTGCAAGCAAACATGGAATCACATGTCACTCACTTCTTCCAAGCCAATCTGACAGACCACACATGCCAAACGATCCTTCTGTGTAATGTGAAAAAAAAATGCTCTGGGTACTCCTAAACATTCCAATGTTTATTAGGCAGGGAAAGTGTTTTTGAGAAAAACAACAACAGCAAAACCCCCAATAATTGCATATGCTCTAATGTAAGTTTTTTCTCTGCAAATTCAGTATGCCAGCTGGGGGAAAAAAAACTTGTACGAAAGGCATGGGCTATTTCATGCAGAGGTTGCACTTTCAACTCACAGAAATTTAATTTCAGAAAATAAAATTTGATATCTTAAAAAAAAAAAAGGAATGGATTCAGGAATGAGATCATCAGAACTAGACTAGGGAACGGGAAAGGCAGAATAGTACATTAGATACTTTCCACACTACGGTGTTCAGCAGTTGTGGGAAAAGTCTCCATTGCTCCACAGTCTTCAGCCTCTTCGTAAGACTATGTGTTTTTAAACAGCACTGACAAGCTCAGGTTTTTTAATAAAAAATAATCCAGGGTAGCATGTCAGCAACTCACAAGTGTTTCCAGTCAGCAACAAGCCATATGTAATGCTATGCCTAATCTTTCAGTAAGTATGTAAACTTCTGTAGGACATAATATATTAGGACATTGACATATTTTCCAAAGTGTACCTAGTAAAGAACTTTCTGATTATTAATAAGCATAGATCGTAGGAGTAAATGCATGAAGCTCTTGCGCCTTTAGTGATGTATCATCTTAACCAGCTTATTTGGAAAAATAAGCACAAGTTCAGTTTTACAAAAACAGTTTTGGAAAGCTGAAAAGAATACAAGAAATCTAAATACGGGAAGGGAAGCCACTTGTGTCACTATTTGTAACGCTCGTCTCCAATCTACAGTGGAGAATGATGATGTTCTTTTCCACATGATCTAAAAGCTTATGATTACTAATGAGATGGATATTACGTGCCTTAAATTTTAAATCAAAGGGATGGTTACTGAGGGTGCACTTGCATCCTTGAGGAATGCCCCTGGAAAATGCTAAGTAGAAGATCCCCTGCGTGCAGGGCCTGTTTTACTTTCACCATTCTTCTGGGCAACAACTTTTATTACAAAGTACACAGGCCAAGTTTTAAGTTTGGATTGGATTAGATTAAAGCAGGTTTTTGAAAGGGATATAGATTTATGTCCTCTTTTCACTCCAAAAAGTATTTGGTTTGTTTCTTCAGACTCAAAGGACTGAAAATCTAAACAGATTCATCAGCTGTGTGGATAGTTAGTGGATTTGCTGTCCAGTAACTTGACTTGACTGTTCCTTCTCTTGCACCAGACTGGCTGTGCATCTTCTCACTTGATGAGAATGGAGGAAAGAAACACTGGGAATCTGCTGCTAGAAATCACATGGTGTCAGAGCTGGTGATGGAGGTGCTAAAAAGTAACTTGTCTTACAGAGAAAAGAAACCAAGAGGAATCTGCCACAGAGCTGTGGAGGAAGAGTCTAAAACTCATGATGGTCTTGTGCCATCCCCAGTGACAAGCAGCAGCCCCTCAAGTGCGTGGGAGGCCTTCAGGGCATCTTCACTATGTACTCAAGGAATTTACTGACCTTCAGATTGAAGAGAATCCTGAGGAAGGGCAAGATGGAGGTGGTGGGTCAGCAGCACTGCAACTCTTTATTACGTTATAACAGCTGTTGCTATCAGACTAAAACCATTTCTGTTCCTTTTATTCCCACTGTGAGCCTGAACATAATCCTATGGGCTGGCCAAGATAAAAGTGCATAGATCAGGCAGATTTCATCACAGCACTTTTAGTAGAGGGCAGTTGTGTGAATTGCATTGCTTGAAATGTCCACAAGAATAATTTATCTCTCTTAATTTACTATAATGATCTACTGGTTTGACTAATGATTTTTTGTGAGGAAAATCTTCTCTTGCCTTACACCATAAAATCACCATAAAAATCCCCTCATCTTGGAGCACTAGACCATATATCTTGTGAAAATATTCTCCACCAGTATAAATAAAGGCTTTAAACATGTCACTCCTTATTAATATCACAGCATTAGAAACCAGAGACAAAAGGGAGGAGGGCAAAATTGTTGTTGCTTTATTTAGAAACGGAGTACATGGGGAAAAAAATGTCTCACCAGTTACAAGGCACATGGCGATGTCACATTCCACAAAGATTTTGGTGCAAGGAATATAACAGTCTGTATCTGTTAATTTTTATAATACATAACACTAACTGGAGCAGAAGGAAAATACAGTATGTTCCTTTACTGCTGTTGTTTATGGCTAAATATAGGACTCCTATGGAGCCTGTAGGTAAATTCTTGTTATCTAAGGGATCTTTCATTACTCAGTCAAGTCTGCACAGGAAGACAAGGCCATCACACACTATTGAGATACCTGATAGTGGCTCAAGCGTATTTAGAAAGGTCTGACCTGAGCTCTATCTTAAGTTGTCTTCTTCAGTGTGTTCACAGACATATCACTGACTGAATCTCAGCTATACAACAAACCGCTCCATAACGGAATGGTACCTGTATGCACACCATGCCCTTATACATCCTCCTTTCCCTTAAAATGAAATTTTAATGTTCAGGGAGGAAAAGAGCTGCAGTGTAGTCTAATGTTTTCCACAGCCTGGATGGCTGGGGACCGGAGGTGCAGAAGTAGCCGGTCACCTTGCCATGTAAGTGCAGCCAAACAGTGACACGGGAATCTCAGTGCACTGAGTTGTTGTGTACATAATGGTGTGTAATCTTATGTGACATGATTACTCAGAGGAGAGGGTATGTTATTGATTTGAATTATAAACACCTTCTGGCATATCATGATGTTGACAAGATAGGCAATTCTGTACCCAGATTGTATACATACACCCATCATGCACACTTTTTTAGTCAAAAGGCTGCTAGTTTTTGCATAAGAAAATTATAGTTTTCATAAGTTTTGTGCCTTGCTTGTTTTACCTTGCCAGATTTATTCCAGCATTATTTTTAATAGACATTTTGAAATAACTTAGTAAAAGTTCATCTTACACTTATGTATGTAGCAGGTATGAGACAGAAGAATTAACATCTTCAGACACTGATATTTAAATTATTGGTGCTTTTAAAAAAATTATTTATTCTGACAGCTCATAAAAAAGTATGATAGCAGCTGCTGATACCAGGAAGCAGAATGGTATCCAATGCATGCACATATACAAAATATGCAAGGCAGAAACTTCTGTCAAGGTGGAATCTATTTCAGCTGTTTTGAAATATGAGTATGAAGTGGTAAACAGACTGCAGAGTTTAATCTAATTCACTGTTTGCGGTTCATGACTAACAAATGCTCCTGAATAACCATAAAAGCTGATGGACACTTGAAACATAACACACAATTTTCCCACTGCTTTCTCTGATTTCTTAAGATTCTCCAATTAGCCAAGGTTCAGTCTTGCATCTGAAAGCATACAGCACAACTCCTGCATCCAGCTCCTTCAAAACCATCAGATCTCCATGTGGGTGCAGTTATTAGCTCCTGGATAGCATCACTTGCAGATTATTCAAAGTGTGTCATGAAATGCTCTGTCCTTGTGTAGTTTCTAGAAGGGTACCACATGAAGCTTGCTGAACTTCAAGATTAGATGCTGTAAAAATACATACGGTACAAACATTTTGGAGATCAGACCACTGAAAAATTGTATCATCCTGAAAGAAAGGTGTGTTAAGGAGAAGGGATCTCTAGCTTTTGGGGCACGTTTCTGAGAAGGAGGAAAACAGTTGTCTAAAGAGTGGCATAGTGAGGTGGACTGCGCTGAGGGTAGCTAGACAATGAAGCATAGCGGTGTGGCAAGGAGATTAAGACATGATAAACTGAAGCACAAAGCACAAAACTATAAAAAGTTAAAGTTCAGCCTGTGGTTAGTGGAAGTAAAGAAGGAAGCAATGATTTCTAACTGTCATGATAGTCCGGAAGATTTGGGTTTTTGATGCATTCAATAGATACCTAAGAACAAACTGCATCTTACCCTGGGCGCAACTACATAAATACCTATACAAATGTTTAATATTACACACATGCTATCAACATTTTTAGGATTTTGACAAATACTTATGTTTGCTTCCCAATTCTACATCAGAAACTGGACACAAACATTGACTAGAAAGCCTTCTGACAACAGTTCATAGGCTGCACATCCTAGGATTTAAATGTCCCAAGTAAAAAATTTTCCCAGTCCTCAGAAGAACTGTATAAGGTAAGAATTTCTCATTCCATGATGCCTCCAAGGACTGAAATGTCCAGGCTCAGTTTCCCCCAGCTGCATACTCTCCTGTGTGAGTGATGATGGGATCAGTCATTCCCGCCATGCAGAGGGAGAGAGTGCTCACGTTACCCTGCCACAAATGCGTTGTATCCTCGTGCCTCGTGGAAGGGGGGAATGTGGTAACTGAAGCTCCTCATGGCTAAAAGCTGACTGCCATGCAGACTACTGGTTATGCACTTCAGCTGCTTCAGATGTGCTGAAGTCCTGATGGGGATACCAATTGCTACTACAGGCATTTTGGGGGAAGCTGCTGGGAGAGAAGGCACCCAACTCTCCCCAGCATCTGAAGCACTGACTTGGATCAATCTTTTCTCTTGACTGGGGAGGCCCAAATACACCTTTAGTGAGTGCTAACATGCAGTAAAGGCATTGCTGATTTGGGGATGAGTAGAGTCAGTTAATTTTCTGATTTGGAGAGAAAGAATGATAATATGGTAAAAGCCCAGCTATAGGAATGAGAAGAATGGGTTCTATTTTTATGTCTTCGTGTTAGTTTAGATTTCTCTCTTCCATTTGTACAAAGAAAGTGGTAGTTTTAATTTACGTATGCCCCAAGACTTAAAGCACTGATTTTTTTTTAGAGTATTTTGGGTTTTGTACAAACAGTGCTATGAAAATGATTTAAGATGTTATTTTCATTATGAATCAGTACTCTTCAGCCAATCCCCATTTATTCATAGATTTTGCCATTTTTTTTTTCTCTACTTTTTAAGAGAACAGTGAAAAAACAACTTAACTTGATATTTGCCTTAACCTCTCCAGGTAGAGAAAAATCACACTAAAAACTTGGGATTGTTGTAAAGTGGAGTTCATAATTGTACCTTGCTCCATTTTTTTTTTTTTTGCATATAAAAGTTACACAAAGGCTGAGAACATTGGATTTTATAGAAACATTGAGACATATAGACATCATGTGTCTAAGCTAAAGAAATTGTCTGCAGTTCATGGAGAAAGGAGAGTCCAGTGTTCTATTCATTCCACTTTAAAAAGTTAGTTGTTTGAGACTTGCAAAATTAATTGTCCTCCTGTTTTTCTTCATCAGAGGGAGTATGAATGACTAGTTTAGAAAGTACAGTTAATTTTTACCAGATTAAATTTGTTACTATAAAAAAAAGCAGAATTAGTGTCCAGTTTTTCTGCAATCTTACAAAAACTTGTAAGATCAAAGTGATCAAAATTTGTGAAGTTTCTATCTTCTTTGACGTAAATCTCTGATCATTATTCTTCTTGTAATACTATTTCTGTCAGCTTGTCCCAGGTTTCTTCAGATGGGCTGTGAGTTCTTGGCTGTGTGTGAATACAGATAGAAATTAGGTCCCATATGGTTCTGGACACAACCCAATGCCAAAATCAGAAGGGTTACTTCTAATGTGGGAATTTGAATTCACCCCATACTCAGAAATTTGAAAGCACTCAGACTCTTTTCTTTTTTGGCTGGGCTCTACTTAACATCAAAGGTCTAGATGTAACGTACATGACAAGAGGAAGGCAGTGCAGCGAGAGGAAAGAGTGAGT
>NW_009648876.1:2553573-2573517 GCF_000708025.1 Charadrius vociferus | reverse complement strand
ACTCTCTAAGGCCAGGAATAGATTTGCCGTTGTTAGCAGATCTGCCACTAAACACAGGGCACAATGCTGTAAATATCACAGCATGGCAATATCTTCATCTTACAAAAAAGACCACACCAGGGCACTAGTGATATGGTCTCCTCTACTATACACGGCTCCAGATTTAAAAGGTGGGAGGGTTGCCGTCGTGCCCATACATTTTATGCTGTGAAAAGAATGCAAGATATTTTTATAGCTGTCTGGGTTCCCTCTTTGCCTTTAGGCATCTTTCCTCAGGCAGCCTTCCAAATGCAAGGCCATCATACAAGAAAAATAAATAATAGAATAATTGGATTAGCATTGCCCATACAAAACCTAGGAATTTTAAAGGAACAGGTTAGAAATACAGGGGTTGCATGGCTTGCAGTTTGAAAGGTCAGAGAGCAGGTAAAACCTGACAGCTAATCTCCAATGATGACTGAGAATGTTCTAAACCTGCCTTTTAATGCTTTACTTTTTAAAGGCATATAAAGTAGCCAATAATAACTATAAATTTGGGGAACTTGAAATTATTTGCTTATTTTCCTTTTTTCTTTAGTGGCTCTTAATTCAGTATCAACCTATTCTAATCCATATGCTTTGCAGGCACATGGAGTGAAACAGTTCCACAAAGTTGTTCAAAACAAAATAGATATGAATGAAATTATAGAAATCATTAACCATGGTGGAAGCCCATTGGCGATATTATTTTTAACAGAATTAGATCCAAGGAAAAATTTTAGAGGCCAACATTTTTTCGAGCACTTATTTACTGGGAAGTATGCATTGGTGTTCCTGTCCTCTGTTAGTTTCTGCCCATGACTTCTTCTAGAACACTCCAACTGCTGGAACTCCAGCAAACAATATTTCCAATGTGTTCCATGCCTGAGCAAGAGGACTGAGAGGAACCGTAGCACTGCACTGTTCTGGGAATGCCACAAGTATTGCCGGCACCAGGATTAGGATAGATGGGAATTATCAAGGCCGGCTGATGCAATTTCCGGCCTTGTGAGATTGAGTGAGATTTCCACTCTCATCACATCTCTGAACACGGACACATGCTTTTTTTGCACATCTGACAAAATTCATGTGGGGGACAGTATTCCAACCCCATTTATCCTTACGCTATCCTGCTGTGACTAAAGACAGGATTTTCACTAATATAAGGCAACACTAAGATGTTTGAGTTTTTTTCTGGAGCAATTGAAAGAACCAGTTAGATAAAAGAGGATCTCTGTAAAGACAATGGGAAGATAGAAGGAACCTCCAATATGAAGACACAGGCAACCAGTGGACAACAGTTAGCTAGCGGAGTAAGCTAGAATGGGAAGTGGAATGGTAATAGTACTAGAAAAGTGGATCATTTGGGTATGTAAGACAAGAAACTGAGAGAATTATGTATGACTTAGGAGGGCCAGAGTAAGGGCAATACCAGCATTTAAGACCCTATCACAAAAGGAAAGAGAAAACTCTTGAAATTCTTTCTGACAGGTATGAAGAGAAATCACAGAGAAGTGTAATTGGGAAGGAAAAGCCAGGAAAGCTAAATATTTCTAGAAAACTTTTATTATTGTTCAAGGTACCTAAGTTACAGATGCTAATGCTATAGAGTTAATCCTACTTTGCATCTTTCTTTCGTTTTCATCTCTCATCCCGTAGAACTTTTCTGGTATGAAATACTTCAGTCTGGCACTGGAAAACAATGAACACACATTTTGCTGCTGATCCAGGTTCCTCCAGTTATACTGAATATAGTCAATTTTTGTGATTATCTTTGTGCACTGCTGCACAGCCTTAACAGAAACCTCACGGCAAACTCATAAGCAACATGCAGGAGATCTGGTAGTATCTCTTCTGTGAGGTATTATGCATTTGATGAAAGAGATTTATTATTCTCCTCCCTTCCATAGAACTCTACATCATATGTACCCTGAAAACTCCAAACTTGCATGTTTCAAATACACATATCCGACAAGGCCTGCCTGATTGACATGAGAAAGGAACGCAATGAGAATAAAATATTTGAGTCCTGATAGGCTTTGGCAGTTCTACAAGAATGACTGACTTGTTTCTTGAAGGGCAGAAGGTCATGAACAAACAGGATGGATGGAGAAGAAGGATTGAAGACATGGTCAGCTGTTTAATATACGGACACACATCGGAGGAATGACACAAGTAGTATTGCTTCACCAGGAGAAAGAGGTAGAAACACAGGTGTATTCAAGACTTTCTGCAGAAGCATTCATCAAGCTGGAAACACAAAAGGAGAGAGCAGATGGCCTTGCAGAGTGCAGGGTGAGAGAACACGCAACTGAGGGAGACAATAGGAGGAATAATGTGTGTTGGTATATTAAAGAGTACAGAACCGATTAATTAAGTGGGACTTGTAATATTGCATAATGACATTACTGCAGGCAAAATACAATGGAGGGAGCAATTTCTTGGAGGGTGTGATCAGCAAGTTGGGCTTTTCTCAGATTTTTAACACAGAAGTGTTATATTATCCTTTTGTCAGGGAAGACAGCACGAAGCACAGTTGCACCATCCTCGGTAAACTAGTGAAAGATACTGTGCCCAAAGGCTGTGGGTTCACCCCATCAGTCAGCTCAGCCCCACACAGCCACTTGCTCACTCACACCAGCGGGGTGGGGGAGAGAATCAGGAGGGTAAAAGTGAGACAACATGTTTTTTTAGTAGGGAAACCAAAAGCTGTGCACGTGAGCAAAGCAAAGAAAGGAATTAATTCACTACTTCCCACTGGCAGGTGGGTGTTCAGCCATCTCCAAGAAAGCAGGGCTTCATCATGCATAGCTATTACTTGGGAAGATCAATTCCATAACTCCAAATGTCCCTCCCTTCCTCCTTATTTCCCAAGGGCTTTGCTACTGAGCACATCGTCATATGGCATGGGATATTCCTTTGGTCAGCTGGGGTCAGATGTCCTGGCTGTGTCCCCTTCCAGCTTCTTGTGCACCCCCAGCCTAATTTCTGGCAGGGTGAGCATGAGAAACAGAGAAGACCTTGATGCTGTGCAAGCACTGCTCAGCAACAGCTAAAACACTGGTGTGTTATCAACACCGTTTTGGTCACAAATTCAAAACACATCACCATACCAGTTCTGTGAAGAAAATTAAATGTACCCCAGCCAAAATCAGTACACTGAGGAAATGCAGTACTTTCTTTAATGAATTAATGTGCATAAAATTTCGTGACTTCATGTCTTCATTTAACACGGCAAGCCCTTTTCTTTGCATTGCCTCAGCTCTGTGGAATAAAAGGAGTGTCCCCATGTTACCTTTTGACCACAAGACATGGGAACTCACTGAGATTTAACCAGGCAAACAAAGGACGAGGAGAGCAAACTTAAACATCTGCACGTTCAAGCAAGGACTGACAACGTTCAGTTTTTGAGCGTGCTCTTTTGGTGATCTGTGGGCCCCCTCTGTCACACAAATGGAGCTTCCCTTTTGATACGGGTCTGAAACTGCCACTGTCAATACTGCCGGCTCAGGGGGCAGGGATTGCCACACAATGGGGGGAACGGCTGAAGCAAAACCAAGCCCTTGGCAGTTCTCCCCTCTGTGCTTGCCTTCAGGAACGCCGTGGATGAGTGCTCGAAGATTATATAACCTGGCAGCAGCTCTTTAGGCTGGTTTGTGAGCCTGCAATATCTGCTGTAGCTTGCGCTGAATAAAAGGGATGTGCTTGTTCAGTGTTATTTAAATACTGCTGTCACGAAGGTAGCCTCTCTCAGAAGTCAGGCGTCATGCAGAGTTCACATTTTTTCTAATTAAAAGAGTTTGCAGTAATTAAATTGTACATGTCTGTGCTTCTACTTCAAAAAAGGCTAAATAGTTGGCAAGCCTCCTAAAGTAGGATTAGACTGCAGACCAGCTCAGACAATGCTTCCAGGCCTCGGGGATGTACTGCAGAATCAGTTTAATAAAGTCTGATTAGATTACTTTCTCCGGTCAATTTGAAGCACACTGGCTATGGGATAAATCATCTTTTTAGCTCACCGCACTGCTCTTTTTCTTTGCTGAATCACATTTTAAAAGCACTAAATATATTTTTAAGATATCTATTTATTTACAGATGCAAAGAAGCCTAACCTCATGAATTCCCTGTTGTCCCAGTGCAGTTTGATCTTATATCCCAGTCTAAAGGATCGAATCATTGCTTGAGAAGTCTGTACTCGGTGGTTTCCCTTCTTAATGTATCTCCCTGTATAAACAGCCTTGTTAGTATTACAAGAAAATAGTCTTGCACTCTTATCTTGATCTGTCAAGATAACCGATTATATACTGAAAACAGTGGTAAAGTTAGATGTTTCTGACAAATTACTAGTTAAAAAAGGTGTGGAATTCTAGTCATTTGGGTTAACGTGTACATGGATCTGAACATCTTTAAACTTGATTTATTGCATGCTATGTGGAACAAAGAGTTATTCAGAATGTCTGAGTCTAGAACTCCTTTGTTAAGTTTTCAGTGCTTACAGTAGCAAATTTTGCATTTTACTAATTTCCTACTAATGCCACAACTATTCGAAGAGGTATTTAAGTCAACACAAAATACACCTTCCACTGGCCTCTCTTTATGATGCTGAGTTATGCCAACAGACCTTAGCAGCCAGCTCAGCTCCTTGAAAATGCATTACTCCAGTCCGGTTTGCCTTTCATCAGTGTGTGCCCAATCACTTCTTCAAGCTCTTATCTGGTTTGGAGCGTCTCCACAGACACACAAATTCTGTTGCATTGTGTACATTTGCATTCCATTTTCCACTGGAATAAAGAAATATTTCACCTTCCTCCAAGATTATTTTTTCTATATAGTACCATATTAAGAAACAAATGGGTGCAGGTGTCCCCCATGGACTCCAGAATAACATTCAGTAAAACTATTTGTAGTACCTGGAAGTGACAAGAATATACAGTGACCAACCCAGAAGCCATCTCCTATGTCAAGAACCAGTCCTATGAAATGCTGCTCAAGTTTCGGTTTCATTGTCTTAAGTTCTGAACAAGGGTTTTCAATGGTTTGCAGGCTCATTCGAGTGAAATGGCCTAGGATGAGTTTCAAGGGAAAAAAAAAATTTGCATTATAACTGACTACTGTCACAAGAATGAAGAGTTAGGAAAAATAAAGGGGAAAAATAAAATCAAGTATTTCCAGAGTTCCAATTTAAATGTATGGTGACAGTGTTTTCATACCTGGTTGAAGTTTATTTCATTAGGCTGATAATTTAAAAGAGATTATCTGCATGCAGTCTACCTGTTCATACATTGTTCTAGCTTATTTTCTTCTAATCTAAGAAACATATAGAGGCATTTCACTCAGATTAGATTTATGCACTGTTTTCAAATAGCTGGACAATGTATGGATAGAGAAAGGAGAGGGAGAGAAAGAGAAGCAACGTGTTCCCCTCATATTTTCTGGGGAGGCTACAAGGACCAGACAAGGAGCCCTTACACACCCTGTCAGATTGCAGTTAAAAATTCAAAGAAAAATACAGACCGCAGTACTCATGTGGTGGCTTTTTTTAATAAGCTTTCTGCAAATTTGTCACTTAGCACTCACTAGCTGCCATTGGTAGCTGGTGCACAGTAAATGCAAGATATATCTCTAGCTTCTACAGGGAGCTATAACAGTCCAGACATACGTATAGTTTGAAAGCCTGAGACAGTCTGGCAAACCATGTTTCCTTAGTTTCCTCTGGGAAATTCTGTGTCCTGTGAAATCTTACACAAATTGAACCGTGGTGCACTTTGGAGCCTGGATTGGAGGGGTTTGTCTACTTGCTAGTAAAATGTCACTAGATGCTGTTAAAACTTGGTTAAACCTTACAAACCAACTCACTCAGCAAAACATGTTAAAATAAACTGGACAGGAGCCAGAAGAGATGAGACAGGATTATTTAAATCTAATATGTGTTAGAATACAGCTTAAGTCCTCTGACCCTAATCACTTTCCACCGGAGTACATCAAATGGGGATCCTGGGACAATTTACGTAGGAGTCTGAGTAAATGTACTGGCTTTGCCCTACGGAAGAATTCATGCCCTTTAATAATAAGTGAAAAACCATGGATGGCCTCATATTATTCCAGAGGCTCTCTATATGCATGAGAAAGCCCAGCATATAAACTGCAGCGCTGGGTTTGATCCTTAAGTACAAATGCAGTGAATGATGGGAAGCGCTGCACCTTTAGCAGCCTCTGTTGCTGATCTTTTTTATGGTAGCTCATAAAGTTAACTTCGTATAACCATAATTACTGTATAGTTAGTAAGTTTTCATTTTCTTTAGACATTCACTTAGATTTCTGTTTACCTTCAAATCTACCTTTCTCAGCTAATGCCCTGGAAAAAGCTGAGGTGGGCCTGGATAACATGGTCCTGTTTGCAGCGCTGTGCATTGTTAAAGAAATTTCAATCAAGCTTGTGAGCAGTTCATGGTAATGACATAGTCTTAATGAGGGAACTGAAATTCTCAGGAGAGTTGTGCAATGGCAGTACTCAGAGGTGCTTTGGACCTCTCCCTTTGCCTCTGTTACTGTGAATTACTGGGATGCCTTGAAGTAACTGGAGAAGATCATCAGTGCTGACACTTGGGATTGTTTATTTGGCATGGATGTATTTGTTACTGTTTCTCTCAACACAAAACAGGTTATTAGGTGGGTTGGAGGTAAAGTAGGATATATGCCAATTTTTTTCGGTGTACTTTACTTGATTTTTCAGTATTTCATGATTCCATTATTTTTTCTTTGGCTGTTCAGAATAACCCAGTTCTCAAAGCAAGACTGTGCAGTTTGCCATCAAATCACTTGCAAAGCACCACATTTCTCCTCATTCCTGCCTTCAGCTACATCCTTCTCTCTAAACTCAGTTCTTATTTCCATGCGGCTCAGAACAACAGTACCAAGTGTGGGAGCTTTATTATAGAAATTTCACACAGGAGCAGCAGTTAGTATCATATAGGTGCAGATAAACAGTCTTCAATCTTTTACTATGTTTAAGAGAGACGGTCATGGAAAACTAGTCAGGTAAGTAAGCAATTAGATATACAGGGATAGATCCTTAGGTACATCCTAGCTGGGTTTCTGCCTGTTCTGTATCACAGCAATCAATGCAGTTAGCTTCTGCATAGTTAGGAATGCTCTATGAAGCACACTAAAACCAGCAAAACAGTTGAAATAGCCATTACATGGATCTAATGTATCTATTTAAGATTTACAAGCGTATAGTCAAAAAAACCCCAAAACCAAAATAGAGTAGCATAGGGAGATTTGTCATATATTTTGATACTGATAGAATTTTCAGTGGAATGAAATCAACAAGAAATATATGCTTAGAAGACTAACATGGACATGACATTTTATGGTGGTGCTATTTTAAACCAGTAGCAGCCAAATGTTTCTGCAGTCTTTGACTCTTTCTGAATTAGATCAAGTTGTTCATCACTGAAATGTTTTTAAAAAACAACTGCAGCTGTGACAGTCTGTTTTGTAAGTTAACATTTTGTAAGTCAACATTTTCGGTTATTTTGTCTGAGTGAAGTCTCTTGCAGGGTAACAGAACTGTGGAAGCGTTTCTGCACTCAAAGCAAAAAGCCAAGAAACTCCTGGCTTTACACCAGAACTGAAGCATTCTAGAAAGATTTTCACCTGAGATACTGCAGTGGCAGCATTTACTTTTGTGAATGAAAGCTACTATTTCTACCTTGGAAGCAATCCTCATCAGCCTGTACATTAAGGACTTTTAAAAGATGCTCCCCATCCCCTCACAAAATCCTTCCATTTCTCAATAATTAAAGTAACACGTTTCTCAACGATCTAAATAATATACTAGCGATGAATAAATCATTTGACCATAAGGCTGCATTCAAATTTTTATTTATAGTCTGACAAGAGAGAAAAATGTTTATCCTAATCGGTATCTCGTATTATTCAGCTGCTCTCACTAGGTATATCTGAGGCTGTGACTTTAAACTGGCTCTAAATCCAAATTCACATTTATTTTGGGACTTAGACTGGGACCCCTACTGGAATCAACCATTGTATCATGAGAGTGAATGTAACTAATGTCAATCATCTTTTTCAGAATTCTGTCTCATTGCGACACAACTCCTCTTGTGAAAGCAAGAAATCCTTCACAGACAATGAAATAAAAGTTTTGCTAAATGCAATTCAAACCTGTGAATAACCACAGGAAGCTGCTGAAGTTTCTACTGCAGCTGCTGCTACAGTTCATCTCCAGCCATTCAGAGTATTCTTTTAGCAACTGCAAAAATAATACTACAAGGACTATTGTGGTCCCTTTACAGAGCTGAGTAAAGGTCTCTTCCAGGACTGTGGTTTTTACCTACACCTGTCCTTTTCGTCTAGCTTGATATCTACACCAAGTCATGAATTGTATGACAAAAAAGTTCTCAATTGAAATAATTGTTACATTGCAGAAAGCTGCAAGGCTTATCAGGGACCTTCTTAGATCCAGAATGATCGAAACTAAGAGATATCTTTCATAGTCAAAAGTGTTAGGACACTGCTTGATCTGATCTGTGAAATTAATCTAAGTCCACCATAACCCCAGCAGATACCCAAACCAAGAGGTTATAGTTTTCTCTCTTTCTTCTTCTCCCTTTCAGAATTCTTAGTTATTAATTCCAAACAGAACAGGTCTGGATGGACTGGCTTAGGTTTGCCGACTCTGTTGTGATGGTCTCTTTTATCTCTCTGTTTTCTGTTTCAAAACTTCAACCTCCTCCTTCTTCCCCTTCCAATCTTTGTGGCCAACTTTACTCACAACTTCATCATTTTTCAGGTATGTGTAGAAATTACTTTTGTTTCTTACAAGTTTCACAGAGCTCTTGCTGACCATTGCTATGGATCTCCTTTGAAGTTTTGCTTTAAGTAGTTTAGAGGTCTTAAGGGTGACTTGGAAACTCAAGGTCCCGGTTACACATGGATAAGCAGAACTGGGGTCCAGTCTTACCTGATGATCATGTATGGCAGCACTGGGAAGCAACATCTATAGCAGTGTTGAGGATGTGCCTCTGCTTTCATTATTGTCCTATATTTTTAAAGCACAATTTCTTTCTAACAGTAAAATGTTTGCTGGATAAGTGAATTACAGTTATTTAAATGAAGAAAAATACGACACTGATGTAAGAAATCATTTATTTTTTTTCTCCTCAGTTAACTGCTCGTATTTATCTGACTTCATAGGTGACATGTTCTGTATCTTCTAAATTCCCCATTGTCCATAAAGTCAACTTGGATGTACAAAGAAAGAAAAACAGACATTGTGTCTTAAAATAGTAAATTATCACTATAGCACAGCTGGAAAATGTTCATGGCTTCTCCTTAGCAGTGTAAAATGAGAGCAAAGGAGAGAGAGCAACATCAGTTTGTTTATTCAAGCTGCTAGCAGTCACGGCCCTGCTGCTTTCAGTCTGTCCTTCCTTCAGTCAGAGTGACTGGCAGTTGTAAACACATATTCTTCCTTTCAAAAGTCAGATAGGGGCACCCTGGCTTGCTGACATGTAGAAGGTATCCAAGAGTACAATGTTATTTACCACAATATGTACTTTGTGTTAAAAATGTGAACACTCTCAAGCCAAAGAGCGGAGTAGCTGTCTTCTGGGAGACCCATTAAACATGGCAGAAACTGATTCTTAATTATGAGTCTTTGGATTTTTGCTGTTTAACAGTTTTTCATAATTACTCAATGTTTTCAAAAATCAAGGGAGTCAGTTGCAATTAAAATGAATACGTGATTATTAACATGGTATATAAACCTACCTTCAGTGTGCCTTAGAGTTATAAGCATGGATTAGAAGTAAGAAAGCGCGCAGGTGACATGAACAAAGACTGCCACAACGGCACCTGCAGGACCATGGTACTTTAGTGAGATAAAGCTGCTCAAAAGTAGGGATAGCAGAATAGCACTAATCTTCCTTAGCTGTAAGTCTCACATTTTTAACAGCATACACTGTGGCAGGGAAGGTTGGGAGGGGAAATTTCTAATGTTTTCGCACCTTGCAATGCATTAGACCGTATCTCTTAGAATTTGTGTGTCTGAAAACTTCATCTGGCTACTTTGTAGATGACAGAAAAATAACTCTGCTTACTGGCCGAGAACTTGCTGGGAGTGGAGAAGCAGGCAACAGGTAGAAAGTTCACACCTTTTTAGCCAATCACTTTCACTAATGCATGGTATGTTTAAGAAATCCTTTTAACATAAGCTTGCTTGACACAACCTTAAGACTTACTGCTAATCCCTCTGAAGGATTTTTTTTTCTTTGACTGTCTAACGAAAGAACTCAAGTGAGTGTACTGAGGAAATTAAAAAATGAGGCAGGCGGAGGGAAGCAGGCCAGAAAATCAGTGATGAAATACAGGGGCTCAAGAGACTTTCAAGTGGGATGATTCACAAGGGTAGTGGAAATGGTTGTTTAAAGCATAAGAATAAAGATGGGTTATGCAACTCCAAGTTTTATTACCCAAATGCAGCTATAGCACCATCTGCTCATAATACTCTTTCTGCATTTTGGAAGAGGACTAGGTCTGGCTCCCAAAGAACTGGCCCATGTCCTCCTGTTCCAAGTGTAAATTTCCACTTCTTTTTTCCATTGAACTACGCTGATTTGGCTGTTTGAGAAGTTTCCACAGCAAGAGAGCTGAGAACCATATTCCTTCTTACATACAAAATTAGTGATTTATAAATTCCAGCACCTCTTCCAGCATCATCAATACAAAATGTTGTTCCTTTGTAGTAATTAAGAAACATTCAGGCTTCGAAAAGTAAGCTATTGATGGTTAATTGAGGATGTGGGTTTGTCATACCTGCTAGCAAGTTAAAGGAGATTACTAAAGAAAAGAAGTCACAACTGTGAGATTATACATTGTGATCCAACTGACAGAATTGGGTGTACCTGAAAGATGCCCCAGACAACTTACTGTTAGTATGGACAATATTCAAATAAGAGGTGCTCTAAATGCTGTTTTCAATATTTGTTGTGGACTCAAGTTTAAAACATCAACAAAAAACCCACAATGGCTTGCTTTTAGTCACTGCCAATAATGAAAACCTGTACCGAAGTGTAGGTAATAAAAGCAAAGAAAAATAGTTTACTGAAAGCATTAAAGACAGTCTAGAGTATGACAGTTTAGAACTACCAAAAAATGTAACTCCAGTAAAGAGACACATTCTAAAGATGGGCATAATTATCCCTAGTCAAAAACTGAAGGATTCATTCATATCTTCTTCTATCCTCTCAGATGCATCTGTTACACCATAATTAACTCCTCTCAGGTTTCTTTCAGGCACTTCAGCCTTTGTGTGTCAGGCTTAGACCCATTTGCCATTTGTGACTTGTCTTTCTCTCCAAACTGTGTCAGAAGTGATAGGGAAGAGGTAGGGGGTGCACTCAAAGACTTTTGTGAGTTTTTCTTTACAGGAGGGAAATTTTTAAAAAATGAAAAAAATCTTTACTTCCCATCTTTTCTCCACTTTTATTAGCATTTCCTATAGAAAGAGGAAGAGTATAGGTTTTTCAGGACACATAAATTGAGAAAAGCTGTGATATCACATGTAAAAAATGTGGATTTTTTTCAGGATTTTTTCTTTTTGCATAAAAGACAGAAAATGCATAAGAAAACTTCTGGAGAGACTGTAACTGACATGCTGGTTAAATCTGAATGTAGAAAAGGGCAATAGTGGGCAATGAGGTTAAGCAGAGATCTAAAGATTAGTGGAAGCAATAAACAGAAGGCTTTTAAAAATGAAAAAAAATATTGTGAGTCTGGGAAGGAGAAGATTTAAGAACTATGAAGTAAAGAAAACAAAAAGCTGTATTGTAACTTGAGCTAATGCCTCAGTACATGCTCGTAAGTCATCAGAATACCCATTTTAAAATAAATAACAATAAAAGTCTCAAGGACTAGTAGCTGACTAGAAATAAGAACAATAAATACAGCCACAAAATGATGCATCTGCTGAAGTTGTTTTTGTATTTAAAAGAATAAATATAGTTAGTAAAAAAGCCAGAGATCAGCTAGAAGAGAATAGAGAACATTAACACAGAATGATAGTACAGAATTGATAATATAAAAATACTATTGAAAGGGACTTATATGAGGTTTAAGCAAAGTTCAGAATTTTGCTATTTCACAGAAGACTGAAGTGGAGGAGAATGAGATCTAAAGTATATTTACAGCTTTGGGGTTTTTTTGAGTTTTTTCTTTTTTAAATGATCTTGATTTTGAGCAATTTTTAATTCAGTATTTCAAGCTTCTGAAAAATACAGCTCATTAAAAATCAAAAACATGTATAAAAGGTGATGTTTTTCCTTCAGAGTGCATTTCTTTAAGATTACAGAACCAAATTCACAGTTACATAAACTTATATTCTCTTCTACTGTTGTCTCTTTCATACTAGTATGCAAATGAGTTGTGCTCACAAAGTGTGGGAAAGCAAGAATACAGAAGTAGAATAGGAAAGAACTTTCCAGTTCTCAAATTGTGCTAGGTGAACACTGATGCTGAATTAATGAGCTGATTAAGTGGGTTCATCATACTGTCTTAAGAAAGCAAAGGAACCTTTCTTTGGTAGATACAAATTGCAATGCTGTTTTTTACATCAGTCCTGTTTTGGAAATAAGTACAAGATATTTTCAGTAGTGTGAGTAGAAAGCATGCTTCTGCATAGAAAAAGCAGTCTTGCTGAGCATCACACACTGCTGCCAGGGCTGTTCCAAATCTATGACCTTGAATGATCAGCTTATGGCCTACTTTTCAACGTGTCCCTTCCTAATACAAATGCGAGTGTCTAGACTATAAGAGCTTGATGACCTGCCCTTTTCTGTGCGTGTGCGTGCTCACACACCCACACACAGAGTGGATGAAATTTTACTGTTCTGTAGAGATGCGTATATAACTGACTTAAGTGTTCTTCAAATATATAATAGAGAATGTGGCCACAATTTTTTCTTCTTAAAAAATAACCACTAAAGTAATAGGTTCTTCATTTTTTGAGATAAAACCTAGTGCTTAACTTAAATCATAGCAAATAAATTGAAGCGTACCTTTAAAATAAACTTTTGCATTTTCTAGATTTTTAGTATTTCATAACTCAAAGTACAGAAATCTTGCTAGTATCAAAATTAACCCTCAGCCCTATAGAGTATAAGAAACACAACTGTTTGTAGAAGTACTTCCTCTGACTGATGACTGACCCTTTAGCTATTTATGCAGCTTGTGAAGGGAACTCCTTTGGTTCCACTTGAGTTGAGGACCAACTTCAAGGGAAATTCCTATGCAGTTCCACATTTGCTTCATGCAGGTACAATTACACATTCTCAAAAGGAATAAAGTTGTCTGTGTCCCTGGCTAAGTAATGATGGTGCAAAAGACCCTCTGCTCTTCAACGTTTCACATTCTGTGGAGATGTTCAAGAATGTTCATGAGAACTCAGCTTACAGTCCTGGCGTGGCATCTACAGACTCTTTCAGCCACTTGTCCTACTTACACTTTAATATCTTTTCACACGAGCTCTCAGAGGGCCAGACAAAATTTGCAAAATTGCCTAGTTTTGTGCTGACCCTGAGAGCATAGTATCAATATTTGATTTCCCCAAATCAATTCATTTCTCTGCTTTGGACACCACAGTGGTTGATACTACTTCATTCCTGTTTAAAAGGCAATTCTTGTATCATTTTTTCACTTCAAGAAAGATTATATAACAGGCTAGAAAATGACATGAAAAAAATAGATTTAGTAAAAAGTGAAAACTTGAAAATCAGGGGCTCAGCTGTAGCAGAAAGGGATGTTGAAGAAATCAAAAATGGGTATCTAAAGGAGAGGAGGAGAAAGAACGTGATGAAGCACTGCTCCAAGGGAAGCATGAGACATAGGAAGAATCCCAGCAGAGCACATGTGAAGACTTCAGAGGCATAAGCAATCATCTTGGTTGAAGTCGATGACTAAACTGAGATGTTTGAGACATCTTACTGTTTATGCAGAAAACTCGTCAACAACAATGGTGATGTCATTTTCATTGGCATGATGGGGGAAGGCAAAACCAATTTTGCTTCTGAAACTACCTAACATATTTTTCACTGACATCTATTTATGCAGGTAACATTGTCATTATGGACATTTGATCGGTTTTAGACACAGAAGATATAACCTCACCTCTCAACAAAGATAAAACAGAATGCTCTAGTACAAAGATTTCAATCCGATTACAAACCATTTACTAGATTAAATTGCAAAATTATCAGAAATAATTAAGGGTAAAAAAAATTACGTAATTATATGAACAAAGTCAATTACATACCTCTTGTTTTCTTTTTACCGTATTTGTTCACCAAGGAAAGCATGTTTGTCCTCCTTTGAAAGACAAAACTTAATGTGAGAGTGAACAAATGTAATCTTTCTGCATTTCTCTCCATTAATGTATAGCTTCTGTCTGCATTAATGCAATGGGACCAACTCAAACTCAGTACACACTTCTAAACAAAATAGCTATGCATTCTTTGACTTGTTTAGTTTTCAGAGACAAAAAAATGACTGATTTTAAGTTGGAAGGGAAAGAAAGCCTTGTTCTACTAACCCAAAATCTCCATTGACAGGAGTCAAATCTAAACTGTGCAATAGGAAACAGCCTAAGCCAGAACAATATGGAAAATTTAATTTCTGAATAAATTCAAAGAAATCTTTCAGTACATCAGCCTCAAACACTCTCCCAAAAAAGACTGGAGAACATATTCTAAACAGCAAGTATTTGCTTTCCAACCACAGATAGCTCTATTAAAAAGAACTTACTTGTTTCAAGTGTCCATTGTACAGCATAGTATCATAGAATCATAGAATTGTTTGGGTTGGGAGGGTCCTTTAAAAGTCATTTAGTCCAACCCCCCTGCAATGAGCAGGGACATCTTCAACTACATCAGGTTGCTCAGAGCTCCATCCAATCTGACCTTGAATGTTTCCAGGGATGGGGCATCTATCACTTCTCTGGGCAGCCTGTGCCAGTGTTTCACCACCCTCATTGTAAAGAATTAACTTCCTTATGTCCAATCTAAATCTACCCTCTTTCAGTTTCTTAGCATGTTAAGATGATTTTAGATAGAAGTCTTTCAAAACATACCTGTGAGCCCGTAATGACTCCAGCATAAAGGAGTCACCTCACTGGAATTATTCTTTCTGAAATTGTCAGTTACTTATCCTGACATTACTTTGTAAAAATATAAAATCTTTCAATCTGAGCTAAACAGTGAGAATCTTCTGGGGATATTCTGAGGTGCAGAAAAATTTTTTTTGTGTGAGAAAAGTGTTTTTCTGAAGTTTAACTTGGGAAGTTAACTGAAGAAGATCATGAATAAGACTCCTTAGAGTCCATGTGAACATATTATCTGTGGGTGAGTGCCTATGTGCATGTGTATGCACATCACACACACACAGAAGTCACACAGTGGTTAAACATGTCCCTGCATGTCCCTCTCTAACATTTACTAAGTTTTTTTTCTAGTTTAAGTAAGATTTTTAAATAATGTGTCTCTCCCTTTGTTTGACCCTCTGATTTTGCCATCATACAAAAGTTTTGAATTATGCAAAACTGGAAACAAATTACTTGTTCTTAGCTTGAAGATAATAATTAATTTATAGAAATATTTAACCTGAAGTTTACTGAAAGAGTACAGGTGTCTGTCATCTATGCTGTACTGCAAAGCCTTTCCAAAGGCTTTTCTAGATCATACAGTGTAGTTAAAGGTAGCTATGGTTTGAAAAACATTTTAAAAATAGCTGAGAAAGAATAATTACTTCCGAAAGAAATGGTTAGTGTGTGGTTACATTAAAACAATTTAGATTATCACAGAGCTTGATTTTAACATGTGATTTCTAACATATCTGAAAGTTTTTATCTGGCTACTATATTAAAAATTATCTGGTAACATTCTTTGACAGTGAATTTTACTTTTATTAGAAAACACTTAAAAACACTCATATAAAGGAATTATTATTTTCACACAAAAACTTAAAGAATAGCAAATAAAAATCAATTAATTTCAAAGATGACTTTCGGGTCATTACTTAAGCTTTTGGATCATATAAAATTTTGGAATGTTGTGTGAAATACTTCTATGGTTCAGGAGGTTATCTAATGTATGTTGATGAGTATTCAAGAAAAAATCTGCTATATCATCAGCAAATATGGAAAACAGAAACCAAATATCAGGGGGAGGAAAAGAGTCCTTCCAAAATCCACACGGGGTACATGTTACAGGTCTTTCACCTGACCTCAGAGGTAAAATACATCTGAGACCAGGAAATGAAAACTTCTGTATAATGAGCTGTAACTGATAAGAGCTTCTCCATGCTACTGACATCATTTCAACTCTTCTTTGGCAAAATATCCTCCAAGCTGAAGGGTTTCTTTAATAGCTCCTGATTTCTGAAGTAATTAAGGGTACATCAAGTTTTAAGGAATATCAGTGCAAAATCCTTTTCCAAAAAAAAATGTTGTTGTTGCAATAAGCTCCATTTGTCATTTTGTATAAACAAATGAAACAAAGCAAATAGGAAAATCAAAAAACAAACCTGTACTTTTCCCATATTCTACCCCAAAATTTTCTGTTCACACTTAGGAATGTGAAGGACTGTTTTATTTGCTTTTAAATAATCTGAATTATTTAGATTACCATCTTGAAGTGATGTTCATTTCTTTTAGGCAACTGACTCAGGATTTCACTTTTTACAACAAAATTCTGAACTTAAAAGTAGTGAGAAAAGATGGCTGCATCTATACATGCATGTAATATATAGTTCTCTAAACTGGCTTCTGTCTAGTTGTTTCAGTTTTGTCCTAAGATTTTACAAAGTGTTTTAGTATTCTTTTGCAGTCCTGAAATGACAAGATACTTGCATGAAAAACTAGTTTTCAAAAGGGATATGAAGAGCAATCCTGGTGTTCTTGTTTTATGCCAATGAAAAAATAGCACTTATTTCAGTGTTGTCAAAGTAATGACCAAGTATACAATATTTGAAATGAAATTATATTTTGAATTAGAATAAGCAGTATAATTTTTATAAATTCGTGAATTTAAATCCAAAATAATTAATTTCATTTAAAACAGAATATCATTAAATGTTATCTCCAGCTGAAGACTTTATTCTATAATAATCCATTCATAGGCATAACAACACAATATATAGCACTAAAAACAAATAATAAAGAAATAAATTAGGAAATATCAAAGTATGTTCAAAATATGAGATGTTTCTTTTTTTTTTTTTTTTTTTTAATAGTGATACTTCAGTGTTTCCTAATGTCCCAAACATAAAAAAATATTGAGAATACTCTCAAGGACATTGAGACAGGAAAGCGTCAGAAAGGTGACTTGAAAAAGGGAGGATTTTAATAATATTTAATCTGAAAAACTGGGATAAATTGAGCTTATCCCAATTTGTAAAATCATTTTAAATCTGATGTGCTGGAAGAGGATAATTTAATTTCAAGGGGGCAGGAGTATGCCTAGATAGGTACACTCTGGGTGTATTTAATAGGTGACAAAGTTCCAATCAAAGGAAGTTTAAGTGTTTTTTTTGTAGGATATTGTGAAATACTCCTGATAAAGCCCAGGGCTGAACCAACAATTTCAGATATTGTTTTACTGAACTCACAGAGACAGCAAATTTATGGTGTGATGCCTATGTTATCTAAAAATGAATTATTCAGCTTCACCTGGAGTGGTTTAGATCAGTTCAAAATACCTTAACCTTTTTCTGCAATTACATTTGATTGAGGTACGGTTCTCAGGGGGTTTCATGTTAGAGGTATCTGAGTAAAATGTTTGGCCTCCTGAGAAGTGGGTTATTCTTAGGGATGACTTCCTAGAGTAGAGTCACGGTCAAGGTCTCTGGCAAGAGGTTATATAATCTCTTTCTTGGCGTGTTCAAAATGTATTAATCCTTTAAAGAAATATAACAGCTGGTGTTTTGAAGATGCCAGCAAAAACTAAGATTCAAAGAGTCTGCCTGCAATTGAGCTGGACACATTTTATTTACTGCCGCTGCAGCGAAACAGAGGTGAACCCAAGTGAGTCCAGGAGGTTGAATAACTGACAATGAACATAACATTTTTACTTGATGCAAGACTGACCTTGCTTCAGATTTGGTCATGATTGTTTTTTAATTAATCTCTGCTAACTTTCATAAACGTTTAGGGAACAGATGAAAGGAAGACAGCTTTTAATTTCCAATATTGAGGTAGTTCTCTGTTCTTTTTTAGAATTAATTTATTTATATTTTTATTATTTTTTGTTTGGGGGGGGGGGGGGGGGGGGGGGGCACGACTAGGGCATTGTTTTTAGTCAAGCAGAAGTTTTGTTAGATTTCCCAAGGTAACACAGATCTGATTTTCATCCTGTATTTTCCTATGTAAGGCACTGACTATGTTGCCAGGTTTACTTTTTTTTTTTTCCCCCTGATACTGATTCTTTTAATTAGTGACAGAAATTCAAGACCTGAAACGCTAATATATGCTTTTCTTCAATTCATTGTTCAGACAGACACTATAATAAATTCTGTCAGAGACAATAAATTTGCCTTATTTCACTAGATTTTTTTCCTCAAATGTCCCTTTCCTTGCCTGCAATATATAGCAGGTTCCCAGCTTGCAGCAGCTTCTACCACACCAAAAGTTAATCAGAAAACGTATGTTACCTGTGTTGTTGTAAGCAACAGAAAGACTATGAGGGCGTTTCTACTTTTGCTGTCAGGCATAGGCTTAGATGAGATAGATTTGAAGTTGCTTAAACTTGCTACAGGCATTTTATCCCAACAGCTAGCATCTGTTTCCAGTGAAGCATTTTATCAAGGTATTATTTCACTGGAGTGTGAAGTGGCAAAAGTTATCCTCTTACAAGCTGTTCAGTTGTAAATGTTAGGTATGCTTAGGTTTTCGTTGTTTATTTTATGCATAATTACAAGTTAAAATATCTAACATTTACATCACTGACTGTTTACAATTTGTTCCCTACAAAATTATGAAAAACCTTGTCTTGGCAGAAGAAGCTTGGCTTGATGGGATGATCCAGAATTGAAATTCTGGGATATTCTTCCAAAAGTGCCTATGTGCAAACTACCTACTAAAGAAGGAAAAGCATATTCAGGAAAAACTGGATTTATTAGATGATTAGTGCAGAACAGTTTTCTTCTTTTCTTTTTTTAAGGAGAAAGACTGGAAGTTTTACTATTACTTACCAGACAAAAAGAAATTCTGAGCAGCAGGCAATATCTTCATTTGAAATGTTGCTCTTTGAACATAAAGAAATACAGATGTGAAAGGATCAGAAGCAAGCTGCACAACCATGAAAACCCTTTTTCTAGTCCATACCAAAAAGAAACATGTTCTAGTTTACTTGCATGTTTCCTTTTCAATTACAGATCAGTCAAGAAAAGACAGTCATAATGATATTCACACACAAAGTAATATGTGACTTTTCTCACCAAGAGAAAAAAAATACATGCTTTTCATTTGACAAAGATGTCCTCTGAAATTTGCTGTTCTGAGACTGAAAAAAAATGGTGTTATGAATGGATAGAAAAGTCCTCTATGACACTTTTAAAAAATTTTCTCAATTTCTCAATTTCCTACAAAAGGAAAATTATAATTTCTGTTTCTCAGCTGTTTGGAGTTCTCATGTTTAATATTCAGCTCTTATTTTGCCTTTGAACATAATTTGTATCAGACGCAACAAAGCTTTTTTTTTTTTCCTACTGCTTATTCTGTTGAAGTGTGTACAGTCACAGTGGAGTCCAGCACACAGATGGCATTTCAGCAACTAGATTTTCCCTGCACATGAGATGATGGTGCAGACTACTAAAAGTCTAGGTCACGGTAGAGCCTGCATTATGGGGAGATAGTGC
>NW_009648876.1:2502738-2553535 GCF_000708025.1 Charadrius vociferus | reverse complement strand
GGGAAAAAGCTAAGGCATCTACCTTAAGTGTCTAGGGAAGGAAATTAATGTCCCTAAAGTCTCTGTATATGGAAAAAAAGTACATGTATGTTCTTACAAAGAGTGATCTGGAGTATGTTCCTGACATGTTGAAAGACGAGTCCAAAATAAGTATCCTCCTGGTTTAGACATAACCAGTTTTTGTCAACATAAATGGCTATAAATTGTGGTGAACTAAGTTTGTTTCATAAACAAAAATAAAAGAAAAACTAAGCAAAAGTTTTCTAACCCTTTTTGCAAATTCAGCTTCTTTAACAGTAGTCAAAAGTCTGGAGACCTTACCTGTCCCCCTGAAGAAATACTACTTTAAAGGAATCCTTCTTTTTCATCGTATCATTTGCTTTTTAAGTGGAACAGCTAGAGAAACTTTGAAAGTGGAACACAGTGGAAGTGAGCTGAATAATAAAGTAAAATTTGCTTCTAGCCAAAAGAAATTTTAATTCCTTTCTCTTCTTTCTTCTAAGCTTCCATGTCTCTAGTTCCTTGCAGTTCCCAAAGGACTGAAGATAATGGCCTTCAACACAGACACTGCAGAATGGGTAAGATGTCTGTAATGTATAATTCAGCTTGACTTCTCCAGTCCATATTATAAGAAATGGCACCGTTATCACCTTTTACAAAGAGCTAGTGTTGTTTATTTGCTGCAGCTCCTTTTTCACCCCGTGTGTGCTAATCTGCATGGGAAGGAACATTGAAGGGAGTGATGAATAGACTGGACTACCCAGGGGATGAGGATTATTTATGAAGTTACTCCAGCTCAGTGAACAGTGTAATTCATGTCAAAGTGTGTGACTTAAGCCCAGTGAATTACAAACTTCACTCCAGGAGATGATTTCAAACCCAGAGATCAGAGGAAGGTTGCGACAAGGCAGTGGGTAAAGCACGTTTTCTAACAAACCTTTTCCACCACACACCTAATGAAACTGGAACCCCAAAACTCTCTGTGCAGCTTTCAGATCACAGATATAATCCACTTTTTCCCACCATTGCACCATGTCGCACAACTAGCTCTTCAGTGACAGGCAAGCTCATTTTTAGCTCATTCACAAAATTCATTTCTCTGTCTAAAAATGTTTACAATTCAAGTGTCTGTGTGAGAAATTACCAGAGAAAACATATTCTGCAGATGGTGTTAGTAGATTGTATGATCTGTGTGATATTTTAGGATTAAAGACAACAGTAGCATTTAATGGAAAACCTTAGAATTTTTGAGCATCACCCAAGTTATCACTTGCTGTTTGTTTTCAGACAGTAGCTGTCAAACCAACACAATGGTGCTAGGTGGGAACTCTTTTGGTTGCAACTCAAATAATTCAGTCTTATGTCTGTTTCTCCTTCAACTGCTGCCCTACAACAAAGCATGTGCTTTGCATCCTCTGTGCTTTGTATACTGCAAAAGCAGGTAGGGTTCACAAAATCTATATTATTTAAGCTTGTCATTAAGTATTTCCATATGGTCAGGTGATTTCATTTTAATGAACATATCAACCCAAAAATATTAAGGAAAAACAAATGAAACAAGTAGGTGACAGATCAGTTGTGCAACCTGTTGTAGGTGACCCTGCTCTGGCAGGGGGGTTGGACTAGATGATCTCCAGAGGTCCCTTCCAACCCTGACCACTCTGTGATTCTGTGATTCTGAGATTCACAACAAAGACAGTACATCTTCATAAAATGAGTAGCTATGAGTAACTCTGAGTTGCTTCATGGGTTTATTTACCTGGATTAAAAAAGCACATGGGCAAATTAACAGAAGAAATATGGGACATTGATCACTGTCATTCTGCTCATTTCCTTCAGATTCGATGTTAGAAAGTTGCGGTGATGATCTATAGATAACCTCTAAGCATCTCCCAGTCAGCTAACAAACCAGGCAGGATTCTCAAGGGCAATTGTTCAACATTCCACATGCAGAAGCCTGGTGTGGATGGAGTTTGGACCCTGTGATTCCTCAGGAAAACCTTTAGGAACACTAGCAGTTTGACATCAATTCTGACTGTGGCATTGGGCTTCCGCTGGTGTACCTTGTTTCTTCCAGTCTCTTAACATCTAAGCCATTCAGAACTAGATTAAACCCTATTTTTCCCAGGCAGCTTCCTCCCTTCATGTCTTTCCTTTTTCCTTATTACTTTAATTAATTTTCATCATTGCTTTCTTTTTTTTTTGGGGGGGGGCGAGAGAAAAGATTGTTTGTTTTTTTCATCCATGTTTCTTCGTATTTTCAGTCTTCTCGCTTTTACCTTCACTCAGCCACCTGAGGTGAGGGCACACGTTGGCCTCTGAGCAGGCAGGCTCAGCCGACACCAGGGCAGAGCGCCTGCAGCTCTCTCCTCTGCATGTGAGCTCCTTCTTGGCTGATTGCATTAGGGCGGCTGTCAGAGCAGGGACAGAAGGTGGGCGGTTTTCAAGTATTTCTTCGCTACCCAAACACGGCTGCAAGAGTACAGTCACCCTGAGGATTGGCGGATCTGGGACACGCAACATTTTTATTAGTTGGGGTGGGGTTTTTTTGTTTGTTTTTTTAGTATGGCCCAGCGAGAAGCTGATGGAAAATTATGCAACTGGGAAAAAAAAAATCGTTGACACATTATGTTTAAGACAACACTCTAACTATAAAAGTCATTAAATAATGCACTGGTGTTCTTATTCTTAACAAGTGTCTACAGGCTAGCATGCATGTTTCAAATGCACTCTGTAAAAGTGTAATTTTTTAATTCCTCTTAGCTCCTCTTCAAATTCCCTTCTGCTATAGGACACTCAGAAAGCAAACAACTAGACAGCAGAGCCTAAAAATGCAGAGAGCTGTTGTTACTGCTCTTACTTTAGCAGGAATTTACAATTTTAGCACTTTTGTTACTAATTTATCTCCTTCATTCCCTTCTCAGACCTTCTTGTTTGTTGCTTCCACCTGTTCAGGGTTTGTAATCCCGTTGGCATTCTATTAGATTTTTCCGTGGGCACTAGATGGGTATGCTCCAGAAGTTCCTCTGAAATAGTGTAAAATTATTACTTGTTAATTAATACGTAAGTCTCAGTGAGTGTATAAACCAGACCCCATAATGCTGGAGTTCTGCCACATTGAATATCATTCAGTTTTTAAACATGTAAAAAGAAATAGAGGAACTCTCAGATTACGTATGAAACTCCAGAATTTAGGTAAAAACATGTATAGATAAGGTTAAGAAGAACAAAATTCTGTAGTAGGACTAATTTTATCTGGAATGCATTTCTATATTTTCACACAACTGAAATATAAGTAGCATACCAAAAATAGCAATATCCTTTAATTTTTTGTTGGAAATATACACTTCTTTTGACAGAAATAGAAGAATTCATCCTTGAATTGAAAGAGTAGGATAATTATTAAGAATCCCTAATAATGAAAAAAATTCAGCAACCGTAAGATTTATTTATTCTTTTCTAAATAAGAACGTGCTGACAGATATATTATTTTCATGTCTAGTAAGTACTGCTCTAATTTCTTTATTGCTTCTATAACTGCTAGCAATGTAAAAATAAATCCTAGGATTGTTCAATGCCTTTTGGGCAGACAGGCATGATAAACACTTTTTTCGGATGTGCAACTTGCTGCAATCTCTGTTTTGAATAACGAAATAAAACCTTAGAAGTTAAGCATTTTTTTTAAGCTGCTTACAGGGCATGTAAAAAAAGCATTAAGCCACAAGGTAAAATTCAGATTTTCATTAACCCAAGGACTACCAAAGCTCTCTGACTTCTTAATTATAGCATTAGCGCACTGTTCTCTGGTCTGAAGACTCTACGCTAAGAATGCTCCAAGTCCTTCACTGGTGCACTGTCTTCCATCAGAGCTGAACTCAGGGATTTTTAGTGTCAACAAATTAAACCAAATGTCATGCAGCTGTCTTGCCTAACAGCCTCGCTCAACGGGGAGCCTAGCAAGCTCACTTCAGCTGAAATCACCCCCCTAAGATCAATGCACAGTTTCAGACATGCAAACAGGCAGAAAAGCAAGGTCAAGAAACAAAATACTGAATGATTCACAGTCTTGAGACAAAATTTCATGCCTAATGATGCTGACAGACATTTTTTTTCTCCCATATTACAAAGAATAACTGTAACTCACCTAATTCAGGCCAAATACATCAGTATCTATGTTCAAATGAAGAGTTGATAAATCTAAGTAATAGCAGGCACTGTCCCGTCCCCTCCCCTTTTCTTTTTCTTTTTAAAATGGGCTCCAGGGACATTGTGCCTGATGTGACAACCAACCTAATTCCATCTTTGAGGTTTGTCTGTTCATCACTATCTAGACACATAAAAAACCTGAGGTTTTTGGACACTTCGGTTCTAATGACTATGCTATTGTGTTCTTTACTGTTCTATGCATTAATGGCTTTTAGAGTATAAGTTAGCAGGATCTATTCAGTTGGCTGCAGTCACTTCAGAGTTGTTCAAACTGGTGGTAAGAATTTTACAATTATTGATTCTAACAGGGAGAAGTTAGAGTATGTGGTACCCTAGAAAAGACAGTAATAGTAACCTGCATCCTCTGTGCAGTGACTTTTCATATAAAGCTACGTAGGAACATGTTACCGAAAATGAAAATAGCTGATAGTTAACTTCTGTCATTGCGGTGCTAGGAGTCCTGAAAAAAAATCCCTTGAGGTGATATTTGTGAATTATTGCACCTATGGGTAAAATTTCCAAAATACTTCATGCATCTTTGAAATGTAATTTACATTTGAAAAATTACACGGATGTTAAAATCTTATTGCAATTCAGTAATACGTATGCTCCTTGGTTAATTGTACCTAAAAATGAAATACAGGGTGTCTTGAGCCACGTAGATAATTTTGGAAATTTCACTTTTAATATAAAACAAAAACTAACCACAAAATCTATTTTTGTTCAGAAGGATAACTGTTGACATAGAAGATTGCATTTAGCCATTACTTTTAAAAATATTACCCTCTTTCTCCCCACCCCAAGTTCTTCCATCTATAATTTTGAGGTATACAATATGTCCATAAGATGCAACATATTGATATCTAGAAAACCAAGTATGAACTGGATAGTTCATACACGAAATAGTGTATGTTTATTTCATTCACATATTATATGCATTAACGCCTTACAAAGCAAAGATTTGCCCTTACAAAGGACTTGCCCTGTAATGACAGTGACATGATCTTTAACTCATCAATAAAGCATTAGCAGTTATTATTCATTAAAATGATAAGGTTTTAACTTCTATTTGTAGCCTACTGAAACGTTTTTTAAGTATTTCTTTATCCAGATATTCAAGTGGATATTCTTAACACTAAGCAGGTCCTTTTCTCTCTGCCACGTTTTGGTAAAAGAAAGAATGTTTCTGCTGGTGTGTTAAAGAGCTCTGAGTTTTTCTTTTCTGCTCAGATGTCCAGGTATGGTGTTTCACAAATTTCAGAGTGTTGAAAATTAGAAGTGGCACCTCCACTGTTTTTTCAGACAAGCTGTTTTCAAAATAATATAAATAACATTGCAGCTCTTGAGACTCTTCTGCTCAAGTGAAAATAAGAGATTCAAGGTTTGGTTCCAGTATTTTTTGCCTATGGTGGAAAACTGCTGTTCTGACAAGCTAGTATTTCTTGTCCATTTCCCTAGAACGATCAAACTTAAACTCCCGCATAAGACAGAACACCTGTTTGTCCATAAAAACCCTTCCCCATTCATCTGTGGATGGATGAATATCAGTTCTGAACTTTCCTTGACCAGGAACGAAGTGTGGAAAGTCATCAGTGCTTACATGCCCTTCTTGAGAGACACGCTTCAGAGAAATACAAACTGCAGAGCTCTGTGCGTGAACAACTGAGGGACTTTCTACAGTCGTTGCAAAGCCAATCTCCATACTGAGTACTCTTTCTTGCCCTGGTATCTACTATCACTATAAATAGTTACTTTTGGGAAAATACACTCGTACACAACACTGGGTAGCAGTGCAACTTAAGGAGAGTGTAAATGCTGACTGAATAAGATATTCTTAGCAGCAGCTGCATGCCACATATTATGATATTCATTCATTAGTAACAGTATTAAATTTGTCTAAATAGAGCCTTGCCTAATTAGTTTTAATGACAAAAGGGAGTCTTCTAAACCGCATCATCTGAGTTGGCTGCAGGGAGGGATCCCAAGCTACACTCAAGGTACAGTGCAGAATATTCTACTGTAACTCATCTTCTTCTATCGTAATTCAGGTTCCACTTAAGCTTATTAATGCAGAAGGAATCCTAATGATAATATAATCCTCTTATGTTTGTAGTGTTTTTCTTCTGCAAGAAGTAGGGTAGCACTGCCACTGTGCTATCTAATGAGTCATTATAAACTCATTTCAAAATGGTGAGAAAAAGAGGTCACATAGGCATAATTTAGGATTTTGCTTCAACAGTTTAACAGGATTTCGTTCCTGTTCAGATACAGCCAAATAGTCTTTGAGCATCTTGATATATGAAAGATCAAGTCATTTTGCTTCCCATTGTGAAGGTTTAACTGAGATTATATTCCTAAAACAAATTGGTGTTATAAAGCACATAACAACAAATACAAAAATTTTAGTCATGGCTGACACATAGGGTGATGTACCAGTAACTGCTACCCTCATAAACATTTACTATTTAGTCCTGACTAAACACTTGCTTTGTTTTGAGCATGAGTTATCACCTTCATATTTAGTAAAGGATTTAAGTTTGTCCTAAAAATCCACCTAAGTCAAGTTAAGCATTTACCGTAAGGTAAGGATGTATTTTGATGATTTTTTAATCTGTGGTCAGAACACATCATCAGCAAAATGGAGATGTATAGCTAGACTGAATTCTTTTCTTACCATTATTTTCCTTCATTTCCTTCATCCATATGGTCACTCTGCTGTTCTTACATTTTTTTCTTTATTCTTCATACATATATAATGAGCATTATTAAGAACTAAAAACACTTTATTAATTTCTTAAGCATGGTCTATTTTATATAAAATTTTTAAAACTCTCAAGTGGGAAATAAGTATCTCTGTATTTATAGGTTACATTATCTCAAAGTTGCTTTATCAATTTTTTTATTTTTTAATAGAAAAGGAAGGAAAATTAAAATTGGAGCACTGCATTTATACCATGTATGTGTTTTATCAAATCATTGAAAACAGTAAAGGTAGCCAAGGCCGTACAGCACCCTGAAGAAAATTTTCATGCTAAAATTACTGTTTTATGAGCAAGGTTGTGTTCTTAAGTTGACATTTTTTTATTGTGGGCTACCATTCACTTTCAAACAGTTTTGCGACCTCTACTTTTATATAGTGCATGTAGTGCATATAGTACCTGACGCCTCATTAAACACCTAAAGCCATTTGAATCAAAATCTTTAGTCACGTAATCATTTTTAAAAGAAGAAAGCAACTTGTGAGCAGTCCTGGTTAACGAGTTACTAGATAGTTCCTGTATATATTCTGTCTCTGCAATAGGGATGAAGATGATTTGGGCCAAGCTTCCGAATGGTTAATTTTGTAGGAATATATGCTTTAACAGATCCAGTCTCTTAAACATAAAAGTCCCACATGAAAAATGATCTGTTTGATGCTTCAGCTATTTTTAAGCTATATATCCAGATTCCTCAGCCACACAGATCCTCAGTTTCTGCAGCATTCTCACTTGACCAGAAAGCTAGACTTTGGAGCAATTGTCTTAAAAACATTTCTGGTGGCTGAAAGAAATGTCTTTCTTTAGCAAGTTAAGGAAATTAAATATTAAAAGTTTTGATGACAATTGGAATCTTTGAGCTGATTCTAAAAAGCTGATTGAAGAAAAGCCAACTTTCATTGTATTCTTTGCTGCCATGCATTGTAAAAATTAAAGCTCCTGTAAATGATGTAAAAGAGACATTAAAAGCTTCAGTATCTTTCAGAGAAAAATAATTTTCATCTCACTTGTATTGGTAATGGTAACTTGCTTCATGTTAACTTGAAAATATGGATGTGAATATGAAAGGACACAAGATCTTACACTGGTCATGCCTGGATCATTCGGCGCATTTTGAACGGCTCTATTAAATCCTAAGTTCCTTGAGACTTGAACCATTTCTTCTTCATTTTTATTCTGCTCAGGATCAGGAATATGTCAGTGAAACATATCCATTGCATATCTGTAAGCAACAGCTCATGATAACTACTCTCAGAGAGTGTCAGAATAATATAAAACAATTGTAAGGTTTTTAATTGACAAATTAGTAAGTTTTGCCCTGATGTACGGAAAGCATAAACTGCATATCTCATTTAAAACAGCTCCACTCTCAACTTCAAGATTTGGTTGGCAAACAAACCTTCACAATGTGAAATTAAACCTTAAGACCATAAATGCAGCTGGGACACTCACCAGACAGTATTTTGTATTTAATTGCTTGCTAGCTGAAAGTAATTGCAGTTCAAAACCCAGACTTTTACTTAAGAGGCTAAATTGAAAAATATGCACAAACAGATACCATGGGGAATATTCCAACACAGCATAAATCTGGAAAATTGTAACTTGTCACTAAATGAATTTATTTGCTATGTTGGTACAGTACACGCAAAGACAAGTAGCAAAGGGACATCCGTCTGGTGACATGAGACGTAATAACTTAACATGAGTTACGACAACATGAGTTGTAATAACTTAATAAGTGACTCTGAGGATCTGTACCATTTGGGTGGTAGAGATAGACTCATATTCCCAAAACTCAGAGTGCTTTCCTGTAGATCTTTTACATACCCGCACAAATACCATTCACAACTTGTGATCCCTATTTACTTAATTTCTCAAATAAAGCCACAAAACTCATCTAAAGGAACAACATAACTTAAAGTGGAGAACAAACTGCCTGAACCTCTGCACTTGAGGATTATCAAGCCATCAGACTGATGTTCTATAGAAGTTTTCTGAATGTTCTGGACACATAGTCTACAAATTGCATTGAAATTGAGCATGCTTGTTACTTCTTTCACATAACCCCTTAAGAGACAGGAGGTTTAGACATGGGCATCGTTTTCAGTAACCTTTAAGTCTTAATTTTAAAACGGGAGTGAATTCAAAACAGGTCATAGGGAACATACACCATGCAGTGCAGAAATTCATGAACCAAGAAGCAGGGCTTATTAGTTCACTTAAACACGGTACTGCACTTAGACCATGTCTGGTTCTGAGTTCTAAGTTGTTCTCCTATGCAGACGTGACTGTGGGTGCATAATTAGCAACTTAAGGGAAATCTAGCTCATGAGTTCAGAACTGTGTTTCTCCAAGCCCCCAATTTGGCTGCCACCCAATTTTTGAGATACTCAGCCTGTAGACAACCTATTTTTCAATGCTTAAATTCAGCCTGTGTTCTGAGTTCAACTTCTGCACTAAAAATCCTCAGTCTTTATAGGGACAGGAAGTTTAGCACTTATCTTAAATCCAAATTCCCTAAAGGTCCAGAATTTATACATCTCTCCTTTGTCTTCAGGGGGGAATTTGATTCTGGCAGCATCCCTTCACAGACCTAAGACACAGCTGGTGTTAGGCTCCTTATAAAATACAGTGTCGACCAGCATTTTCTTCTATAAAAAGGCCTCCTTCTCTTCCCCCTAAGCACACATTCAAGCTGTGAAACAGATTAATTAAATTCTAACTGAGGTTATTCAGACCCACATCAGCCCCCGGACAAAGCCCTAACTAGCAAATTGTAAGCTCTTGTTGGACTCGGGGCACTTTGTACACTTTCTTTGAAGCTAAGCCACTGTTCAGGACTTATTACAAAAGGAAAAAGTCATCCATCATATGCAAAGTATGTAACCGAACTCCTCATCTCATAAACAGGGCTTCAAACCTGCTAGGTATTTGTAGGAATTGCAGCAGTAATGGATTAGCTACTATTCTAGGTAGACAGGCATTGCCCCATGCTGCGTAGCTGATGCTATCATAGGAAATAAATCAATAGCTACCACCTCCCAGGCTTTCAAGCTATTCAGGTTTCAATTAGCATTAGTATTATTTCCTACAGACTCCACAGTTCATTAGCGAGACTTGACAGTCCTGACAGCTGGTGCTTTGGAGCACTCCTGTATAGTATTCTTCTGTGACCTTGATGAACCTTTTAAATCACTTTAGCTGTGTTTTGGAGAACAGATTGTCCATGCTGAATTTATAACCTGCGCTGCTACTGAGACAGCTTTCTTGGCCGGCTTCTGTCCCCAGTTTCTGAACATCTGCTCTTCAGAAAATCTAAGCCATCACCTGGATATTGGATGAACTTAAAGGTAATCAAGTTCATAAGAACGTGATTTGCTTCATTTCCCATATAATATATTGAGGATAATATATATTTTTCTAATTCCTATAGTGGTGCACATGGCAAAATGAAACTACTGCAAGTGTGCTTTTTGGTCATGTAAATGTATCGGTACAGTCAGCAATGTCTGAAACTGTTACAGAAACATTTGCTGTCATGCCTTAGCAAAAGCAAAGTTTAGTTCATTTACAATCTGATTTTATTTTGTTTCATTTCAGTGGTGGTGTTTCCATACCAGCTAGCAGCATCCCTCCCCATAATCCTGCACCCTTTCCTGTGAGTCAAACCCAATTTTGTCTGTCACTATAGAGTTAGGATTTTTGGACTGCTGCCCAGACCCTCAGCAGAGTCTCCTTTGTCTTTCCAGTATGCACTAAGTGCTCATAAGTCACATCATTAACTACAGTTGAGGCAAAGCAAAAAAATGAACAAATAACTATAATGACCAGCAAGGACAGCAGAGACCTGTTTATAATTACTTGGTTTGCTGAGTACATGGATGTTAACAAGACTCACTCCGGGGCAATTAAGTTGTAGCTTCTGACAGGTGCGATATAGTATTGTTGATTTTGGCAGATATATCTAGTACAACTACTCCGCTTGACCTTGAAAAGCCTGATGTCAGCATTCACTACTGTGGACCTGATACTGACCATTCTCTTCTTTGAGAACCTGAACTTTAATCCTTTTGCTCAATATTCCAAATAAACCTTTGGTTTACCTGATATCATTGATATTTTTTGTTTGCATCTTCCCCAGGATGATTGTTGATACAAACTTCTGCAGACTACCTTGCTTTATAACACCTTTTCTGGTGTCTAAAAGGGCCCTAGGGTTTTCCTGAAAAGTGATTAATACGCTGCACTTAATCATCCACGTAAAGTATCTCCCACTGCCTTATCCCCAAAGGTAAGGGAATAAAATTTGAGCATACTGTAATGATTTATACCATATCCAAAGCCTGAGCTGCTTCAACATGAGCCTGTTCAGGCTGAAAGTCCTGCAGGCTTTACACCCCATCTTTCAGCAGGACTTACTCTTGAGGTCTAATCTGCGTAAGCAGGATCACATACCTTCAGGGTCAAAGCTCATTTTTGTCTGGCTTCAACATTTTTCTGGCACAGCGAGCTTGGATCTATGCACAGAAGACATACATTGACCAGCCAGCTCAGATTTGCAAATGGATTTGGGTTCTTATTGTGTTTATGTGTTTTTGACAAATATTCCAGATCAGCCCATCCCCATCTTGTGCTAATACCCAAAATGCAGTAGAATGAAAAATAAGAAACTTTAAAAATGACATTAGAGTCCAATAAAAAAAAAAAAAAACACACACCAAAAAACACTTCCTACTCCTTTTCTCCTTTTATTTATCCCTATTTATTGCAGGTAATAGTGGATTTCTTTCACAGGTTTTTCTCCTTTTTGTTCACAAATGTTAACAAAGTAATTTCCTCAAAAATTATCTTTATTCATAGTAACTCCTTTGGGGAGTTAAGACCTTTGGGGTGACATTTTAATTTCTGTTGAACAATGTCTAATTGTTCTAATGTCTCCATGTTTTCTTGTGAAGCTCCCACACAATATCTGGGAGCGCTGGTTACTCATGGTTACTGCACAATGTCATTTTCATTCTCTGACCAAGTGTCAAGCTCTGGCAGCTTAAACACTTGCAATCAACACAATTTTGCTGACTTGTACATGAAGGTAGCGATTTGGACACCAAGCTAGAGCATTTTTAAATGAGCTGGTTTGATAAAGATCAGCGTTCGGCACATCTTAAAAATCAGACACTTTGAATGTATCCCTATTTGGCACTAAATCTAAGGGACAGAAAATTGTCCACTTCCTAAAGTTTATAACTTGGCTTCTACACACATTCATTTCAGGAAAATTCAATTAATTGAGTGTCAATGAAAAGCTCCTTCAAATGGAAAGATAAACTTGGCTGAAATAAATTCATTTTTCTTACAGGGAAATGTTTGAGGAATTTTTTTTTCTTTGCCAAGTCCTGATATTTATTGACCTTCAGGTGAGTATAAAGTAGACTGCAGTTATCACTGCAGTTTAGACTTGCAGAATTTAAAAAAACAAGTGATAGAGAATGACCAAACACATTTTGTGCTCTAAATAATGAACACACACTGACAAGAACTCCTGGGCAAAATCAAAGACTGATTTCTTCCCTAGTAATTCAAAATGGACTGGGAGTAAGAACATCGTACTGCATAATAAAAAATAATTATAAAATATATATTGGAAACTTTAGCAAAGACGATGAAATTGTTCCCCACATTCCTAGCAGATGCACAAGAAACTTCTACTGTGCAGAGAATGTGGTAAGTGACTTAAGTGAAATACTTGCTTTACACAGCAGTCTTTCATAGCACGCTATAACTAGTAATCTACCCAGGATCAGAGCCAAAGAGGGATTAACCCATCACAGAAAGACATTCTATTTTAGGCAACAGGCACAAATGCCTAGTGACTGAACACACTGAGCTTTGTGCAATATGCCACTGCAGTTTGCTGCTTGATGAAAAAGAATACTATAATTTAACATAAGCTCATAATACTGTGTTGATGCATCACACCTGGCAAATTTATGCTAGCGTAGTAAACTGGTAAATCAGATGCATCTTCCAAAAACCTTCTTTGGTGACTCTTGCAGTTTAAAAACACGTCTACAGCTTAACAGCAGTATCCTTTCACTGTAGGAAGAATCAGATTCCTCCTACCATCTCAGAAGGTCCCCACATTTAGAACAGAGTATCTGGGTTTGTTAACGGATCAAATTCTTTATTCCTCTACTAAACTGACTATTAAGTCATTGATACAAGTGGCTTTACTCCCCAGAGAAATATGTTTTAGTCCTTGGACTAGAATTCATAAATCTGATACAGGGACTGGAAAATATTTCTGTGCAAAGGGTATGTGTGCACTCTTTTGAGCTATTGTCTGTAGCAATGACTAGATGTTTCTGCCTAGTCCTCTCCTGCTACTACCTTTGAAAACACTGAAGACCTTAGAGTTGTTGGTCACAAGACCTTCTGTTTGCAAAACAGGTTTAAAAATCGAAAAGGTTAAGCTTTCCCACAAGCACCCCCCACCCCTACAGTTCAAGCACTTATTTAACCATTTAACTATTCATCAGTTGCATGGCTGATTCAAAACCATGACTTCCAGGATCACAACACGTGCCCATGTGCTGTAAGACTGCAGTCATTTCCTTGGAATGCTTCCCACCTGCTTGTGCCACAGGGTCTGACATAACACTGCAGAGGCTCAAACAAGCTACTCAACTATTGAGGGAAATGTTCATAGTGTGTGGGAGAACCATATAACTCTCAAATTCTGGGTATGTTAACTTAAAAGCACATTGATCAGAGTTCCCCAGACGACAGACCAAGGAATAAGGTTCATGGACCCAAAAATCAGCTTGAGAATAAATGTTAGTTTGTATAGTGCATGTTAATCCCCTTTAATTTATTCTGGTTGATTTTAAAGCATAATGAAGAGTGTTCTCTGGCATTTGAGTGATCGGTCAAGATCTCTGTATGATATAGGTTATCTGAAAGAGACTGACAGTGTGAATAAGCCAAGAATTCGAGCCTTTATCTAGCTTTGTACTTCATTAAAATATGTATGGTAATCAATAGGCCTCTTTTTCATATATTTTTAAATAGTCTTTCATAAATTGTATTAATTTTCTGTAGAAACATTTCTTATTTCATGCAGTAAAGGAATGAGCAGCTATTTCCTATTTTGCTTTCTCTTCATGAATGAACATGTGGTACTGTCTTATTTACTGCACATCAGTTGGTCTCTGTTCTGAACGCAGTTATTTACCTCCTTGTGTAATTCTTCTATTTATTCAGCATTTGCAGCTCTTCAGGAACGTTATTGCACTTATACTTGTACCACTGTTGTGAGCTGGTATTCTTATTGACAGATACATAGATATCAGAATTCTGCACTAATTTGGATACCCAGTTTCAAGCACTTCTGAAAGAATTTATCATTTTGTGCTACCATCTGTGTGCAAAACACACGGTTTTGCTTTTAATTGCAGCTTCAAATGCTCAGCATTTCTAATAAAGTGCTCAGCAACACAACTTACGTCTTCAGAAATGAACAGTTGCATGCAGAAACCCAGTCTAAATTTACACTACACAGAAACTCTGTGACAGAGCCAAGGATAGAATACAGTTCTCTAGGGTGACTTTCTTTTTTTTTTTTTTAAAGCTTACCCATTCCACCCTATATATCTCACAAATTCTCCAACAAATGGAACAGTTATCCCAGAGACAGCAAACTAATTCAGCCCCAGTACAGCCCTACCTGGTGCACTGAAGTAGGCATGGCTGAGGGGAAAATGGTGTGCGATCATGTCATTTTGGATCAAAACTCCATAGGTTACAAAACGAGAAGGGCCCATCTTGATCATCTACTCTGACAACCTTTATGGGAACAGGCCGTGGGAACGGCCCAGAATGAATTCTCCTTTCATAATGCATAAGTACAGAGGAACAGAATTAAAAATGTGCAGGCAACTTTCATTCTGACAGTCCAAAATTTCTAATGCTTCTTTTTGCAGCGTATATATTTGTTTCAAGCGAGGAAGGAGGGTACAACCGCTTCATGCCTAAGTCCTAGTTGCTGTTTTTCCAAAGCAATCAGAAATTCCATCAGTATAACCTATAAATATCTCCCTGATCCAATTTCCTTCCCTCTGGGGTGTGTAAAGTACTGGCTTTGTAGTGTGCCAGGGAAGTGACCATGTTGTCTTACTACTGTAGATGCCAAGGGCTGGAGGCTATGGAAGCACTGCCGCCATAGATGAAGGTATGTCATTCATGGGGCAGGGAAGGAGGTTGGGGGAAGGGATGTGGGGCCATGTTTACAGCTGGGGAAGAGGGACCTGGGACAGAAGCAGAGAGGGGGATATATTATACCTTATTCTCTGGATGCCATAGTTACTGTGTTCTCAGTCAGTGGCATGTGTTCCTTGGAACAATGCCCACCTCCATAAGTATTTTGCTATTTTATTTACTAATAGACTAAGTACTGTTTCTAAGTCACTTGCCCATTTTAGCGGCAAACACCTACGCCACTATATCATTTACAAGTGCCGTGTCTCAGTCAGCTTCACCTAAGGAGGTATCTGATAGACAGATTGTTTCCCTGTTGACAGTTTGTAACTAACAAGCAGCAAAACTTGGCAATCTCTCCCTATGTATTAAATATCAAAACTCTGTGTCAGTGCCTGATGAGAACAGGGTAGACTGAGCACTCGGCGAACAGCAGAAGGAATCCCTTCTGCTTGGCACATCCGCTGAAAGAACGGAGCTGCTGAGGTTCCTTCAACGGAAGGTGACGCTTGGGGAATGCACAAAGCAGCAGAGCGATGACCTCCGCTGCCGTCCCACACCACCACCGCCTTTCCCGGCCCCAGGGGCCAGGCTGTACGTCACACAACGCGGGCACTGAGCCCCAGGTCTGGTCAGTCTCGCGGCGCTCTTCATGCTCTCCTGTGGGGACTAGTTGCCATAGGGGGTGTTTTTACCTCTAGGTGTATGGCTTTCTATAAATCCATACTTAGAAAGTATGATAATGATATTGAAAGCTTGCGATCGTGGGCCAAATCCTGCGCTTGGGCACACTTGAATACAGCTGGAATTGAATCGTTAAGACATTTAAGCTAAGACATTTTTCAGATCTGAGAATGTGCATAATCTATTTCCCTCATCCAAATGTCTCATCTTTTAATCCAATCAGCCAAGAAGTTTGACCCTGACTGCGTAGATTTGATTTGCAAAATTAAATAGAAATGGCCAGCATAAACCCTATAGTACTTCAAATATCATTTTAGCCACAGTCATCATGCAGTTAATGCTGTGAAAGTAACAGTGCTGTGTTTGGGGGATGGGTTAAAGCCCTGCCTGAATGTTACTTACCTAAGAAGGGAAGAGATCTTTCTTATTGCTGCTATTAATCTGACAGCAGAGCTGGAGGGACCAATTCAAATTTAAGAGCTAAATTTAATCTGAAATGATCAATACCCTGGAACTTGCCATGTCCCAAAAGATTAGGCCAAATAGCTGCATCATGTATTCTGAGCTCATGTTGCAAACCACTGTGTGGTTACTAATTCTATTAGGGAGAGCATATTTCCTCCTCGTCACCCATTTCCAGTGGATAAGTCTGTGCTAACAAATTTGACATTCAGCGTTCAGAGAATCAATGGTTAGCAACATACAGAAAAACCTTCTTTGGAACCAAGCAGAAATGTATTTCACATCTTTGTCATAAGAGAAAACATTTATTTTTTATTCCAAATGGGTAAGGCCTTTACCATCAGTAAGTGAATTTTTAAAGTTAATATTTCTTCCTGACTTACAAATACTTTAAAGGTACAGTGTGCATGACACTGTGTACTACAAGCTTAGGGTGCCATCCATCCACACACAGCTCAATTCAAGACCAGAGTCTTAGCCATTTTCCAGTCATCACCCTAGCACGCATCTAGAAGTCACTATGTCACTGGTGCTGGCAGCTCATCTTAGTGTAATAAAGGAAAACGAGCTTGTGGATTCTGAACAATGTGACAATCAGATCAGATGGAGCTTTTTCTAGAAGTTAGATTAATTTTTTCTGATGTTACTGGGTTTCTTTTGTAATTCTGGGTTCTTCCTGTATGGCACCTGGTGTGCTTTGACTGAATTATGTAAGAACGGGGTGATTTTTTGGTATTAGTGGCCTACTAAGGCTAGAAGCTAAGAGCAAGTTCCCTACTGTGATATTACATGCCATTACTACACTCTTGGCCCCATGGAATCAGATCATTTATAAAAGTGTGGATATTTTTTTCAGGCTTCATCTCGTCTGGGCACTTGCTTTGTCTCAGGTCTTGTTCTAGATGCTCCTTTTCACCACAACTTTATTCAATCCAAAGAAAAAAAGTATTTTATCCTATGCATAAATGAAACCTAAATGCCTGTTACAGAAAACTCAACGGATGAAGGAATAATGCTGAAACTTAGCTCTCAGGCTTAGTGTTTCAAAAATGAAATAGAAATATGGCAACTTTCTGTGCAGTTGTGACTGTATTTTAGCAAATTCACAGAACATTTAGACTCTAAAGGGACAGATGCTGTGATGATGATATTGTGTACAGAGCCATCAGACCTTGGGAGAATCACACATCATGAGTTATTACATCCTGGTGACCTACTATTCGTTTCCTTGCTCAGTTAGAAACAGTGGACCAGACACACCAGTCCAGATAAAGTAACACAGGCATCGATGGTATTTAAAGACAGGTTTTGATGAAAAGGGATAGTTTTAACTGTGTACTTTTCTGAATCAAAGCCATAGGCATACATCCTTAGCCTGCTGAAATCAAAGATTTAATTTGACTTCCGTGAGAGAAAAATAAGTATGCACTCTGAACTGAGATACAGGAAAATTTACTCCACTGAATTCAATTGAGTTTCAGCACTTGCAGAGTATTAGAAACTTTTGAAAAGCTTCAGTCAGTGTACTTATATTTATATTTATCTAAAAAAAAATTATATGTCACATGCAAAATATCCTTATATATCTGTAGACACACAGAGAAGTGATATTTCTTGTCTGACTCTTACATTGAATGCAAAGCAGAGTAAATATATCTATATACACCTACACCGTAAATGTGAATCTGCATTGGAAGAAGCACTTTTAGCAAGAAAACAACGCTGAATGTGTGGATAGAAAACTGAGCCCCAGCCCCATGTTTAACTTCACTCTTTACTTAACATCCAGTTGCTGGGCCAACTGCAGTAGCAGCTGGTTGGCTTGGAGCCCTCTTTTGCTTCTCTTTGTTTTGATATGACTGACGTGGCACTCTGGTAAAAGTTCTTCCTCTTTGAATAGATGGTTTGGAGACTGTGTACAAGTCTTTAAAGACACCCTAAAAAAGAGACGGGGAAAGCCCGAATATAAGGACCACCTGTTGTCTGTAGTACAGCAAGTTCCCCAACAACATTTTCCTTGAAACAGTTGCCTCAGTACATACTGGGGTTTTTATATGAAGGGTGTCCAGTTCTGAACACTGTCACCCATCACAAATGGAAGCCATTTAAATATTCTATAGAGCAAGAAAAACATATTTCTGCTCTGCTTTGTAACTGGCATCAGCACCAGGCTGCCCAGTGATAAGTGTCCAGCGAGAGATAAATTTTCCTTTCTGATTTACTAACGAACAAGCCCTTCCACTTCAAGATGTTACTGTGCTATCCCACTATCAGTCTGAGAATGTATAACATTAATTAATCAGAGCATCCAGTTCCCAGCCTCTTCTTGCTTCATTTAAAGTCAATACCAGAATTGGTTTAGTCTGCAATGTCATAGTGAAATTTGCCCCAGCCCTGCTCAGCTGCTAATACCTCGAAAACATCCCCACTTGGCTTTTTACGTTTGCAGCACAAATGGGAGTAGAGACAAGTAACACACCAAGTGACCTCCTTCTGCGGTATCTCGCAAAACTTTAACAGCAATGTAAATCCAAATTGTCTTCCTGCCGGACAGTTCTGAGGGAAATTCTGCCTTTCCGATTCATGGCCCGTCTTTGAGTTTTCAACAGACTACTGCCTTGTACTTGTGTATTGTTACTAGTCACCCACTTTCCTAATCTGACCAAACAACTGTTTCTGTGAACCTGTATTTCTACATCACATAATGCACAACTGTTCAGAGGTGCTATGGTTTATCCCACAAAGAAGCAGAGTTCATTATCTCAGGCAGAGCACCCGGCTAGTGTTCAGTTAGCTGACATAGCTACACAATGCCATATAAACATAACCATACCTGATGAAATGACCAAATACCATTCTATTGCCATCAATGGCAAAAAAACATCCTACCGAACCAAATAAGCCCAGGATCTCACTGTAAATATATTTCAGCCATTTAAGTGGGAGGCAAGCATGCAAAGTCCTTTTCTAAAGCAAAATCACTATGTCAGGGTGACAATGATTTTTCAGGCTCGGCAAGAGAAGTCTAGCCCTCAGGACTCTGAGAAATACCATAGAGAGATGCAAGCGTAAGCATAAAGCTTTAAGGAAGTTTTAACTAGCACATGAATCAGTATTTTGCACACAGGAGAGTTTCCCATTGAGCATTTAAATACAGGGATTTAGTGCCCTAAAAATAAATAGCCACTACTGAAAAACTGGGTTAATAACAATAGAAGTATGGGAAAGTATTTGAAAACCAAGTACTTTTTCTTGCAGTCTGTGGTGTGCCACTCAGTGCTCTTACCCCCACATGAAACTGGAAGTCTGTCTCCATGAAGAATGCAGAGAGCCTGCTACAACTTTTGTCTGTGTCTGCCAGAAAATTCTGACTGAGGGATTTAATGGCTGACGGTTCCGCATATGTTTCTGTCAACGTGATCCTCGACTCCAACTGCGTCCTACAGAGAGATGCTTGAACACACGAGAGCTACAGCTGAGCCACACAGTGACAAAGGCAAAGCTGACACAGTGATCCGGTTTTAGAGCAGAGACAATATCTTAATTCATCACGTAGAATAGAAAATGTGCTGCTTGAATAGAATGCCATGACTCATAGCTGGATTGCCATCATGTGTGTTTTTTACATAAGGCGGCAAAGAGATTTGATAGGACTCTCTTAATTATTATCTGTCACTTTATTCTAAGGATTCTACTGCCTGAATTCACAACTTGAAATCTGGTACAAATTAGGTTATTACGCTGTTGGTTTACCTGCTGTATATCTCAGCCAAAATTCCTCTATTTTTCTGTATATGGAAAATTCTTATGTCATTAACAGTGAAGCACACATTAAGGATTACCTACGATATTCTGTAAGGCTTTAAGAAAGTTACACATCACATCCCTTGGTTTCACTCATTCTTTTCAAAGGTATGGTATTACAAACTCAGACCTCAGCACAAAAGTCTTGATAGTTTAATAAACCATTCAAGAAAGCCAAGCTAGTCCATAAAATCTGAGTCAAAATCAGGCAGACTCAACAGTTTGGGCTGAGATTTTGTTTGTGTTTCAAATCAAAACCTGGGTCATAAACTCCCAATAAATAAATTCAGCTGTCATGCCATTCTAATCTCACTGCCTACTGATAATGCAAAGAGAAGCATCTTCTTGGGCAGAGCAGGTGTTAGCAAAACAGCAGCCAGTCTGAGCCCCAAGCCCAGTACGCGGTTGCGTCCCGCTGGGTTAAGTTACGAAGAAATCCAAATCATTCAGTGTGTGGGTGAAAGGAGGGAGAGGCCCATGCCTTTCTTTCTCCTTAGGCTTCTCATGAGTCTAATGCTGCCCCTCCTCTTTGAATATGGTTATCAGCAAATCTGACTCTCAACAGCAACTAAGGGATATTCATGACGACAGCAGCTGCAAAGTTGTTAAAAATACACAAAATTTCATTGTGTGGGTGGAAAGACTGCCCTTGCTGAACACAGACAGAAATCCTAGCGGCCCAATATTTTTGGCCACAGCTTGCTATATTTTGACACATAGTCTAGGAACCTCAATCCTTGTTGTCCTTATTGTTGCCCTTGTTATCCTTGCTGAAGATCTTTTAAATGCAATCTTTTAAAATAAAACTGTAAGACCATTTTTTTCCCCTCTTGAACCAGGCTCTCATGTTCAGAGATGAGAAAAGAGAAATTATTTTTTCACCTGCTATCAATACACCAGGCCAAGCTGTCTGGGGTAGCTAAAAAAAAAAAAAAAAAGCATTCCACAGCTCCACACGGATTCCAGTGGATTGCTCAGCAGAGCCAAGATTTGCAGCTTTCAGCTGCTCCTGTGGGTTTGTGTGGCAAAGTGCACAGAAAATGCCATGCCAACCATTCCTTCAGAGCATATGGGGAGAGGCATATTGACTAATCATCACAGAAACTGCTATATGTGTTTAAATACTCTTTATCAAAACAATTTGCTTTTCAGCCATTTATTGAGCAGCTACTAAGCTGAACCTCTGCTCAGCAGTACATGACTACACATTCAAGTTTTTGCTTTCTCTCCAAGATCCAGTTGGACAATGAATGGCAATGACTACAACACGCTCCCACTGTAACTGTGACTCACAACAGCCTTTCTGACAGCTAGAATTTCTAGGATTTTGTGGTTCTGTATTTCTGAAAATAAGGTTGTTAATTACATCCAATGCAGAACATAGTATCGAAAAGTGGATTTTTTTTGGTTTAGTGTAGCTTTTTTCCGTAGTGATATAAGTTACCTATAGAAATGCAATCAGGCCAAATTAAGAGATATATCAAGTATAACTATCATGACTCAAAGCTGTACTTTGCTTTCTAGCCAGACATCCAAGTCTTTAACCTAATCTTGGAAAAGTTCTGAGTTCCTTGGCCTCTCTGAAGGTTTCTGAAAGCTTCTAAAACAATTTTAAAAAAATGTATCCTAAGACTGAAATCACCCTTTCTATAGCTGAAGACAGACAATACTTGAAAACACTTGTGTATTTGACAGTCATTTTCCCTTGTTCGAAGCCAAAGGGAATGACTGTATGATTTCTTCTGCATGTAATGAAGAAATAGTAAATAAGTACCCTTGCATCCCCTCAAAATCACTGTTGCCCTCTGCAATTATCTTTATCCTCCATCATAAAATTAATACACAGATGACTTAAAATATCAAACCAGACAAAGGCAGCCCAGTTTGGTAGTTTCACAGTTGCCAGGGGTGGTGGCTGCAGGAGGCAGCACAGCAGAACGAACGAGCTCTCTGGCGCTTGTCTGCATGGAGTTTCCTTGCACATTATTCAGTCAGTGCTGGTTTTTGTTGGGTTTTTTAACCTAGAAAACCCTCAGCACCCCTGTTGTATTTTCATCTTCAGCTGAAATCACTGAAAGGGTTTGAGACAGCGACAGTCCTCTTGCCCTATGATTCAATGTGATGTAAAACCTTAGGTCCCGCTCATGGCAAGGACCCCTTGCAGCTACATTACTGTAACTACTAATAATTACTAATAACAATATTTTTAGTACATTGCAGCTATTTTTTGTATATTCTGCAATATTTGCTCCACCGATCCTTTTGTATTTCTCTCCTCTCTGTGTTTGTCTCCAGTTTGAAGGAAATTTCCTACTGAGTAAATTTAAAACCGTAAGGTCTTCTTGCTCTTTTATGAAGTGGATTGAATTATGCCTTTATTTCAGCTATTTGCATTTTCATTCATTTATTACATTATCTGCAGTGTGTCCATTTTACACTGCAAAACTTCTTGATGTTTCTTAAATATTCACTTTAAAGCAATAAATAGCTTAAGACACCATCTTGTGTCCTCAAGAAACAGTGTCGTTTGTTTACTGCTAAGAATCATGAAAGCAGCTGCATGCAGTCCAGGATTGCACTGATTATTATGCCATGGTATCATAAGAATGTTTTCTCTATTTGTAGCTGCGGATATATTAGAGCTATCAGTCAGAATGAAAATGCCTGCATGAAAACTCCGATGAGTGAAATAGATACTGACACCTAAAAACCTGACACCTAAAATTTTAAGAGAAACTGATATAAGCAAGTCACAGAAATAATCCATTTCTTATGAAAGAAAAGAACTTAACAAGCAGGAACACAGGAGGAGCAGAAAAAGGAGGAGCAGAACTGAAAAAGCATGGTTTCCTGTAGATTTGTAACCTTTATCCCAATCTCTCTCTCTGCTGCTTACCTCATTATAATAATTACAGCTCCTTCTGTCTCCCTTTGGAATCTCCACTAGGAGAGAGACAGCATGAGCTGTGGCTTGTTAGCAGCTACATTTACACTCATTGGTCATGGAGTTATTCTTAAACAGAGAGTAAGGCAGCTGAGCTCATCTTCAGCCCGAGCTCTTACTTGGTCTTCCTCTCTGTTAGTTTTCTCAAAACTTGTAGAGGCTTAATTCTCTTTGAGATTTACTTATCTTTCAGACTTATTTGAAATCACTATTAGAGTAAGGAATAGATGCCTCAATAGACAGACAGACAGCTTGACTGCACAAGCCCGTTGTCTTTCGGAAACTATAAACAATACTACTTTTCTCTTGGCTAGATAGCTACGGCACTGTTAAACTGAAACGGCTCAGGAGTGAAACTTCAGGTACCATTTCCACTAGTCACTTAGCATGTAACTACTCTATTTTGACGAGTACCGACATAAGTACTGGTCTAAGGCATTTAATTTATTCATATAAGCAGAGCCAGAAAGTACCAGAACTTCAACAGGAATCAGTCTTAAAGAAGTGGTAACCTCTTGTCTAAGCATGACAGCACAGGATATAATAAGGTTGAATAATATATAAATAGAAGTGGATGGTACCCCAGGTCACCAGTAGAACTGAAAGCCTCTTACCTTGCACCAAAGAAGTGAGAGTGACTCAGCTGCTTCTAATTTTCCAATAAGAGGAGCAGAGGACATGCACAAGCTGGATGGACTGATGGTAGAACCAAGCATATTCCATGACTCTTTTCAAGGAAATGACACACGTTGCTCTTCTGATATAGCTTGACATTCATCACTCGTCTTGCAACCAGCATGAATTCCACTTACAATGTCAAAGTAGCGTCATGCTCTAGAACAAGAGAGATAAATTTTAAGTCATAGTCATGGCCCAGAAGCAGCCAAGGTTGCGTGCTGACTCTGAAAAGTAGTTTACACTACTAAGGGTTGAGATACATTTCTTGTATCAGTTTCATTTCACTACCTTTCTCTTTTCAACAGAGAGCAGAAATTTACTTTAATGTCAAAGTTTGGTCAAAGATAGTAGGAAGTGATTTGGCAGGTGTGAGTAACTGAATAATGTACTCAGGCTCAAAAGTAATTTTAGGAGCAGATCACCATATGGAGTGGAGACAGTTGTGGAAATGTTGAAAGAGATGTAATCCAAACGCCTGCTGGTGAAAGACAGGCTGAAGCCAGGCAAGTATAGGACTCTGAAGAATGAGGAGAAGACACAGAATCTTGAGGAAGGAGAAGGTGAAGCATCAGGGAAGCATGAAAAGTAGTCTGAAAGATAACAAAGTAGTGTGACATAAAGATGAATTTAATGTCAAGGAGCTGGAGATAAAGAGAGAAGTGCAAGTCTTATCATGTATTACACAGTTTATAGCATAGGAGACTGAGTTTTGGACAAAGACCATGACAGGAATGAAGAGAGCATAAATTGTGGAAATTATTGTTGATATTGTTTTGTGTCACAGAATATTTTGTTGGAAACGGGTTTTAAATATATACATATGCATATATGTAAAGGATTATTCTTAATAGATTAAATAGTATTGTACACTCCCAAATAAAACTTTGTCAACCTAAATACATAACCTTTACAAGATGTACAGAGCATGAATACAAAAGCTACGCTTCCCCAATGTGTCATCTGAACTTCCAGCAGTCTGCAGTTCAAAGACATTCTGAACTAGAGGTTAGACAAAGACTGTTGTGTTCAAAGACACAAACAACTTTGCTTCCACAAGTCTGTCCAATTAAGTTGTTTCACTTAGGTTATAAAAATGTTTCTTAGCAAAAAAATCTGTGATTACATGAAGACAATTACTTCATGTGCTTCATTTAAATATGTTGCTTTTTCATTTCATGCCCTTTGATGTGTTGTCAATATAAATAAACAATAATTTTCAATTAAAGAAACAATATTTTTTAAAAAGTTTTCTTTTATTATGTTCTGTTAGTGTTTCCTTTATTATTGCATTTTCTATTCTTAAGTTTTTACTGACTGAACTGAGGGAACGTTGAACTTAGAAGTGAGAACAGCACAATAACCTGAGCATGAAAGGCAAAGAGGTTTTGGGAGCATACTCTCTGGCATGCATGGAATGCTTAGCTAAGGTGGAGAGGAAGAATATGGAGAAAAACAAACCCAGCAGCTTCTTAAGGGATGCCCAAGAGACAGTTGCAGCTATAAAACCCAACAGAGGGCAGAATTTGAGAGTCAATTGCTTTGAAAAGGAAATTCAAGCGCTGTGAACAGAAGGGGTCAATCAAGGATATGGTGACTGTAAAGCACTAAATCTAATCCAAAGACTTCAGCCCAGTTCCAGCAAATTCCAGAAAAATGCACCGATATGGAACAATGAAGAATAAACAGAAAGCAATAACCTATGTTTTATGACCGACCTCACTGAACTCAGTAACAGAATTTCCTTTTACCTTGTGACAATGTCCTAAGCTTTCAAAGGGATAACTTGGCTCGTTTCACAAATAAAGGCAATGGTGGAATTGAGATGCATTCATTATTTCTTCTTCTGACAAGCCCAGAAATGTACACAAGAACAAAAGAAAATATTACTGAAGGATTTTTATCTTTAATTATGAAAAATATAGGCTAACGTGAGAACAAAGGCCCAAATCATGGATTTTCTACATGTATTTAACTATCTCTGGTGATTTTTTTGGCAACAACAGGTTGACCATTGGAGCCTTACAGCCTAGACTACCAAGACGGGTGTCTATATATTGCAGTTCAGTGTCATGGCGAACATACAAGAACTGTGATTTAGTTAACATTTAGGTAGCTCAGTCCCCAGCAGACCTCAGTTACTTTAAGCATGAACAGATATGGCAATGAAACTGCCTGTACTGACTGTTTATCCATTTCTTGATGCCCTGTCTGAGATACGCCAGGTCTCACTCTGACAAGTGAGAAACACAACGTGATTGGAACACTTAGAGTGCTCTAGAAGTGCTAATTACGCTGAAAGATAGAAAAATAGTAAGGGAACAAGAAAAAAGTAAAGTAGTAAAAAGTAAAGTCCTGCAGTAAGCCTAAAATTAAATGCAGTAAGCCTAAAATGAAAGTGATGCCTCTCATCCCAAAATAAAGATGACTAAAAATATTTTCCATGTTATTTGCAATGTCTTTGTTTCCATTTGTTGTAAATGTTCTTTTGAATGTATATGTACACAAGAAGTGATAGTATTTTCAAAGTGCATTAATACAATTGTTAATTGCATTTGTATGATAAGTCAGAGCATAGTAGTATCTTTGTTTAGTCAACACAGTACATTTGAATATTTCATACACAGCAAACTATTTCAATATTGTTATACAAACAAGTTATTTCACAAATATCATGTAACACAAGAATTCTAGAGTCTTTCCACGTCTCTTATGAAGAGAAGAAGAAAAGAAAAAGATGTAAACTCATTAGATTATGAATTTTAGCATATTATTTCCCATCTCTTTGCAAAAGGAGCACTCTAAGTTTGTTTTTAACTGCAGAACTAGGTTTCAGCTCCCTCTTATTCTTCAGTCCCACATAATTTTGACTGTAGCCACACACAATCAATGTTTATATTCACATACCAACAGGTCGTATAAACAGAACAGAAATGAGTGTGTTCCTCACTTTTTGAGCTGCTCTGTGATGGGCAAGAAGTTTTCTTTTGAGCAGCAGGAAAGCTGTTTCATGAGTAGATCCAGCTCACCACACAGCCTTATGAGGCTTTCTAGGGTTTACCACAAAAGCTACATAAATTATACCCTCTACAGAACGTTGCAAGCCAAAGGCAAGCAGCATATCTTTTTTTCTTGATGATTCTTGGTGAGCCTAATGTGTATGAACAGCATCGAGGCCCCTATCCACTGTTAGCAAGTTTGCTTCACTTGTTAATGAGGGATTCAAATCCTATGATACCGTTCACTAGAGTTTTGTCATTGATACCTTACTACGGACCCAGGGAAATTTCCACAGCACTCAGTCAAATGCTTTTACAAGTAAATGTTCTTACACTTTTACCTGGTTCTGTTCCAAATGTATTTCTGTGTGTGTTGACAAGCACAAAGGAAGAGAAGTTCCTATGTAATACCTTTGATGAACACCGTACACACACCACTTGACAGGTCCTTAGATGACTTCATATTCAGTGCTGGATGCAAATTAAATCTTTGCCACGAGTTGTCACCATTTAGAGATTGTCATTTATTTTTAATGAAATGAACTTGCATTCCCTCACTGTCATTATTTTCTCAGCAAAATACAATGCTTCTAGGACTCTTTGCATGACGTTCATGTTCAGACATTAGATGTCTCTGGGCAGTTTACCTAGAGAAAGTATCACATTAAAAGATCAGCATGATAAGTACTGGGAACAATTTAAGTGCAAATGTTGTCAGATACAATAATTCTTAGACTATCAGTTTGTGCTTTTAAAAATGCAGCAAGATACATATCCTACTGTTCCATTTTGGCTCTGACACTGCCTAAGCAAGGTCATTTCAGGTGATCTATATATAGAGAAAGATCTTAGTCTCTTGAATACTATACTGAAAAAACCCTGTATAATTGACTGCTACAGGGAGAGGATCCAGCTCATTATTTGAATTACACATCCATCTGTTTCAGTCAGGATAGTTTATAAAAAGGTTGTAAGAGTTAGTTGAAATTATCAAATAGAACATAAGATAATTTTAAACTATGGAAGAGATTTAATATGCTCTTGCTTTTGTGAATCAGCATTTTTTAATGGAGGAAAAAAAAAAAGTTTATTGTGTAATCCAGGGATTTTAAGAAGCTTATACCATCCTCTTTTTGGCCCTGGACTATCTGTTATGCTGAGCCTGGATTTTATGTATTTCTTGCCCCTTTGCTTTTTGATTAATTTACTGTATTCAGTTTAGCCTCTCATGTTCTTTCTCAGTGTTAAGTATTAAAACAGAAATATTAAATCACAACTAACACAATAAATATGTATCTTTTGCTCTTTCCTTCCTCTAAAATATGATGGAAAGGGAGAATGAAAACACCTCTCTCTACAGACTCCTGTATTTCGTCAGCATTCAATTTCTTTGTGTTTTGGCTACTAAGAGATTAAGCAGATTTTGACTATGTGATTTTATGCAATCTGTTAATGTGGCTGACATGTAGAAACACCCATTTTCTATCTTCTTTTCTTTTCTCTTTGTATTAGTTACTCTAAGCTGAGGCCCCCAGTGTGCCTGCTGCTGAGGTGAAATTCACTGTTCCTTACCCCCAGTCTCTCATTGAATTACAATTGGAACCTGATTTTCAAGACTTGGAATTTCTTATTATCTCAATGAGCATCATTAGTGGTAAATTTCTTTCTGCTTTATTTTTTATTATGTATGTATCCTCTTTCAAGCCTCTGGAAGCCACTGATTTCCTTAAGCTCTGGATTCCTATAAACAGCTTCTTTTTTTATGGTTTCTTGTCTAGCTGCTAAATTCAGAATGCTGACAGATTTATTGCTTTGAAAACTTACATTTTCCACATGGTCTGGGAAAGTACCTCAGCTTCTTCTACAGTGTTCTACACAGAAATATATAAATCCAAAACGTTTTAAGTTATTTGAACCTTCCATGTTTCAGATATCTGACTGCCACTATGCTGAAAATGAAACTCCTTGCACAGAAAATAATTCTCTAGTTCTCAGCATGCTTCCTGTTTTCCTGTGATCAGAGGAATGTCTTCAGCTGAAGTACTTCATAATTCCGCCTTGGGTTGTTGTGGGAGGAGAAATAGATTCATGGAGGTGCTATCAAGAAACTAATTCAGTGATTCAAGTTCTCCTTACTCATTACAGGTAGCTGCATGCGGAAAGAAGCAAAAACAATTACTAAACACAGCAAAATGTATTCTATGCTAGATAAGGTTTCAGATGAATTTATAGATATTGCAGTGCACATTCTGATATAGTTGAATTACCCACAGTTCAGGAAAAGATGGTCAGGAAAGGGAATTAGAAAACAGAGGAAAATTGCCACAAGTCGAGAAGGATCTGAGAGAACCAATACCTCCTTCAACTAAGTGACACAGTAAAGTGTGGAGAGAATGCAAATGCATGTATTTGCACTTCAGGCTTCAGTATATGTTTTTTCTTCTCCCATAGGCAGAATAAGTGGAATAAAAGGGAAGACTGGTAATTTTCAGCTGAGCTCTCAGGATTACAGGAAGAAAGTTGACAAACCCAGAAAAGTCCATATACTCTACCTATATCTCCTATTCAAACAGCATTATTCAAATGATAAGGTCATTCTTCATATGTCAGACCAGTAACTGTCAAGTGTTCTTCCAGTTCTGCTTCCATTATAACCTTTATGTTAGTGTTGGCTGTTGTTGTTTAGTTTCAGTGTGATACTTGTGGTAGAATTTATCCTCCAATCCAACTCACTAGAAAGGGGTTTTTAACACAGGCTGAGAGGGTACCTGTCCTTATAAGGACCACTAAACACATACCTCTGCACTTGGCCTTGCTATTTTTATTACAAAGAAGTATAATTTCCCCAGACCTACATTAGCGTAGGCTTGTTTGGGGATATTTTTATGTCTTTTAGATAATGGATGAGGTGGGAATTTCCCAGTAAATATGCACTTGTGTCATCAATTATTAACAATTCACAGACACATCAGTTTATTTCAGTCCAGAAGAACGGATCAAGATAACAATTAAGAATTCCTCTTTTATTTAACTGCAGAAGATGTGGACAGCCTAACCTACCAAATATGCCTGTCATACCTTCATTCTCTGCCCTACTGTGAGCACATTAGCTCCATAGTTAAGTACGGCATCTTTGGTATTTACACTGAGATGAAGTGCAAGGATAGAGATCCTGTTGTCCTCAGAAAGTAGGCCAGGATTTTTATTTTTATTTTTTTTCCTACTGCATTTCACATTTTCTGGCATGCTTATGTAGGCAAGTTGAAGATAATCAGTCTTTTGTGATACCACTCTCATAGTATTTTTTTCCAGATATCAATAAAACACAGATGTTCTAAATCCCAGTCTATGGTCTCACAGATGCAATGAACAAGTTACAACACTTTAAGTTAACCTTTCCTCCCCAAAGAGACATTTTCCCGCTTGAAAGGTGGATATTTTTAAGCTGAGGCTGCCCTTACCTCTTTGGTTGCCCTCCTTCAATCACATATGGTCATCAGACCAGTTCTGTTGCATACTCACAAAGTTGCAAGTCTCCTCCACAGTTCAGAGGAAACAGGACAACTTGCAATGTCAGATGATCTTAGTACAGCTTGTACTCCAAACGGGAGCAGAAACAGTGCATTTGAGAGGTGCAAGGCACCTCACTCTGGCCAGGTTCCAAATATTACTTCAGAGGGTCCAATGTAGACCATCTCAAAAAAAAGCAGCTCGCTTGACTAGGCAAGTGGCAATGTCTCCCTGAGACAGCAGGAAAGTAGGAGGTTCCATAGAAGAACAGAGACTAAGAGTCAGGCTGCCTCTCCGTGTACCACTGGGATTTGACTGCCTGTCAAGAAAGCAAAATAACTCAGTCTACTGACCTGTCCATGCCCTCATCCAGCTGTACCTTTTTTTTTTTTTTTTTGGTTAATTATTTATATAACTTGCTTGAATAAGCAATGGTTTAAAACAGAGCCTTTAAAATGGCTCACAGAGAACTAACGTATGTGACTCAGCGAGCCGGTGTTCTGTCCTGCAAGTCCACCTGTCCCCAAGAAATAGCAAGGTTAGACCAGCTATAAACTTTTTCTCAGCAGAATGGCAGGTTTCCAGATTGACAGTGTGCTGCAGCTGACAATGCCTATTCTCCCAGCTGTGGTGAAGGACAGAAAATGCTCATGTCACTCCCTCTGCTTTTACATTCAACTGAATGAAGACCGGAATTTTAATAACTGCACTCAGCAGAATCAGGCTTCAAGACTGAAGAGCCTTGATTTTAACCATATAAATGTAAAAAAGTCTGCAGACTATTCTGCAGACTGGATTTGGGAGAATGAATACCAGAGGTATTTACGTCGTGAATTTCTGCTATCCAATTTTACCTATTGATATAAATGAAAAGGAAAGACTGCTGCTTCATTTAGAGTGAATCAGAACAATGTTTCCAAGTGCAGCATTTATTCCTGTCTTTGTTAGGTTCTGCACTGAACTAAACTATTGTGATTCATTTGTGAATGGCACATCATTTATTTATTCCAAATGTTGGATGATCATTGTGAGAAACACAGATATTGTTATAATATCTGGAACAGGTGCTGTCAACAAAACTGCTCCAGAAATGTCAGTCCCTGAGAATACAAGGAAGAGGGAAAAACCTTCTGCAATATAGCTTTGTTTCTCATCAAGTATAACTTCAGACACTGGTGATAGAGAAGCAAAAATCAACTAGTTTGAGTAATATTTAGGGTTGTGAGAAATGCATACCTAAAGCTGAGATAGTTTTCAGGCTTTTGATATTCAGATTGAACATAGGAAAAGTGTTACAAAGCAGTAATTTGTGTAATGTTGCTGAAAAAATTTCCATTTAACAAAACTGACAAATGAAACACACTGCAGCCTTTAGTTTCTACTAACCTCAATAAAACTGGCTAAATAAATATCCAAACTCATAGGCCACAATATGGCAGAGTATTTAACCATACTCTTTTAGGGAAGTATTCAAATTCAGGCTGTCATTTAAGTATTCGATCAACTTGAGATATACATAGCCTGGTGATTTTCCTTCAGAATTTTCCCACATTATTTTCAATGCCTGAAAACGTAACATTATCTCAGCCAGTTTTTGTTAGAACACCTAAGACACTTTTATATGATAAAGGCAGCAGCTATCCTGGCCAAATATCTTTGTCAGGCCCTGTCAGGCTCTTCTGTGGGTATGCAAGCTACAACCCGCCACCAGATCACAAGCCACCTGAGTGGTGGTTGGAATACATGTTAAATACCAGTTGCATTAAGAGATTCCACCAGTTCCTCCAGGCCATTCAGCATGGCACAAGAACTACTACTGCCTTCTGTCCCTGAAGCCTTAGCTTCAGGCTCCTCAGCTGTTCATACAAAACGGGAAGTCAAAGTCAATCCAGTATGGATATCAGCCTGCTTACTCCTCTCATAATTCTGGCTCCATAGTATTTAACCAGGCAGTCCAATATGCCAGCTCAGGTACAACAGAAGAAAACTGTATTTTTCCCACTTTCCTTATTCAGAAGAAATACTTCACCCAATTTAAAGAAAAAAAAGAAAATACAGATTTCAGGCAGCTGTTAGACATGAAAAATGTCAATTCATATGATCTCCTGATTACAACTCCATTATTCTATATGCCATAGAATTTGAATATTCTAGAAACTTTAAATGGGGTACTCAGTATTCTGTGGAATTTACCATCTTGGAAATAAAGTTTCACGGCACTCGAAAGTCCCCAATGATTCAAAAACAACTTTACATATACATACAGTTCCATAAGATAACTCTATTGAGTTACCGATGCAGATTTATAGATTTATGCAGATCCTGTGTTGGACTGGAACAATAATGTTGCATATGTCAACCCTACTGAAAAAGAAAAGATACTGTAGGTTGTTGCATTTCTTCTCTGACAGCTCCCTTAGGAGATAGTACAAAAGTATTTATTATTTATATATAAACCAGCATGTCAACACGTTTTTAGATAACACTCAGTGTACTTTTTCTGTCTAGCAAGGGAAACTACAGAATAAATTATACATGACATTTGTAGCTATTCTAAAAAAGTTGGTATTGCACAGCTAGCAATCTACAAATTAGATATAAAATGCTTGCATGGAAGTAATATTACTTGGTATGCTGTTGATATTCCTAACTAATTCATGCCACTATCTATATAAAATTCAGATGAAATCTACTCAACATAGCCTTCTGTAATCTGATAATATCTGTCTACTTTGTTCGCTTTCAGATGTCCTGAGGTGGTATGCCAGATGTTAGGAAGGTTGTATTTTACTTCAAAACCCACAGGTATAGAGCAAGCGTATTTTGCTATGCATACCATCTGGTACCTGTTTTTTACCAGAGAACAGAGTGTGTTTAATGATTAAGTTCCATCCTGCAGTACTTAAATCAAATTAATTCATACAGATATATGCATTTTTCTCCATGTGGATTTTCCTATCAAAATAATCTGGTTACTCTATGTGACAGCAGATGAACTCACTGGACCAAATTCTACTCTATACATAAGCAATAGGAAGTCAACAGGTTTGTACAGGTGTAAATGTTTACTGAATAATGATATGAACGATAGCTATGTTTAATATAAGTATCTTGTATACATAATAGAGCATTGTCTTCTATTTTTATCCTCACATGATTTGATTAGCAAATCGGAATTAATTTTATATTATTGTTAAAGATGTGCATCAATATTCTTCACCATATTTTTTCCTGTTATAGAGGTCTAACAAGATTTCTTCTCTGACACTAGCCAAAATTCAAACAAATGAAACTTTTACCTAGTGCTCTGGACAGTTTCAATAAACAAAGGTTTGTCCAAAGAACAAACTATAGTTAGAATTGTTGCTTCATAGCCTGCTCTGTCCATTCTTCCTTTCACTGCTTTCTACCCAATTTTATTGCAATTAATGGTAGAGAAAAACAGGTGTTTATATAAGCAGGTTAGACTTTTGTCAAACAAGTTATAAAGAACATTCATGGAAATTTCTTTGCAAAGAGAATGATTATATCCAGTCAGCTCAACAAGTAGGATTTCAACTGGGTTTTTTCCTGATCTGGCTTTAGATACATGTCATAGATCCGTTAAACTTTGTGAATTAATTCACAGCTTTCATCAAATTCTAGCTTCATAGCATTCCACAGCTATATTATAAGCAAGACCACCTTACTTGACAGGCCTGAAATGTTCTAATACCATTCATGTTTCTTTCACATGCAGACACACTTAGTTGTCGAAAACAAAAAAGAAATCAGACAGTTTAAAGAACATGACTTGAACAGCAGTATTAAATGGCAGGGACTGGTTGTGAGACCACAACAGAGGTAAAAGTAACACTTTAAACAAATAAGGGTGATTACCCATACTAAATAGAACTGTTAGGGTGAACAAATATTACTAGAAGATATTCTGTCAGGGTAAATGCTATGAATTTGCATCCTTGAGCCACACAGGCAAGCCAGAAATATTTGCTTCACAGGTAAAGAGTGAAAATGCAGCAGCACTGATCATATAGTTGTGTTTGTATGTGATATCCACTAAATAATCAAGAAAGTGACAAAAGTGGTAATTATCTGACACTGTCTTTGCTAAGTCTCAAGCCATAGTAGCAAAGTTGGTCATTGAAATTAACTTTGCACCAAGGTACCATTTGACAATCTCTTTCAGTTAAGCAGATGAATAAGAACAGATCAGGTACAAGGCTTTCATTTTCTAAAGATATATTGAAAAATTAAGCAAACTGATTAATAGAATGACCTAGGCAGAAGAGGGTTTTTTATCAGCAGAAGAAGCCTCAAAGTTGCTTCAAACAAATATGCAAAAACTGCCCGGAATTTACATCCCAAACAAATATAAAAAATCTAATAAAGAAAGATTCTATATATAATTCAATGAACAGTTACTGGGAAAAATGAAATCTGATTTTCCCACTTATTTAAAAAAAAAACAAAAAACAAAAAACAAAAAACAAACAAAACCCCACAAAACTGATTGCAGTTTTCACAAGAAATTAGTACAAGTTCATATGCACAGCAATTTTTTATGGAAATAAAGACAGCGAGTTCAAGACTGCAGTCCATCCCACCCTAAGATCAAAACTGTATTTGGTGGTTTGAAAAAGTGGACCTGCAAAGCTGGTAAATGGTAATCCACCCAAATCATTTTGCAGGAGCTAGAAGGCTGCAATTAGATGCATATCTCACTTTTCACCCTGATATCAAGCTCTCATCAGGTGTCACAGCACTACATACGGAGAATATTTTTGGAATCCCCAGTTCTTTCACCTTCAAGATTTTTGCATAATGAGATTCACTTCTATTCATTCGTTTTTGCTCAGGAGAGCTGATGAATTACACATTACGACCTTATAAGCATTCTCAGGTTGGAGTTAAAGGATTATAGCCAATTAAGGAACTAAAATTCTAAATGTTTCTTCTTGTCCTGGGTTTTAGACAGTGGTCAGTCCCTCCAGACACAAACTGGTATACTTCTGACCAAGTTCTGTTTTCTAAATCATAACACCTTCAACAGCACCAAGTGTTGGCTCCATGCAGAAGGGCCATAGGAAGCTCCACTATTTTCATCATGCAGGAATAACATAAACAATGCTACGTGCTTTTCAGGGAATTTGACATCTCCCTTCCCAATCCAAAGGTTCTGCTAACCTTCTACGTGTTGACAGCAGGACTCCCAGGTGGCTGTCAGGCTTTGAACTGTCTGCAATCCCTGACCTGAGATGAGCTGACAATCCTCCACTGTGGCTAATCCCGCACAAGAAGTGCTCCTTGTCTCTCCCCGTTGCCCTTTCATGGATGTACAGGCTTAATTCACTCTTAGATCTTGCTTTGGTTTTACAGGGTATCTGTAGAGTTATAAACACCTCCATGGGCAAAAAGGATGGACCTCAAAGTTGAAAGAACTGCCACTATTTTGTTTTCAGTTTACTCCTTTCTCTGCAGCACTTTTAAGGCAGAGGGTGGGGGAAGTATATGTGCGACCCACTTAATTACAAGCTCTTAACTTGAATAAATTAATTCAGAGCAACAGTTTTTAATATATATGTTTAACTTGGGAAACAACATTAGGGAACCTTTTGTACCAATTGGCTAAAACTCTCAAACAGCTTTCAGCTGCTCAGAAACACCAAGAGAAGTATTTTGGTCATTGTGTTTTGTTAGAGGGATGTCAGGTAGGAGAAGACTTTGAATTACATTGATGTGATTTAGTAATGATGTGCTTTAGTAGCGAAGCTCATGTATGAGCTATGGTGAGCAATCATGAACCTGACAAAGCTGAGTTACTTAATGACCTAGATCTATGTGACCAAATATGTGACCTATATGCTATATCAGCTAACAAATAGATTGAAATAGATGCTTGCATAGTTTCTTAATTATTAAGAAGGGTTCACCCACTGTTAAGACAGAACACATAGCGTTACTTACCAGGCCTTGGATTTTCCTGTAAGCTTTATTCTAGGCTCTGCCAATGATTTTACTGATGTTGTGTAAGTTACCTTTGTCTTTTTTTTCCCAATCTGTTATCTACAGTACGCTACTTGTAAATAAGCTATTAAATGATAGTCCATTAAAAAAGCCATATTTAAAAACCAAGCAACCACAGTCCCACATATTCAAGGAAGGAAATGCAGAGACTAAACCTTACAGAAGCAACTAAAAGTCTCTACAATAAAGGAACATCCATATTTCAGTTTATTGTTTTTTTTGCTTCCATTGTAATGGAACATGCAGCATGTTTTTCATGAAACTTCAGTTGACACCTCTTGGTCTATCACTGGCTTTTAATAAGCAAGGTGTGGGGGGGGTCTCTGCTTCACCATTTCCCTTTTTATGACAGTGTAGCTCCACCAAAATCCAAAGGTTTATGGAAAACCCACAGATTACAGAAGATACAGTCCCTAAATTGCCCACAGTGGGGTATAACAAAACGAAGATCTCTTAAATGGAGGCCACTGAGCCGCAGGAGGACGGGACTCAGCAGCCACGAACAGCACAGTGGGAGTTCCCTGGCACCATGACCAGGCTCATAGCAGCGCCTGAGCACCCCTGTGCAACTCCAGCGTGGAAATAATCCTCCTAGCGAGCGAGTGACAGTGAGAGGTAGGAGGAGACAGCTCACAGAGATGCATACATTTCCTCAGAATACAGTCAGGTCAGCAGAGTAACTCTAAATAAAATAACTGCAAAATTCAACACAAGTGGTTGCACAATATAACCTTTAAATAAAGGTGACTGAATTTTCTCTCACTATGATAACAAGATGTTCTGCTGTGCCATGGGGCTGAGCCACTCGCTTTTCTTAACAAGTGTTTCTGTCATTAGCTTTTAAAGTCACCCAAGTGAAGTCAAAATAAGCCCATGGCTAAGCAGCTATCAAAGAATGGTCCACATGTAAGGGAAGGCCTAAGATGTCTGTGCAATGAACAGGATCCTTCATAATGTTTCCTTTTGTAAGGATTGAAAGGGCAGCTTAAACACAGAGAGAGTTAATACAGCCGCAGATCTTCACAATATACATAAACATTTTAATGTATATGCGAGTTTAATGGGGAACTAGCAAGCTGACCAAAAATGTGACTGAAATATAAAAAGACAGCTGTCATATTCATTTTGAAGTGTCACACAGTTCATATTGACCTAAAGCTGTAAAAATTGTACAATAAAATAAGTTTAATCTGAATTATATTTTTATGACATTGCTTAGTTGTAAAAACAGTGCCAGATGCTGTTCTTACTCGACATGGTGAGAATGTGAGTCTGCACTGAGTCTACAAATCTCCATGGAGTTATTCCCTCTGTACGCTGGTCAAAGGTGTCCAGACCACAATGGACAACCTACACTGCAAACATTTCTGCACATTCTTTTTCATTCAGGTGTTTTTTGTCCTCGTATTAGTTCCATTCATGTTGCACTTACTGCACCGTCTTTGTAAGAGGGCAGGCAGTGAGCTGCTGTCTGCTTCCCAGTAAACTCAGACCTGCCATCTGTAATGAAACCCTGAAAAATTATTCAAGTAGATGATTGCTGGGATTCTAACAGAACATTTATGAAAGGCATTTTATATGCTCTGAAGTACTTTATTCTGTGCCTGTCAACAGCCATCAAGCTGAAGAATAGGGGCCGAGTTACGAGAGTGAGGGCTGAGATACAGGCTATCATTTGAACTAACCAGATTAATAAAATGAATGAAATCAGAACAAAAGCAAGAAGACAGACTTATCTATCCCTTCAAGTTTTTAAGATGGTGTAAATCAGAGATGGACAAAATCTTCCAGATTTTAGGTTTTCACTATGTACAATAACACAGCTGTCAACAAGAATAAGTCATGGAAACTATATTATAGATAAAAGGGTAATTTTTTTTCATCTTTAAGACAAAAACTTTCAATGCAAATGAGCCTAAATGCTCAGAAATCCCCCTGCCTTTACAGAAGCCATAGCATTCTTCCTGTTGATTTGGCCATAGATCTTAATGTCTCAATCCAGGAAAGCAATTTAGCACATGCCATTGAAGTAGAGAAGCTGCTTTGCTGACTAAATCAGATCTAAAAGGGTGCTGACAGGTATTGCAGAAGAACCAGCTGACAGGTTTAAGAAGTCACCAGCACCGGTTCTCAGTTCCTTTTCTTTGCAGGAGGCTTGTCAGGACTGAATTCCTCAACAACTGCGAAGCCAACTTTCACTCAAGTTACTGTGAAATACATTCACTTAGTTGAGGAAAAAAATGACAAAAAGTGATTAACTACCCTTGCAAAATAACCAAAATAAACATCTGTATTTGCACATCTCAGCTTCTTCTTTACAGGGCTTACCATATTAGTTAAAAATCCTTCTTCAGCAGTTTGAAATAAGTTGCAGGATCTCACACTGATACAGCTGAAGGAATTTTAGAAGTTCTTCTGTTATGTATTTCTGCTGTAACCTCTGTCAGAAGAATAGTAAGATTTCCAAAAGTCACATCTGTATCTAATAAAAGACTTCATATGGTCAAAGCTCCTCTGCAGACCCCCAAAAAAAAAAAAAAAAAGACAGAGAGACAATGGCAGGTGGGGGACCTAAATAATACTCTGCCTAATTACTGCCACACCCATCACAGCAGCCATCGCCCCATAAAAGGCCCATCTCCATAGACCCAGAGGAGCATAAGGATACAGAAGTAAGGAAGGAGTCTGTCTTAAGGACTCAAAGGAGATGAATATCTTGTCTAAGTCCTTCCTAGAAGAATCTCAGCACTGGAGTCTGAGTATGAAGCCCACCAAGATGAGCCAAGCCCAGAGTATCTTTTGATGGTTTTGCCATGACGAGGGGGGCTGCCTAGGGATATGGGACGTGTTATGGGATGCAGGGAAAATGCATTACAAGATTTATTGTGGGATGTTTAGGGGACAAACCAAAGGTGGGGAGAAAGGAGGGATCCAGGTGATTTGGGGAGGAACAAGTGTGTGGATAAGGGGAGACCATGGGGCCAGTTGGGTGTAGTTTGCTGGTTGGTATGCTTGTCTGGCTATGCCCTGCACCCAGACTAATGCAGTCTGTTGCTATCTTCCTATTAAATTCCTTGCTAACTCTTTCCTGGGTGAGGGACTCTCTACTGAGAGTGTCTGTATGAGGGTCTGGGCGCCAGCAACTGGAGTCAGACCATGGGTCGATGGGCCCATGTGCCTGGATGGTGGTGACGAGAGACCTGAGTGGGTGAAACCTGGTGCTAACCACAGGACTGGGACCAGGGCTCAGAGGCCTGAGGGCCCCCGACTGGAACACATATGGGTGTGCAAGCACAAATGAAGATGAAGCCAGACTACCTGGGGAGTGAGTGTGTGTCTCTACAACTGAGATCACACCAGGAGCTGGCTATCGGAGGGGTTGGGGACTCCTGCTGCTGGTAAGATCATGGGGTCTGGGGGCCTCTATGGGTGAGACCTGCCAGTGTATGTGTGTGTCTAAGGACAGGACCATAGGGGGCTTGACTACTGAGGACCAGGGGACTCCCAGCCAGCTTTGGAGATGTGTACATGTGTGTACCTGTGTGAGTGTGGGGTTTGCACCAGCAACTGGAGTGGGGCTACAGCCTCAGGGGTTTGTATGCCCAAGTGACAGCAGCTGGGGAGACCGGGATCCAGGAGCAGCTGCTGGGCAGACCAAGTGTCTGAGCCCCACTGCTGGAGGGATCCAAGTTGTACATGTGTATATATATATTTCCATTTCTGCACCTCTATCCTGCAGAGCTGGAGAGGGGAGTGGGATGCGATCCATATGAGTGCTCTGTGTGGCCATGTGTATATGTGATACATGTGTGCATGTGCCTACTGGGAATACATGCTCAGTCTCACTACTGTTTGGACCTGGGGCATGGAGCTGCAGCAGCCTCGCCTCTCTCAGCGCTGCCAGATCCAGCAAAATACATATTCATCTAGCAATACGTTAAACAGGTTTTAGTCAATGTCCTAAATCACTCCCCCAATTCTTAAAAAACATTGTTAGTCTTTCCTGGCACTTGTTTGAACATTTCCTTGATTAATTCTGTTTTAAAAAACAATTCAGAGTATTTCTAGAGACTGTAGTCAACTATGTATTTCTTCTTTGGAAGACTTTTTGAACTTTATCTTTTTATACTTGACAATATTCATGTATTTAATTATGCTCATCTTCAGTGTTGAGCTATCCTGGAGCTCTGAGTATGCTGAGTGCCAGAAGAAGGTATTATAGAAAGTATTTAAAAAAAAATAGCAAGGGCACAATTGCATATTATGCTCATCAGAAGTAAAGAAGGAAGACCTTTTTTATAGGTAGTGTTTTATTTTAAAATAAAAGGGAACTTTTTTTTTACTCTTCACTCTAATTTGCATGTGACATTATGTTCTTTCTCAATTAAATCTAAGGATTTCTAATGGGCATTGACAGAAGTACCCTCACACTTTCTTAGGTAGAATTCAAATTGAAATAGGCATTAATTCTGTAATGAGTCAGCATTTCTAGATGAATGATCCAACAGAAGGAATTTTGTTGTGTATATCTCTTAGCAGCTGACAACTTACAGCCTTAATTTCATAAAGTAACTCTCATGTTTATTAAACCCTTTTTTCACACTACGGATTGGCTGCATCAATTGCCAAGAGTTGTCTCAGGCATGAACTAGGTGGTCTTCAAGGTCCCTTCCAACCTAAACCATTCTATGTTATTACAGGTAACTGTCTTGCACAACAAAAATGCTTGAGGTCTTGCTGAAGAACACTGTAGCTGTGCCTGGACAAGCAAGAACTGTTATCTGATGGGGTCTTTCAGCTGTTGGGCCCGTTGCCCTCCCTACAGAGGCACCAGCAGGCAGGACAGAAGAACAGGCACAACCACAGAGCTCCTCACAGCTGCTGGGTCAGGGGAACGGCTGTATATGTGAGGTGACAGCCGCCTCGGAGAGGTGAGCCCAAGGGTGAAGGCAAGGACAAGCAGTAATCACAGCTTTCCTTCCCCACTTCTCCCCAGCAGCAGAAAACTGGCAAAGCCAGCTCTTCCTGTTCTCCCTCTCTCCTGTGGTTTTGCTTATGCTGCTGAACAGACAGGAGCCAGATTTGTGTTTTTAGTTCTTCTGAGAATATGATCCACTGTCCTAGGATAAACTTTGAGAAAACACTACTGCTTGAATGAGAGATGTGCCTCATGGTGGGTGGTTGCACAAAGAGCGATGCTGGCAGGGGGGAAAAAAAAAGTGCTAGCTCTTTTTGCCAGGTATGCAAACCATACAGCATCTTCAGAACAGGCATTTGGACCAGTGGCCACTTAGGTGCTAATTGCATTTAAATATTTGCACAGAGGAGTGCAGCAGCCCTGCAGTAGCTGTCACAACCCTGTAGTATCATTCATAGTCTTATAGTAGAGTAGCATAAGGAGTTTCTGAGCAAAAAGTCCTGTTTGACCAGGTTTGATGGTCTAAACATAGTTCCACTTTTTTTTTTTTTTTTTTTTGGAAGCTCACACGTTTGCTGAGGAGACAGCATGGTCAGGGACCTTAGCATAGCCAGACCTCCTGGCCATGCTATTGGCATGATTCCTTTTTTCTCTTGTATTCAAAGCAGAAGGTCATTGAAACGAATGCAGAAGGAATTTGCAGGCTTTTCAGTACTGAGAGGAATCAAATATCCAGTGCTGCATAGCTCTTTGGCACAGCGTATCGCTATAAACCCTGCAATACTGCAAAGTGTAAACTGCTATTCCAATGGTGTGACAGTTTCAATGTATCGAATTTGACACCTTTTCAATAAAATAGGCTAAATTTAGATAACCATATGCTCATGCTGACAAGCTTGCTTCTCCCTGATACGTGTTTTCATGAAAGAGTACAGGAGGGCCTCAAAGTTTAATTAGTTTAAAGTGAATTCAAAATATTGTATTAATTTACAGTAGAAAGGTCAAGTTGTTGGGCAAACAACAGGGATGAATGTTTTCTACTTAATACGCTAAGATTCTACTGTACAGATTCGACTGTAGGAGTCGTGTTGCCAAATGCAAAGAAATATTTTATCTGTCCATGCTTTTAGTGCAGTTTAATGAACACAGTACAATTAAAGCCCCTTCTCTCTTGACTGCCAGCTGGGCAAAGCTGAAGAGTACACGCATACAAGCAAGGCAGTCTTTTATCAACAGGGATGTATTTATCATTTGTGCTTCAGTAGCTTAAGAAGATGGGCCAATTTCACAATTACACTCCGATCTTTGCATTTTGTTAAGGGATTTCTAAACAACCATTCAAGAAATTAATTATTTTAAGCCAAAAATCTCTCAGTTGTAACTAACACTGACTTTTTTTAAGTAAGACTGCAGGTAACATACAATGATATCTACTCATTTATGTGTGATTAAATCATAAAGACTGACTTCATTTAGTATATGTTATAAGATCAACGTCACTCTAAAATTCACTTCTTTTTTTGCTGTGTCCCACTAAGCACTGTGATTCCCTTGGTTGCTCACACGCTGTGGTCTTACTGGTCTACAGGTAAGCCAAAATCTGAGATGCATACCACACAGCTGGAGGCAGAGAAAATCTTCAGTCTCCACTTACATACAAATTACACGAATAAATGCAGGAGACATAATCTCTTAAAATGGAATAATAATTAAAGTGATAAATAAAAACCTTCTGTTTTGTTTTGTGGTGGGTTTTTTTGTTTGTTTGGTTGTTTTTTTATGAAAGCCCACAATTCCAATGATACATAATTGCCTGCCTGATGATAATTTAGAAAAAAAAAAAAATAATATATTTGCTGGCACTCTTGAAGAATTACAATACCTCAAAATATGTGTAGAATCTGTGTTAATTATGATAATTAAAAAGGAAAAACAGAAAAATTACACATCTCTCGAGAGACAATCCAAATAATAACCAGAATATTAAATTGAAGGTTACATAATGAAAATTCATACCACATGGGGGGATACTAAATAACAAAGAAGAGGTGAAATTAATGTGAAAATGTTAAATCTTTTTAGAAATATGTTGCCACCCCTTTTATAAATAGAGAAACCTTAACAGTTTCATGAGATAGAAATGTGGCGTGTTTCACTTTGGGGAAATTAGTACAAGTATATAGCAGATACAAATTATTTCCTTGCTCTTACAAATTATATTCCCACTTGTATGTGAGAAAATGGTGGTAAAGTGTTAAATGCATTCTCTCTCTCCATATGTAAACTAAATATTGCTCAAATTCACTTGCTTGTGGGCATCTGGCAATGTCAGATGTGGACTCTTGCCTCTGAGAAGCTGTACGTGTATAGAATTATACCCATTCTTACACAAAGGACATTGGTAGAGCAGGTTTTGTTTTCTTTTGTCAAAGGAGAAAGAAATTCCTACGGACATTATCTTTCTTCAAAACACCTGAATCTCTGGCACATCACATGCAGTGCAAATGTGAAAGCCCCTTTATACTTAAGTTCTTCTGACCATGCAATAACTCCATTCATAACGCATGTTCATCACAAGTCACCCTTTAACATGAAGCTTTAAGTCCGATCTCTTCATCTAAGTCTGCTAGATACCCGTGTCAAGTGCTGTCTGCTTTCTGATGGGCAAATTTTCTGATGAAATTTTCATTGCAGACCAGTGATGAAGAATGTGGTGCATTTCAGAAAACCTCCAGTATGTTAAATTCACTAAAGCTCGGGGTACCGGCAGGTACGTTGTTATACACGATGGCTTTGGACAGTGTAATGTACCATTTAGATTCTTCAAAGAAAAAGCTGAAAAATATTTGTAGATAGTTTCTAGAATTGTTTTGCTTACATAAGAGATAATGCAAGGAATCTTGTGTATTTGCTTATGATGTGTTTTGAACATGCTTTTATCCCTAAAGTGTGTAAGTAGAGAAAAGTCCATAGCCCACCTGCTTTTCCTTAATACCTACAAATAATTACTTTTTTTCCCAATTTTGTTTCCTTAATCTTATCTCCTCACATCCTGTAATTCTAATACATTATAAAATCCCTGCTCAATGTTAATTTTTAAAAAGGACTTACAGATATGACAAATAAAGCTTGTCATTGAAAAGGAAACCATCTCTTCCAGAGGTAATCCTGTTTTACTGGTGCAAATAATTATTTACTTTAGTGCTCCTCCAAAAAAAGATTTTGTTAACATATTTAAAATATAGGATTAACTATTAATAACACTTTTTAAAAAATAGAGACTGAGTGAATTTCAACCAGCAAACTTTTCACCTTTCTGTAGAAAAAATATTAAAACATTGATCACAAATGCATCAGAACCTTCATAAAATATTTCAAAAACTGAATTTACATTTAATTACGTACCATGAAATATATTTATAGAGAAATCATATGCAGCAAATGCTGCTTTCAGTGATAGAAACTAGAATTCCAGAATTGCTTAATCACTTTAGGCTGTATTAATTATTCTCCAGGTACTGGTAACCTTTCTCTCTCCTTTCTAGCCACACCACATACACAAAAAGAGGCAGATAGGTAGAAAATTACCTTACTTTCACATTCTGTTGAATACAGGAGAGATTCTCTCATTGAGGGGACATCAGAGAGTCACCGTATATGTGGGTTTCCACAAGCTAGAGATCAGATTCCTCCTGTATCTCAGTCACCACTAGGAAAAAGCTGATAGTTTTTAATGCAATGAAGGCAAGCCGCTTTTTAGCCATAAATTAGACACACAGCTGCTCAGTTAAACCTGCTAAAGCAATAAGAATAGCCCATAACCCCAGAATGTCACAGGAAAAGGGTGATTGTTGGGGTTTTTTGCATGTTAAATTTCCAGTCAGGTCATTGCACATAGTTGTAACAATATATGCCTGTGCATTTCTCGCAGTTTTAAACTGCCTCTTTGGATATGTGACTTCTTCTCTATCCATCTCTGAAACTCAGTCTGTAACACAGTAATATAATTTAGGTAAAATTCTTTTAAAGATCTTGCATTTATTTAGCTATATATATACACACACACACGTATATGTAGGGTTTATTATTAATGCAGTGCTATGGAATGCTCCCTATCTGCACTTATTTCACAGGCTGCTGACTCCTGATTGACTTCTTTACTACGTTTTAATAGACATAATATGAAGTACTTCCTAGTGCCATTTTTCTCCACAGAGCTTTCAGAGTTTCACTGAGAGGACAGTGGGGTTCAGAATCTGGTGTTAGTACCTGATAGTAACCTAGTATGTTTTCTGAAAGCTTACAATAATATAGAATTTCTGGGAAACGTATCCCAAAATGACCAGGCATGGGTGTGCAATACAGAAATAGTGTAATCTCTCCTGTAAATCTCATGAAATAATGGAATTGAGTTTCCCCCCCGCTGGGAATCAACTTGGTCCCACGGAAGACAAAGTCTCATCATTGATTTCATGAAGACAAGACCAGACCCTGAATGAGGAAGTCCTATGCCTGTTCTCTCCTGCATACATCTCCATTTTTTAATTTCCATTTCTATACCTGTACACCAAACAAAATCCCCTAACCTGTTTCATTGAAGCAGTAAGGCAAAACATTTATATTCAAACAAAGTAAAGCCAGGAGGATGCAGGGACAATGTCCATCTGGACTATCCTCTTGCCCTACAAGAAACAGAAGTATCCTTTTAGATGTGGATGAAAAGAATTCTTCCTCACATTTAACCTTAACATTTCATGTACTTCTTTTCCTATGGTTCTACATAACAGCAGCTATGTCCTACCCTATTAGATATAATGCAGGACAAGCACTGAGCTGGCTTTAGAGTTTCTGAGCGTTTCTGACTTCTCTAGCGTAAAACAAACTAAAATCAATCTCACCACTTCCGTGATTCATCTCAGCTGATCTGTTCGTTCTTCAGATTTTTCTTAAGAAAGACGAAAACTCTTATATTTCTTCAAAGTCAATGGTCTCTAAAAATGAACTACTTATGGGAACAGTCAATTCACCTTCCCCATGTAAAAATGTAGATAGTTTTCATTATTAAAAAAAATCTTAATTTTTAAAAAAAATATTTTTATAGAATTTCATTGCAGCTTATATGCACAACGAATAAAACGGTTCAAAACCCCTATGTAAATAGGTTTTGAAATTCACACAGGTTAGAGAATCCCAAGATCAAGCCTACGTAAAAATGAAATAGTATCATTATTTTATGTAAATTTTAAAATTCCATGGAACCAATAGTATATTAAAATCTATTGCAGTTTTCCATAAGAGCTTAGTGAACACAATTTTTATGTTTGCACATACGATGACATACAACATTGTCCACTGGTACAAAGCGGGGTACACAATGACTAGAACAAACATGAACTCAGTTTTCATAACTAATGTCTGATTCTTCCATAGATGTCAATGGAAAGACTAATTAATTTCCCTGAGGCAGTAGCAAGACCTAAGTGGCCGGTAATGTGCCCTTCAGCTTCATGTTCACTCAGTTCTGTCAGTTAACACGCTTTTCCATTGCTGTGACAATTTTGAAGCATTTATTCTGTAAATGAATAGTCAGCTTTCATGCAAACAGTCCATTAGCATTAATCATATGACTCTCACATGATACATTGACAAAAAAAGCGTTCGCAATATTTCTTTTGTCCATGACAAATAAGTCGTCAGTAAGAAATGAAAAATAACAATAGAAAAGGAAGAGCAGAACAACCGATCTCTTGACATCATTTAATTTCTCTTCTGAAATATGACAAGCCATACTCTATTTGGTGTAAATACGGAGGATGGCATTTCTGTTGATCAAAAGGTGAGGTTTTGTCTACATTATCCCTGATCCTGTTGCATAAATTGACATTTGCTTTTCCTTATATATTTCTCTTAGGAAAATTCTGAAGAATCCTGACTTAGTGGAGTACAAAATGTGCAACTGCATAAAATAATTGAACAAACTGAGCCACTGTCACTGGCTATTATAAACAGATCCTTTCTCGGTCCTACCTAAGGAATTTTAAGGTATTAAAACCTTACAGCTTTCAAGACACGCACCTTCACTAGGGTTTGACTAAACGCTGCTATGCAGCCACTGGAAATAACTTGCATTAGGGCTTCTGCCTAGCAGGAAATTCTGATGAACCTGAACCAAAGCCCAGTCAATTCAGCATCAGGCTATTTTTCCTTCAACTTTAATTGGCACTGGATCAAGTCCTTTGCACACAAGCTCCCTTTTCTTCAACATTAAAACAATGCTTACGACTGTCACACAACATTTTTCCCTTCAATATCTACTCAAAAGGAGATTTTGAAAACCATCCCAGGACTCTGCAAAATGAAAATCAGACTTGGATTTGTGTGTCAGATAATAATCTTCAGAAGCTTGTTATATTGCAGATGGAGATTTTAGCTGCCATGTTGTCCTTCTAAAAATAACATGCAGTTTTCCAGTGAGCATGCAGTCAACTAGCAATATCAGTGTGCATTTATATCGCAAAGAATCATTTGAGAAATCCATCTTTATAGGTTTCTATAATCAAATTGGGAAAACTGTTCATTTTATACATAAGCAAAAATATTTTGAAAATCTTTAAAAACATGACAAATCTCAAAGTGTTTTTATGTTTCACAGTGGAAGGAAAAAAGACCATAGATGAAAGTGATAACAAATACACTATCTAAGAATTAATCGACATATTTTTAAGTGACAATGCTGGCAAACCACAAGAATGAAACGTTAAGGTATTTACTGTAAGCCAAGAGGAAAAGATTTATATGCATTATCTCCAAGCCAAAATACAATAAAATCAATTTGCAGGCTTGAAATAAAATACAATCAAAAGGCCATTTGTAACTCTGAGCTCCTGTCTCCTTCTTATGTTATAAATTAGCCCCAAATTTTCCAGCACCATTTTGTCCTTTTCTTTAAAGGGCAGAGACTATTTAGTTAGGAATGCACTTGGATGGTTTTTTAGTCCTGATCCAACTCCTACTGTTGCCAGTGGGATATTTTCTGTTGAATTCCGTGGGAATTAAAATAAAAAGGTCCTTAAGTAAAACTCAGTATCCTATATTAAAATAGTTGCTGTTCATAGAGATTTATTTGTGACTGCCCCAGTGGCTTACCCGTAAGTCGATGGGACATGAACAGTGTATTTCTTGAACCAGCTGTAAGGCAGAAAAGCTGAGGTTACTACTTGGATTCCCTGATGAAAAGCTGCAATTGTTTCATTTATAGGTAAATGTACTCTGGCTATTCCCAGAATGACCTTGGCTGCCAACTGCGTTGCCCTTAGTGTCAGCAGAAAGAAGGCTGTTGGTGTCAGTGGGCTTTGGATCAGGCTTTAAAGACAGAGAAAGCTTGCTTAAGGAGGAAAACAGACATAACGAATAGTCCTGATTTCCCAGGTTTTGTCACTTAGAGTTTAGAATATCAACAAGACACTTCAAACCCTGAAGAATAATTGTTGTAAGTCAATTATTTGCACCCTGTACATTTCTACAATTGTATACAGTAATAAAGAAGAACAAATCTCTCTGGCTTACAAAAAAAAAAAAAAGGCAAGTACTTTATTTATCAATAGAGATTTTAGCTGCTTTTTACACCATTGCAATGACTAAACAAATAGCATAAAATAAACAAAGGAGAGTATAAAATCACTTTATTCCAGCTGGTATCCCAAGACAACCTTTTGACTACGTACAGAGTTAGATGTTTCAAGTATGGCACTTATATAAATAAGAGCAGAGAGAAGGTGATATATTCACAGTTAAAAGCAATGAACTCTGTTCCTTTGGTATGTGTATCATCATAGGTGATTGTAGGTAAATACATAACTTGGCTGGCATGAACCAACTCCATCTTATTCATGCACATACTAGGGAATGAACTGAAATGTACTGATATATTTTGCAGATCACAACTAACGTAAGATGATCAAGGTCTCTGGTGTGTGTGTGTGTGTGTACAGGCAAATAAAAAAAATGGCAAAATTATATTCAGCATTTATTGTTTAGCATAACTAATTGATGCACAAGCTATGATAGAAAATAGCTAGTAATACACACCAGGAATAAACTCTGTGATTTAGACAAGCAAAATAATATAAGACATCTGTGAGATAGGTGAACGCAGATATCCTGATTGAGCTGTGTGTGGTCAGGTTCCTTACAGTGCAATTACCCTCCTTTTAAAACATGCTTACATCTGCACATTGCAACAGTTTCCCCCACCCCGTCCCACCCCATATAGAGTATCCTTGCAGATTTTTAATATGAACATTCTACACATTTACAACAATTAGCCAGACAGGCCAAACTGTAAACTTATCCTAATGACGACCAAAAAGCCGCTCCACCGACAGATAACACCCAATCATTAGAAAGAAAAGTAGGAATAATAGTAGCTGTGCTGTAAGGCTAGATCAAGCATGGTTTTATAGCTGGTTTCTCAGTCTTTTACATAGCACTGCGTTTTGCAGCTAGTTCAGTAAGTGCAGATCCAATACCTTAATGGCTTTCTTGGTGTTTTGATAAAATGCTTGCCTAAGCAATGTACCTTTCTCTAATGGTATCTGGGTCTGTTCCACCTGGCACAGTGTTTCAGTTCTGTCACAGCCTCACACATAAGCTGAGTCACTTGACTGAGTCCTGCCAAAGTTAGGCATGCTCATTCTTGGCAGGTCCTTATTTCTGATTTCGTATATGGATTTCCTTTTTGCCTGTACTCCTCTCACTGCCATTTTGATCTTTCTCCAGCCCAAGTGGTTCAGTTCTGCCAAATTGAGCACCACACAAATCCCACTGACAGCAAACATGAATACCAAGAATACAGTCTTCTCAGTGGGTCTAGAGACATAGCACTCTACTTCTTTAATGCAAGGGTATCTGTCACATTCGTACATGGAAGGGACATTGAATCCGTACAGAAAATACTGTCCCACTAAGAATCCAATCTCTAGGGCATTTCGAAAGACCACTTGGATGATATAAAATCGAGAAATGCCTTCTTGCCTCCTCATCTTTGACTTTGTAGTTCTGATAGCAGGGTTGGGGATTTCCTTCACTTCTAAGCAGTCTGGTTCTGCCTCTTTGGTGGAGTTCTCAGTGTTCTGCAGCACCCCATTGACAATCGTGTTCTTGATTTTCTTACTGTCCTCACGCTTCATGGAATCCTGGTCCCTCTCCAAGGTGAGGAAGACAGTGGAGTACCTCCGTTCCCTCTGCTTAGCAGACTGGTGAACGGAGTACGTTATGAAGCAAAGGCTGGGGGTGCACACCATGATGATCTGGAACACCCAGTACCTTATGTGAGAAATAGGGAAAGCCTGGTCGTAACAAGCCTGGTTGCAGCCTGGCTGCAGCGTGTTACAGACAAACATGGTTTGCTCGTCATCGTACACCGTCTCCCCTACAATGGCCACGATGAGTATCCTGAAGATGACCACCACCGTCAGCAGGATCCTGCAACAGAGAAGCCCGTCAGTGCGCGCCGCCGCCGCGCGGCCGGGAGCTGTCCGGTGCTCCAGTGCTGACCGGGCCC
>NW_009648876.1:2501773-2502002 GCF_000708025.1 Charadrius vociferus | reverse complement strand
CCGCTCGGCTGCTGGCGGGGCGGGGAGGGAGGAAGGTTGGCTTTTAATGTCTTGCTGCCTCTAATCTGCCTTTAAGTAGTCTCCGCTTGCGTCACTGACAGGTTGGTGGAGAGCAGCCAAAAGCAGCCCTCGGATTTTCTCATTTTTATTATTCCGGTGAATATAAATAAATAAATGCAATACAATAAATGAAATAAGAAAAAAAAAAAATGAGGAGGAGGAGGAGAGA
>NW_009648876.1:2490767-2501662 GCF_000708025.1 Charadrius vociferus | reverse complement strand
TGCAGGGCGTGACTGTGACACGGTGGCCCCTCCGGCCAGGAGCGCCTGGCTGCCGGGGGGGGGCAGTGCCGGGGGCTGCTGAGGCTTTGCCTCTCTCCCAGAGCTCGGCTGTGTTTTCTGCCGCTCACGAAACAGCGGTGTCATACAGCAATAATCTTACCTGTCAGAACGGCTTGCCCTTGGAAGATACTGGGCTTAAAATTGCATCTTTATTCTCCCCTGCTTACAGATACGAGACTCACTAAGGAGAAATGAAACGTATATATAGCCATTTCAGAGAATTCTGAGACTGAGACTGGATTTATGGTAGGCAAAACAGCAGACCTTCACACAAAGCATCTAAAACAGTACAAGAATAAAGTATCTTGAATAAATCCTTGCGTTATAATCAGTCCACATATTTTATTCCCATAGACTACTATATTGTGCTTAAAATATTTTTTTAATTTTACAGATACCTTTAGAGGCTGTGCCTGAGACACCACCAAACAAATCCACACAAAACATTGGCATCAATTGAAATCAACTGTTTTCTGGTGAAGTGTAAAATGTATCCTGTATATTTCCATAAAGATCTAGTATGGCTTCATACCTGCTGTTCTTTTTGCTCAACTAATCTCATTAACAATCAACACAAGAAAAATTCTAGTAATTTGATCATAATGCTCCTACTGCCAAACTCAGTAAAATCAGTCTTTTCTCTGAACTGCTCGGGCCATTGTAAACAGTGTAGTCCTTTCTTTTATTTGTGGCTCTCTCATGAACAAATTCGGTCTTGTATTAATGATATTATGTATTTTCTGAATAGATGGGAGCAAGCTTCATCTGTGCGGAGGACATCTGTGTGTTTCAGACACCCCAACGTTTCTTGTCTTTGCATTTGGAGTGTGCAGATGGTCTGTGTTTCACATGATATTGGGTCAGTTTCTTGATTGGATCCCCCAAATCTTTGAATTAGGAAACTACCAAATAAGAGAAGATCAGTGAATACCTCTGTTTGCACAGAAATTGGTAGATTTTTCTTCTCTCCCAATCAGGAGTCTGTGATGAAGCATTCAATAATCTGGATTGTTGTTTTCCCACACTGTTGGAAATTACAGGGAAGACTGAATAATCACTGTTTTTGCTTAAAATCTGACTACATTCTTCTCGGAAGCTGTTTCTCAGAATTTCTGCATTTGTTTTTTTCATGTAGTTTGTAAAACCTGCTGCTGCAGCAATACCATAACTAAAATTAAGAGGTCATTTCTTTTTTTTTTTTTAAGAGGACTGTAGTATCTATCCAACTACCCTGACAACTGAGCGTCTCATATGGACCCCAAAGTATTTGTTTGGAGATGGACCTGAAAATGAGAGAAATTGAAGCAGTAAAGGAAGCAGTAATGCATGTGTAGAAGAAGAGAGGGCAGGGAATATGCTAAGAAGCTAATGATGATAATCCTATTTAGCAAACCAAACAGAGAGGGAAAGCCTGTGATTGAAATTACTGAAGAGAGGAGAGGAGATTTTGGTTCATAGACAAATACAACAATTTCTACTAAGGAAAGCTGTTCTGTAGCACTGGGATAGAAACCCCACTTATCTGAGCTTTTAGGACCAGGAAATAAAAAGGAATTAAATTCTGACCACATTAAACATTGGCCTATTAAAGAACTGTTAATCAGTGTTTGCTGTGTGTGATGAGTTCTTACTACTGACAGCCCAGCAGTGGAGACATGGAGGGCAAATATCACAAATAAATGCTACAAACATGTAAGCACTGTTACGAAATTGCTTTGATTTAAATATGGTTTAAAGTTAAATACTTTCAGGCGTGCCCTTACAGGGGTTACATTTCATTCCAAAATATCTGACCTCTCCTTTTTTAACAGTAACCTCATGTGGCCTCCAAAAAACCGTATTCACATGCAGGGTACTTGGCCTTAGATTTGAGAAAGTTTACTGAGACCTTAGTGAGTTTGGGAAAAAAAATAATTTCACTGTAAGAGTCTCTTTCAGGATGTTAACATATATTTTAAGTGGCTGGGAAACTCAAAGGAGTTCGATATAACTCCAACCTACATGTACAATTTCTGGAACTATGAACTGCTGCCCTTAATTTGAGCCCTGACTTATTGTGAAAATAGAATAAGAATCAGAATAAGTAATAAGAATCAACATGATGTTCTCCGAGTGTTCAGTGCAACAACAAAAGGTGTGTGGAGAATGTAATTATTTGTATTTCCTTTATCCCTTACATGTTTAACAGCAACCTGTGGACTTACCTGATAAATTCGTCTAAATCACAAGCTGCTCAGACTGTGATTGTAAGAGAGAGTTGTAGACAGAAGAAGATTTTCAGCTTCTAAAGGTTCATCTTAAGTTTGTACACCATTCCCCTGAATGTTTCAGCCCGCGGTAAAGCCAGGATTCGCAGAGCAGCAGGCTGCCAAGAATGCTGTGGATGTATATTGCACAGTGTATGGCATTCGCATTAGAAAACCGTGCCCACATTTCATTCACCAGCACTCAGGATTATCAAAGCTTTATGTCTCCCAGCTTACAAAGAACTATTTCCTAATAAAGCAGCAATACTAGTTTGCAGCAGGGCCAGGCCTGTCCTGTTCGGTATTTTCTGTCAGTTGCATACAAAGGAAGCAAAATCAGCTTCCCACTCCACACATAGGGTTTTGGGTGGGAGGATGTATTTTTGTTTGTTTTGGTTTGCATTTGAAGAGAATGAGTATTCCTCTAGAGAAAAAATTCAGTACAAACTCTGTTGTACATAATAGGAGCTCAAACGCGCTTTGCAAAAAGAAAACTTCAGAGCCTCTGTGTGTGTGTATGTTCAAAGATGCTACTGCCACAGTATTAATTCATGATAAAATAGTATAGGCTGAGTTGATCTTGGATTAGGTGTGAAGAATGAGACTGTGCGTGTCCTCAGTTTGATGCCAAACTGAGGTTAATCTGTCTCTAAGAAGCTGTAGGCCAGATTCTCTCTAAGAAATCCAACCCTTTTGCCCTGCTCTGGTTTTGTAAAGGGCCCGGAGAGCAGTCAGATCTCACAGGCTGAACATTCCTCAAGTATGGAGCGGACCACACTGGGAGCAGAGCTGACTCATTTGGCTGTCCTGTCAGACCCACAGCGGCCTGCACGTGGATGGCATGACTGGGGTGGGATGAAGAAGCCACATGGCTAGTGCCATACCTGCTGTCGGACAGTGTGCCAAACAATGGTATTGCCCTGCTTCGTTGTTTCCTATGCTGTGGTTCACTAATGTAAAAACAGAATCCAGATCTCACACAAGTCTTCCCCATGTACCGCCTCATTTTAAAGTTATACATTTATCCTAAACTTATTCCAAAGGTTTTATCTTAAAATAAAGCTACATATTTTTAGTACTATCCCAATGACCTTCCACAATGGTCGTTTTCTGCAGTTGTTTGCAGTGGATCCGTAATTGCAGCAAATGAATAAATGTCATATGTAGATTCCGAAACTGCATGGCAAATGACTGTATTTCATTACTATATTGCACACCACTGTTTCCACCAATTGTAGCAAACTGGAAGCAAAGAAAGAGCTTTTAATTGAAAAATCTAAGGTATTACCTAGAAAATAATGAGGTTTTCTTTTAGAATTTTTTTGTGATACGTGTTGCCCCATATCTGCTTTGTGACTGCATTTTCTAGCTAGTGTCACAAAAGAGAGATTTTTCAACATTACTTTCATGAAGCATTAGAATTTTCTTTGGGAAACTGACATGATGAGTGTTCCCTTTCTGACAGTATTTGGTGTAGTCCATGAAATCTAAATTATTAGCTACTAAACAGAAAATGCCTTTTTAACACCTCTCATAGCCATCTGCTGTGCTCTGTTTTCATTTGGTGCCATGTGTGTATTAATGAAATAATTGCATCAGATTATATCTTTTATTCATAAAATCATCTAGGTCATGTGCTTCCACCTACACTTTCTCTCTCATTAAAATGAGCATTTGTGCAGACATTTCCCCCGCCCCCCCCGCACGAGTACAACCCCAGCTGAAGTCAGTTGCCATGTGCATCTTAATAAGAAATCCCTCTCTGTGTTTTTTTTCTGAAATAAAATTCCTTCAGAAGACAAGTCTAGCGTTTCACACCACGGAAAGTACATTTTTTTCCTGCAGCTCGAAAAGAAAAGACTTCCCAAAAGGTACGAGATCCGGATGTACTAATGACCTCAGTCCTTCACAAGAGAAAGCAACATTTCAAGAACGCTGTCATTTTGCTGCCAAGGAATAGGCAGCGCGCTCCCTTCACGTCTGGTCAACAGTGTTTGCGTCAGGACTGTCGATAGCAGGGCAAGCTCTTGTGTTCCTTGTTGTGAGGGTGGAACCCATTGCACTTATATACTGCCCGCTTGAGAATAGCAAGGTGTCAAGTGCACAGAATTCGGGGCTTTCTCTAATGCAGAAACAGACAAAACAGTTATCGTAATGATCACATTAAGGCTCTATCACACGTCAGGATTCGTATCTACCACTGGAGATTCTTATAAATGAAAAGTTTTTCCAAAAAATCGATGACTGTTATCAGTAAAGGAGGAATAAATCTATGAATATTCAAGAGCTTTTAAAGTGAGGGCTCATAGATCATGCTGAATTTCTGTAACTATTCCTGCCAGGGAGGGTAATATAAGAAATATTCATGAGGGAGGCAGGTATTAAGTAAATATTCCACAATGTTTTGAACTAAGAGAATTTAAAATACCTAAATGTAACTGCTCTAACTAGAAAACAAATTTTAAGTATTACACTTTTCTCGTTACAGAATATTTTATTCCTTGACAGACAAAATCACTCAAGTTTCACGGGGGTCTTGCCAGCTGTCCACAAGGACCTTCTCGTGAACAAGCTAACAGCTCAAATTAATTTCCTTCGAAATAATTTGGACGTGTATACTGAATCACAACTGCATATCTACAGCTCCCAACGCAGCAGAGTCTGCACTTCTTGCAAACTCCTGAAAGCAAACTCCAGGTGCAGCTAGAAGGAAAACTTCATTGAATCAAATTCTTACGAATTGACAGGCTCTGGAAAGAAGTACAAAATAAGTAAAATATTCCAGGAACCAGATCATCTGCTGCCAGTCTCCTGATTTTCTCTTCTCTCTTTCACCAGTCTCAAAAGGGCACTCGCATTCTGCTGCAGGATCCATTAATGCAGCTTCATGAACTATAATGGCTTAAGTGTAAATTTGTGAGCAAATCTCACGTGGATTCCCATTAGAGTCTACTTCAAGGTTCCAGAGTCACTAAAGAAAGACCCTTTCAAAAATACTTTGGACACAGAAGAGTATAAAGGATAATCAGATTTAGTACACATTGTAAGAATGCAAAGAAATACGCACATGCTAACATAATAATAAATCCAATATGTGAATGAAAATGATCTTTCACTGGTGAAAAACTGATTATTTTTTTTTTCCTATTCTTTCAAAGATATGCAGCCCTGTGTAACAAATTTGTGCATTATGGCAAAATACCACCCAATTACACAGCCACTGTGCCAGAATCAATACAGGATATTGGCAAGAGTCAGTTTGGCAAACCTTATTTTCCTCTTTTCCTTACAAATAAAAAGGAGTAATAAATTGTAATTAGAAGAAACTTAAGTGGATTTAATTATAATTATAAATTTTAAAAAACCCTAAAAATAAATTTATTTTTAATTTATGTCTTAATATCCCCATCACATGGTAGTCAATTTTTGTGGTACTACTGATTTTAGTGGAGCCAGAATTTAAAAACCCTTAAGATCTTATTTACACCAGAACATTTTTAAATCTCTAATGGCAGAATACAAATTATGAGAAAGTTAGGGAGTGCTTCAGAATACTCAGAACCGCAAAAAAATAAGATGAAATAATAAGAACACAGTCCTCTATATTGGAACTCCAAGGAGCATTTTGATGCTTCTTGTATTCCGTAGAGAGAAAAAAAATACATTTATGAGAAATCATGCTTCAGTATTTCAGTATGAACGCATTACATCAAGCATTGTTTTCAGACCTACTGCTTTGCTTTGCCTTGTCTACATTTGTCTTCATCCAAATGCTGAATCCTTATACTCTCAGCTGCTTTCAGCTCAGTGACATGATTTACGGCAGAGTTGCTTTCCTTTGTTTTGATCGTTACACCACCATATGTCTTCAGTATTCCTGGTGCCCCTCATTCTCGTCCTCTCCTTCCCTGTCTCACCAGTCTCGGAAGGGAATTCACATTACATTAAAGCATCCCTTCAGAGGCCAGCCTGAAACAATCCCTTGAAATAACTAGGGCAGGCAAATGATTGATTTGAAAGTAAACTATGTCAGTGAGCAGGAGTGAAAAGCGGGAGCTGAGTAAGAAATGAAGAGGGTTTTTTTATCCTTCTGTCATTCAAAGATTCTGCAGCTACAACAAAAATGTGTGAAATAGATTTGATATTAAACCCATTACAAATATGTAAGGTATAAATGTGTACACAGACATACGTGTGTGTGTGCAAATGCATGTATTTATACATGTGTTTTATAATTTGTGTCTATTTGCATGAGAGACTGCAAAAAGAAAAATGAAATCTTATTTAACAGAGAATTCCACAGGAACTCCTATTCTCTATGAATCCTCTTCTATAAGATTATGGAGGTGATTTAAAAGGCCTGTGTGAGAAGAATACATTTAAATTCCATGTGATTTTAGACTTTGCCCCAGGTAATGCCCTAAGTAAAATCTATTGAGTTATCTTTTCAGTGACGTTAGTGTGTGTGGATCAAGAATGGGTTTGAGAGAAGAATCTGATGTATTTTGTACAGTTTGTGGAATGTTAAAGAAAATAATCTTTGAATGAATTTAAGTTTTATAAACATTCAAGGGTGTCATTCTTTTAGTCTAGAGACTTAAGTCCAGTCTATATATCTACACATTTTCACTGGAAAATACCAATTCATAGACCCAGAATAGTTTCCCATACCCATCCCAGTCATACACATCTAGAGTTTCACAGGTGGTGATTTAAACTGGCATTTTTGTGAGTTCCACAAGTGTTATTAATAAACAGCATCTGCTCAGTGCTGTGGAGCATGCTTTGTTTTCAGAACACCATTTGTTAATCTTTCCTAAACAAAAAGTTTTCCAGGATGAGCATTTAATTAAATTTTTGTAATGTTTCTGTTCCAAAATGGAGCAAAATTAAATTTGGAATACCAAAATTTTCTGTGAATGAAAAGCCCTCATTTTTATAAAGTTATGATTATAGTACTCAACTTCTTTTATCCCACAGAAAATTGAAGTGGTTATCTGTAGATTTTGCAAAAATTTTCATGTTCTGAAATAGTCAATCCATAACTATATTTTCCAGAATCTATTAGAGATGGTATATTTTTGACTATGCTGCAGGAAAGGATTTGTGACACAAAAAAAGATAAATTCAATTTGTGACAGAAAAAGATAAATTCAATCATTCCTAAAACATTGTAGAACACCTATAGCCGTGTATGATTTTTTTCTGTGCTTTTAAGAAAAAGACAAATCAGCATTATGCGTAATGTTGCTATGGTACTGGAAGTTACAGTTTATTTTTCTAGATAACAGTGAAACCCACGTAATTTCTCACTTAGGTCACAGTTGCTCAAGGGCTGCATTGATTTACACACATCCTGTGCAAATCTGTCCTCATTTTAACCAGATAATTACTTTGCATTTTAGATTTAGAAATTCTGCTTTACAGCTGTTTGAAACCTCTTTCACACTTTCCTGTGAGAAAGTAGGGATTGTTTTCCTGTGAGAAACATAACCAAATCATCAGTGATGAAAAAAGGAAGAAGGGAAAAAGGGAAAAAGGGAAAAAGGGAAAAAAGGGAAAAAAGGGAAAAAGGGAAAAAAGGAAAAAAGGAAAAAAGGAAAAAAAAATCATGGTACCTTGCTCCATGATTTCCTTAATCTAAAGCTGAGTCTGTCCTACTGAGTGGGAAACAGCACAGGAAAACACACCTTCCCTTACCCTATCCACATCTTTACACCATTCCCAGGAGGCTCAGGGCCCCGGTGTGGGCAGACTGGTTCACACTAACAGCAGCACCAAGCAGCTGTTTGAGTCATCCCCGGGTACCTTTCCTATTAGCACTTGTCCAGCAAAATACCTAGCCCAGGGTCAAAGGGAAAAGGAATGGCTCCTTTACCCACCTCTTGCCAGGCTGAACACCTAAACCAGACCCCAAACCATAGAATCTGCCATTTAAAATGTTCATCAGTTCAACCTCAAAGGCTACAACAGAGTGAGAAGAGTGTCATCTGTTTACACTTACATGAGAGTGGGTAAACATTTTGTGTGTACATTTTTATCAACTATTATTTTGTACCAATTACTAAGATTTATTGCAAATACTATATCGTGTTTTATCTACATTTTCTGGTGTGTTTCAGGTTTTGAAGTATCTCTTACATTTGTACTTGCCCACACCTACCAGGAACACAATAAAAGAAATACTGAATTTTATTTTCTTCAGTCACCCTCTCCAGAAAAAAAAAAAAAAAAATATATATGGCACACAAATTCCTCAGGGCAGACTCACTCAGGCTGTTCAAACCAATAAGGAGATCATACCTCCTGACACAGGACAGTGAGTCTGCCTTTCCCAGTCCGGATTTACTGTCATCTTCCTTCTTCAGCACAAAGCCATGATGAAACACACTTTCTGGTGGAAAGAACAAGAAAGAAGAAGTCTACCGAGGACTTGTCTCATCCCAGAGGCTTCACGCTACCTGAAAAGAAAAGACCGGTTACAGTGAATCAACAAAACAGAAGGCCAAGGGCTCCTAAGTTTTAGATTTAATAAAGATTTTCACATAGATGAAAACTCCACACAGAGCATTTTCAGACAGGAGTTTCAAGGCCTCATGTTGAGACACAGCAATCCGGTGTTTTCTCAAAACCAGACCTCTTCTCATGTTGAGGAACAGAAATCTGTAGATTTCCAGCCCTGATTTCACCATATGTCTATCCTATAGTCTCAGTGGACAAAAACCCAAGCAAGTGGTTTCAAATATTTGCTGATAAGCACTTAAAGACTTGACTTGTTTAAAAAATGTGTCAATAAGTAGCATGTCAAAAAGACATGGATAAATTATTTATCTGTTTGTGTCATTAGTGTTGTTTGATACATTTGATTATTTCATATATTTCCTCGGAGTGAAGGATCTGCCTTGGGGCAGAAATAGTATTAAAAAGACAAAAAGCTTAAAGGAAAGCTAGTGCAGTGGGGGAGAGAAAAAAAAAAAAGTGACAGTCAAGTCCCCACGGGGTTTTAATAAATATTTGTGAAGCATATTTAGTTTAATTACACCAACTAGTTATCAAAGTCCAGTGTCATGTTACCTGAAATGTCAGTGCAAACTGTTCCTTGGGCCTGAAGGCACTACATACGGCAAAGATGAATGTGTGAAATCCAAATATGACTGCCACAAAGACAAACAAGGCATGAGAGAAAACACGAGCTCAAAGATAGATCAATTAATCCAAAGAACACCAACTAGACAGGTGGATGAGTCACACACACACCATGCGGGCAGAGTTCCTGTTGAATGGAAAAGACGCTCAATACAGCGTGTTTCACTGCGATGGGCAGCGCGGCCAACAAGCTAAATGAAATTGGGAGGCAAGCCTCCCGCCTGTGCCATGATGACAGAAACATCCTCAAGCAGAGAACGGGGACTCGGTTTCCCTTTTTTAGGCCTCTCCTTTTGTGATTAGCCCTTCCCAGTAACATGGGTTTCTTCAGGTTTTAAGATGACTTTGCAAAAAGAAGGCACAGTGTAAAGCAAGACGTTGTTTTTGACAGGGTAAATAAGAGCTATCCTTTCTTTCCACTGGGAGGGTTGGTCAGAGAAATATATCAATCTATCAGATGAATATGTCAAAAAAAGAATTAAATAAAAGACATTTAATTGTTCTTTTCTCTGGCAGCAGGGAAACAATCTTTCCAGATCGAGGAAGTGCCAATGCACTTGCATAACAGGGCAGTGACGATCGTCCTGCAGAGAGGATATGACCTATAGCAGCTGGCTCTGGAACAAATCAAGCCCACTGTTACAATAGCTATGCATAGCTTCCGAAAATATTTTTATTTTTAATCACATGAATGTGTAAACAGGAAAACCAAATCACAATACACATAGAAAAGGCAAAGTTCAAGCAGTACATCACTCAAAGTCTAAGTGGTCTTCTGTGACTGCGTAGCATTGCATTCTCACGTAAAAGAACACAAAAGTGTTTCTTATGTTTGTTTTTTATTTTGAAAATCATCTTCTCAGAAGTCAAAAAGTACACTCAGAGGTATACAGCTGCTTTCAACACATAAAACCTCCAGCATTTTGGTGGGCATAATAATTCAAAAGTTGCATGTGTCAGAATTTAAGTTAACTCCCAGGGCCTGCAGCATGTTGCAGTAGAATCTAGCCCAAGACACGAGGTTTAAAAAAGCCACCCTAGGTGCCCTTTCACAAAGACAAAGAGTGTCTCCACTTGACTCTTTTCAGCCACTGTATTTAATGGTTAATTAGAAGCAGGCACTGGAGACTTACGGCTCGGGAAGAAAAAAAGAATTGTTCAGGAAAACAGCCATACCCTCACCTACTTTCAGCAGTCCTAGTGGTATCATTGGCTTCAAAACAAGAGCAGTGTTCCAATTTAGTTGAGCTGAGAATTTGGACCTTAATTATTTTTTTATGGACCTAAGTATATAGTGCAGCATTTTTCTTCTACATTTAAACTATATCTGAAGTTCTAATCTTCCAAAATAATACTCATTGGAGCAAAACACATTCCACTCTGCGAGAGATATTTAGAAGAGCGCAATGTACCTATGAGTTGGGTAAATTTTAAATTATTATA
>NW_009648876.1:2477879-2490695 GCF_000708025.1 Charadrius vociferus | reverse complement strand
TTTGTGGAAAGAGCAGGGAATTTGGGGAGAACGCGCGCCAAATGAATGTAAAGAGTTTGTGTCAAGGACTGACATCAGGACTGGCTTGTAACACGCAGGTTTCGCCAATAGCCCAAGAATTTCATTATATACTCTTCAGTGCCATCTGCTGTACCCAGATGCATTCAAAAACTTAAGAGATAATCAAATAGCCAGTCTCAACAGCTCCGTAGAGGGGAAATGATGTAACTCTTGGCTTAGGTCTGTCCTACAAGGGTAGAATCAAGGGATCAAGTGAACATCAAGTGAACATTCTTGCCAAAGATGAAGAACTTGGTCACAACTATGGCCACGCTCTTTCAACCTTTTGCTACACTTTCTTAAGCTGCAGCAATATACCCTTTACACAACTTAATACCTAAAAGAATTGGTGCTTTAGCACCACAGCACCTCCTCCAGTCAAGCAAGGACAGAACCATACCTGCAGATAAGACTTGAGAGCAGCTGTCCATTCCATAGTTGCCCTGTGAACATGGAGAAGACAAGAAAGAGTATTTTTCCAAGGTACAAATGGGATTTGGGCCCCTAGAGTACAAAAACCCAAGACTGTAAGACAATGGCAAAGCCTTTATCTCCTCTACCACCATTAAAGTTGCTTTATTAGGTGAAGAAAAAATAGTTCCATTATGCACTTTGTTGTCTTAATGCCTTTTCTGCAGTTATTGCAAAAAAAAATAGTGATGATTTTTTGTGTTTCTTAGAGTAAGTGCACAATGTCATTGATCATGTGCATTCTGTCCTTAAGGATTTAGACAGAGCTACAGGGCTCTTAAATTATGTCCTAGAGGACAACTTTCTGCTTGAAAAGCCATTTTTTCCAACTAGACTTGCCCAATGGGTTGTTTGCCACAAGATACGTGGCATATTTTCCAGTGGAACATTTCCTAACCTTTGCGTACTGGATAGACTCCATTTTGTCTGTGTGAACAATATGCCATGATCTCTTTATTAGCTTTAGGACGCTCCAACTCTGATAGGATCTCTGTTACTCTGGAGGCAACAAAGAGACACACAGAAATATTTCCTGTACAAAAATCTCTTTGGTCTACATAGGCAAGATAAAGGAAAAGAGAAGCATAACAACCTTTTTCCCTTTTCTACACTGAGAAAATCCTAGCTAGTAGCACCTGCAATGCATTTCCAGAAAACAGAGCGTTATAGGTTTAGCAAAGCACCACCAGCAATGTGCTGGGGTTTGCCCAGCAGTATTTATCTGTTCTGTGGTATTTGTGGCATTCTCTATACTTAGATTGGCAAATGCCACAAATACCATGGTAAATTTAACCACTGTGAGTGATAAATGTCAAGCTTTTAATAGCACCCACTGTCTTCCTGTCACTGCACGACCCTATTTGGAGATTGCACAATCATCATCTCTGTATTATTACTTACAAAAGAAAAAGCCTTTTTAGCATTTTGAATGGCAATATATTTGTTCACGATTTGCTTTGTATAACATATATGGACAGGATGAGCAAAGGAACCCTTTATATGTCTTTTGGCAGAAGAGCCTGCAGGGTACTATTCCCGATAATTTCATACGCTGTTTGTTTACAAAAATAAGGTCAGAAGGTAGTTTCCTATTTCTGTTAGGTGCCAGTACAATGGGCAGAGTTCACAGTCTCAGTTGAAATGAAAGGGCAGAAACAAATTTGTTCACCCAGTTGATGACAAGAGCCGACATTAAGTTTGATCAGAAAGGAAAAGTCTACAAAACTATTGCTGCAGCCATTATAATACAGAAAGTGTCATCAGACACTGCAAACTTGTTCTCTACATGTCTTTGTGCATTTTTTACACTTTCAGCAGTATGTGGTGTATTCAGGCTGTCTGAAGAACATACTTCTGTCGTACTTTGACTGTAGGTTGTAAGAAGGAAAGAGTATTTCACATTATCACTAAAAACACTTCAATTCTGATCTTTTCTCAAAATCCCAAAATTCTGAGGTTTTGTCTTGAGCAGAAAATTAAACTAGGAATCAAATTCTTTCAGGAACCAGGCTACAAAATACTCAGTTTTGCCTTTGTCAAATATCTCTGTGATATTTCTGACATGAAATATTTGTCCTTCCAACTTCAACTATGCTTATTTTATAGAGACTATACACATATGCTATGATGTCACACAGATGTGGTCTCTGAAATGTGTTACCAAGCCAGGAACACTATTACCTTTCAAAGTCAAAGAGAAGACTTAGGGAAAATATTTGTATGCATATATATGCATACTTATGTGTAAATATATATATGTATGTAGGTGTATACACATAGATATTTATAAATATATATAAACATATCTATGTGTGTTTATGCATGTATATATTATTGTAGCAAACACTTTGGAGAACCCAGAACCAAAGAAGTGCAAGAGTGACTACCATCAGTAATAACATAATCACTCATTTTCCTATATACAGCGAAGATACCCATTCCATGAAAGTCTCTTTTAAAGACCATTCAATTTAGCTGTCAAAATGTATGGGCAAAATATCAAAAGCTACTTCATTACTGTGGTTTGTCTGGTTGCCATACAGAGCTGAGCTGCACAAAACAGCTCCAATTCAAGTAAAAATAAATCTAAAATTATTTCCACACCAGTAAGATAAGTAAGGCCTAAGACCATGTTTGTAAACTTGTTCATCACATAGTAAAGGTTTTGTTTTCTACAATAAAATGCATTACAATTTAAAAGCGTTTCTGCACTTTGTAGTGTCTCGTAATGGATTATAACATTTAGTAAGCTATAAAATACATTATATACCTACTATATATTAATTTCTGTAAATATACATGTGAGTTTTTAAATACAGATCAAAGAAATCATTGAACATTTGTAAGAGTTAAACCACAGATTATGTTTTTCCCAACTCACATTCATAGACTCAAGGTGGACAATTTTCATGCTTAAGATTACTGTTTCTTATTCCATTTGTGTTTGTTTTTTTTTTTTAAGAAAATAGAGGCTTAGCTTTTGAAGACAGGAGCCTGTGTAATGAAAATAGTTCATATAATCAACGTAAGAAATAAAGAAGAATTAGCATGAAATTCAGTGTCAAATCTCATCTATTACAAAAACAGGGAGATACGGCTTGAATTCCTGAAACTTTTTTTTTTTTTTCTTGATAGCAGCTGCTGTAAAATTGCTGTGCTTCTGGATGCTGAGGAAGATCTCCCCACCCCGACCTGCCCAGCAATATGTGCCTCCTTGACCCCTTCCTCCCCAGAATGAAATGAACCAGATTTTTCACCTTCTTTCTTTCTCTCTGATCTCAGCTGAGGCAGACACAGCCAGCTGCGGGGAGCTGGGGGAGAGGGAGGAATACGTGGCGGGAGCTGCTGTGCTGCTACAGCCACCTATTTCCATGCTGTCCAGAAAAGCTGGAGTTGCAAATCCCTCCCTAACACCCAGGAGCTCCTTGAATTCCCTTTGAGGAGTGCCCTTTTGCAAAACCGGGTCTAGAAGTCACAATGTAGCTCAGAAGGCGTTTGGGACCCTTTGGAGCGAAAGCTCATGTAGTCCTCATTATCATTGACAATACCCTTTCTGGTGATCTAAACCTGAGGGGCTTAGAGACTCAGAACTAATCTTTAAGCTCTTTCTTACTGCCTCGCTACCTGGATTTTATTGGGTACCTTCCCAGACATACTACATCATTTATGTGTTACACAAATCTATGTCGATAAAGCTTTATGCTATTCCACATCCACTTTTCTCCCTGCACATATATATATATCACCTGACAGAAAATGGTTAAAAAAAACCTTTTCTGAAATACAATTCACCTCCTCTAAGAGAACATGCTATATATATCCCTATATTTGGTAGACCTCAGCTATACTGTATTTTGTGAATTATTTCTTTATGATGAAAAATAAGATCGCCACCAGGTACATTAACTTTTGCTAATGTCTGCTAAACTCTTCATCCAACGTTATTCACACAGGACAGCGTAATCACAAATTAAGTCTGTCCTTTAGTTATATATCAGCGTAATAAAACTTTTCCAATAATTAACATTTCTATACGCTGAGTTTGCAAGTTTCAGCAATCAGTCATCCTCAGGAGAAAAAGCAGAGGTAATTGTCAGTACATGAACTGCCCAAATTGCTTCTTTCTTGAGTGTAACGAGTGAGATTTACTAATCACTCAATTTTATAATTTTTTTTTTCCCCCCTTTTTCTTGTGTCTTGATAATGACAGAGTTTTCTGTCACAAAATGCTTCAGGGTGGGACTGGGTTCGGCTGTTACTGGAAGAAGGCAACAATCTCTGCCTGGGCCTCGTATTCAGTTTATCCAACCAGCAGCAAAGAGGTTTTTCTCTAGTTTTTTTTCTATTGTTATGTTATTATTGTAGATTAATCTGACTGTCACATATATTTAGAGTCACCTAATGTTTTTAAGTATAAAACCCTCTTATTCTACATTAAAAAAATTATCACTCTGCGGAATTCAATTATTCAAGCTAAAAATTTTCATATTAGTGCTTTGCCTCAGGCTGACTTTTTTAAAGTCTTTAGCTATAACAGCCTTTTTAAGAGAAGATTAGTGCAAAGTAGACAACTCTATCAAATTTATAATGAATGTCCTACCCATTTTTCTGAAAGGGCCTTGAAGCACTAATGAGCGACTGCTGAAACATCCCCTTATTTCCTGTCAAAAAGTCCATCTTTTTAAGCAGAATCACAGGATTTTCAGATTCTTAGCACATACTTCATAGAGATGTGACAAGCTTTCTGCTCTGATCATAATCCTATCCCTCAATACTCCTTGAGTGCCAACATGCTCCTCAACCTAAAAGCAAAGTTTTCTGTAAGATCTGTGGGTCAGACAACAGTGGCAAAACTCCTTCAGTCACAAGCAGAAGTACTGGGCTGTGCTGTTCTGGCTGCCAGAACATGCCTTAACATTTTGTCCCAGCACTTACTGATGTACGTTAGTATTTCCTTAACACTTTTTAGCCCTTATTACTGAATAAACCCTATTTACCTAGGTTAAAAATCACATCAGACTGACTTCCACAGAATGACTTCCACACCGTTTTAAATACTGAGCAACAAGGAGCTGCAAAGTCAAATAGCAGGACACACTTTGGTGTGGCAAATAGACGTTTCGCCGTGTATTCACACTGCTTTTCAAAACGTGTGTGTTGACTCTATATATTTGGCTAAACATTAAGTTTCCCTCTTCCATCCGGAGACAATCTCAACAAGAGCAATGAAGGTTAGCTCCAATCCTTCGGTCTCGAAATATATATCAATGTCTTCATTAGCTGCGGTGTTTCAGGGACGAAGATCACAGGTTGAAGCCCTATAGATATTCACAGCAGGGTTTGGGTGGACCTTGGTTTTAATTTTCTTTTTTCAAGCAAGTATCTGCCATAATTTTACCAGTTATTATATAGGTGCTCTCCACTTAATTTCTCTCCACTCAATTCCCCATCTTTGTTTGCCACACAAAATATATACCACCATTACTAAGGCTTACTGTAAAAAGTAAACAGAGGGGAAACTTAAGCAGTGGCATCTCTTATTAGAATTGTGAATCCTAGCTTATGCAACTTAACACTTAAATTCATCTCAATCAAATTGATTAGGTGCATTATCCATATTTAAAAGAACTAGACTTTTCCCCAAGTTTTGCTTTCAGAAATAATTTTTATATATATATATATATTAAAACTGCCCATGCCATTGAATTATTAAATTTTTCACTTCACGGAGTGCAAATACATATTTTACCGTGGCAAAATATGAGATTACTGCATTAAAACTGAATACATTTGGAAACAACGCTGTGAGAAAACAGTAAGGGTGAGGCACTGCTGCTTTTTAGTCATATCCTACATGTACTCAAGCATATCAGCCTTTTGCACAATCCTTGCTGCTCGTATCCATCTCCATAAACCGTGAACTACAAACCCAAAAAATGCCCATGGAAAGAATGCCATGCGATGAGTGGCTTCCTTCAGTTCCCTCCGCATGCCCACAAGAACTCTTGATCTCAGCCGTGGATGTGGTGCCAGCGGTACGCCTGCCGCTCCCGAGCCAGGCAGGCAGGAATCCACTGGGGCTGACTTAGCATGCCTTTTGCATACTTGCTTAACATTTTAAGCTCCAATTAGCTGCAATTTATGTCCAGCATCACCCTATTAATTCACACTAATACCTGAGATGACCTTTCTGACCAGCTGCATCCTTCAAATTAGCAAGCAAGACCAAGCCAGAAAAGTGCAATGGTTCTGAACAACGATATGCAAACTTCACTGGTAACTCTTCTTTAAGTCTGAATAATTAAATTTGTGTTGGTCAGAAACCTGAAAACATCCCCATGTTTTCAAATCATGCAAAATTTCTCTGTGGTGTGAACCTCAGAGCGATTCCTTACTCTGTAAACTTTCTTGAGAACAGTGGAAGCTGTTGACTCTGCCTTAATGGATTCACGAGTTAATTAATTTGGGGTGTATTGTGAAAAGGCCTATTTGTAGCAGCACTTTAGTAATAGTGTGTGTGGTGTGAGGGTAAGTATTTGATATTTATGTTTAAATTTTTGTATTTCTGTTAAAATTTCATTTTAGTGGTTGTTTAAAATGTTTACATTTATGTTTAAATTGTAAAAAGGTTTAAAATTTCATGTTTATGTTCAAATTTTATTTATATTCAACAACTCCATCCACCTTCTCTGCTCAAAAGCAAAAATATCTAGAAATATTTGAATATTTCAATTGCAAGCTGATACTAAGCAATTACAATAGCACCTCAGTAAAATGTCTTCAAATGATAAGTAAATTCAAGACAGATACTAAATACATCTTCATATATTCATAGAGAAAAATCAGTTCTGCTTAACTGCAGATTATATCTAATGGCCAGTTTTAATGCCTTTTAGGAAAGTAACAGGCAGGAGAAACAAGAAAAGTTTCCCTGCAATTGTGTAAACTGCCTATTATTATTATCTGTTTTTTAAAAAACTTTAAAAAAATAGCATTTGAGTATAAAATGACCATGAAATCTAATCATTTCAAACACCTGTAGTGGCTCTCAGCTGAGCACATGCCTAACTAACTACATGCACAGCTTGCTAAATGCTTTAATTGATTTCCTAAATCAAGTTCAGGCAAACTCCTGTCTGTACATAGCTCAAACTACGACACTGACTGGTCTCATTATTTTGATGGAAATCTCCCAGAAAATTCTGTACTTCACTTTTTAGATATTACTTTTTAAAAAAAAAAAATCAAAGACCACATTTATAAAAAGTCATGGTGAGGAACACAAAAGCTGATGGAAAATATGTAATTTTTGATTGTTGTATCTGGGTCAAATAGGAACAAAGAATAGCAAAGATTAAGGATTAAAAATTGCCTAAGGCATATGAATGGTGATGTGAAAATAATCATGATTATAACAATTGTATGTTTATACAGCAAAAGTTTCATTCTTGTGCATTAGTACAATAAAGGCTTCGCTTTATCTCCGGCTTTGAAGAGGTGAGGGAAGATGAGTAAACTGTCAGTTTGAATTAATGCTTTGCCATAAATGTTTATAGCCCACAGAAAACAATTGTATGACTCTTTAGGATTGAGTTAGTTATAAATCACATTCTAAATGTATTAACATAATACTTTTACAGAACCTTTGGCTTTCAGTAAATTAATATTAAAATACTTGGGTTATAATGAATGCAACAGAAGAAACATTTCTAAACCCAGTGAGTGACTTATGAGACGTTTCCTTCCACTTGTTCCACTTACTGACTCTACCCTCAAGGCTCGCTCTTTGTAAGCCTTGGTATATGATGATGCTTTTGTTTCAAGTTTCAAAACGAAAACCATAAAGTATAAATTCTTACTAACAGAAAACCACGACCTAACATGCCTACATCAGTTAGAAGGACATGCATGCAGTGAAGGCATTGATAGGTTCAATGGGAGTTTCCACATCCCAGGGTGTTTAGTCTCATTTTCTTAACTAAAGAATACTTATAATAATAAATAAAAAAAAGACAGTCATTTGTAGGTTGCAAGTCCCAGATCTTGTTTATTTATAAAGCAATAAATATTAGAAGCACAAATAAATTGCACGGGTGTGTAAACAAACTGTACAATGACTGAAGAGTTCAGGAAGGGTTGCCAGAAGACTCCAAGAAGCATATTGTCGTCATCCTGAGTGGGAAGTAAATTGAGGGAAAAGTGCTTAGAAGCACTTGCGGTGGACAATGGATGGACCAGCTTCATCATACTCCTGTTTACTGATCCACATTTGCTGGAAGGTGGACAGAGATGCTAGAATGGAGCCACCAATCCAGACAGAGTACTTGCGCTCAGGTGGGGCAATGATCTAGGATAAAGACAGGCAACAAAGTCCTCATTTAACAGTTACATTTCTGAACAACCACCACACATCACCAATGTAACAAACCACTAGCTATTTCCTTAAGTAAATGAACAACTTTTCTATAATCACAGTATTGATCTTCAGCAGCTGGTTCAATACATGTAATATTCCCTAAGAAAATCTCTAACCATACTTTTCTAACACTCCCTTCAAATCAATATAATTATGCTGATTAAATGGAATTTCTTCTCACTTATCCATCAGCTGTTGATCTCACTGTTGAGTTGTTCCTATACCCCAACTTAATGATGTGGACATTTTCCCCATCCTTACCCACACTTTATAGTACAGAGCCAAATTAATCACCTTGATCTTCATAGTGCTAGGAGCAAGTGCAGTGATTTCCTTCTGCATGCGATCAGCAATGCCAGGGTACATTGTCGTTCCACCCGAGAGGACGTTGTTAGCATACAGGTCCTTACGAATATCAATATCACACTTCATGATACTGTTGTAGGTAGTTTCGTGAATGCCAGCAGACTCCATACCTTGAGAAGAAAGAAGATGGTAGTAGATCAGTAAATTATGTAAGAGGTCTTCATGAAGAGAATTCATGGCCTTTTTCCTCATCATTAATATGAACTGTTATGATATTGTTATTGTAAAATTACTTACTGATTATTAAATTTTATAGAAAAATGTATAAAAAAGAATTACAGAACTAGCTAAGAAAACAAAAATTATTTGTTAAAAAGGATATGAATCATAATGCATGTGCAAAGGAAAGATACTCAAAATATGCAGTGAGACAAGAGGTGGCCACACGAGATAAATTCATTTAGTATACAGCAATGGGAGAAAGTTATACAGAATAGGAAACATGAATATCAAGTTATGTCAGAGTCTCACAAAAAGCGTTAGTTGAATATAGAAAAGGCAGCAATAAAGACAACAAAAGCAGCTGAAGTAGAACTAAAGAAGAAAACAGTAACTTCCTTTCTTTTTCAGCCTACTCAAATATAGTCTATACCATTTATAAACATCAAGGCAGGACATAACCAAGATACGAACCAAGATATCAGTACTTGGTGGTGAGCAAAAAGAAACAAGAAGCAAGTGTTTGTAGGTTGCATTCCAAATTATTAATTTTGACAGGTGCTTCCTGAAAGGGCTGACACCGGATCCACAGTGAGATGTCAGCTGATGAACAACTGCACTTACTGCCCAGGAGAGCATAAGCATTTGCTATATGCATCAGCTGCACTCACAAACAGCAAAGCTCACCATCTCGACCATGCCAATGTTTAATTACAGTGCATATAAATATACACGAACCTTCATTTCATTTTTTTTCCCCTCCCAGGCACTTTAGCTCTTGCAGTAGGGTACTGGTTTAGGCGTAAGCTTTACAAATACGGCACTGGAAGCTATTTTTTCTGTCACGACATGATGATATTCTAACTACATTTTATCACCAAAATTAAAAAAAAAAGTGACCCCCTAAAATCTGGTCTAAAACTTTCAAGAAGACCCCAGATCTCAGCTAATTACCAGCTGAGCTCACATCAAGCAGAGTTTACAGGGACCAGATCATCTAATTCATTATTTCTGTTTGATTTCATGCCAAATTTAGACAAGCAGGAAGGGGAATGGGACACCTACATCTTCTGTTTCATTCATACCTCCTACTGAAAGGAGAATTTCCTGGGAACACTTACCAATAAAGGATGGTTGGAATAAGGTTTCAGGGCAGCGGAAACGTTCGTTACCGATTGTGATCACTTGACCATCGGGCAGTTCATAGCTCTTTTCCAGAGAGGAGGAAGAGGCAGCAGTGGCCATTTCATTCTCAAAGTCCAGTGCAACATAGCACAATTTCTCTTTGATATCACGAACAATCTCACGTTCAGCTGCAGATATAGGGGAATCAAATCAAGGTTTGGATAACCAAAATATTGGAGGAAGAAGGCGGGCCAAGAGAGACACGAGGATTTTCACAGGAGGGCAAAGGTGTAGGACTGACCTGTTGTCACAAAGGAATAGCCACGCTCCGTGAGGATCTTCATGAGGTAGTCAGTCAGATCCCTGCCAGCCAGATCCAGACGCATGATAGCATGAGGCAAAGCATAACCTTCATAAATAGGTACATTGTGGGTGACGCCATCGCCAGAGTCAAGAACAATACCTGAGAAAGAAATGTCAGAGAGCGGTTGGAATCACCTAGCAAATGCTTGGAGCCCTTGAGCACAGTAAGCAGCAACAAACACAACAAAATATAGGATTTTTCAGGTAGTATAAAGTAGCATTATTCTATTTTAGCCATGAAGATCTTGCCCGTGCCATCTCTGCCTCCCTGGACAATCCTCTTTGGCGTGAACTTTCTTATAAAATGTGTTGTCCCGTACATATTTTAAGTTAATCCATATGAACAGCCTTCCACTGCTACTACACTGAGCAATAAGTATATTTGCAATAGTGATTGTCCTGATCCAATAATGGCCATCTTTTGGGCCCAGTTTAAGCCCTTAAACTGGTGAAATAATTGTGTAACTGCAGTGTCTTCACGGAAATATCTCCTCGTTTGCGTCATGACAAGCGGCAGGAGAGTCAGTTCCGCAGGGCCCCTCTGAAAGCAATGCGGACTGGTCCACAGTGCTCTTTCCACAGACTGTTTTGTACTGGCTTTTCTGCTACTGTTATCATCAATCGTATAAACGAAAAATACCTAGTTTTCTATAGATTTCAATCAGCTATGGGGCTTTTTTCCTCTTTGGAGTGAGAAGGAAGGAGGGTTCCTGATAAATAGTGTTTCTTTTTTCACATTACCTGTTGTACGACCAGAGGCGTACAGGGACAGGACAGCCTGGATCGCCACATACATAGCAGGTACGTTGAAGGTCTCAAACATTATCTGGGTCATCTTTTCACGATTAGCTTTAGGGTTCAAGGGGGCTTCCGTGAGCAAGGTAGGGTGTTCCTCAGGGGCCACACGGAGCTCATTGTAGAAAGTGTGGTGCCAGATCTTTTCCATATCATCCCAGTTGGTGATGATGCCATGTTCAATGGGATATTTCAAAGTAAGGATACCTCTTTTGCTCTGAGCTTCATCACCCACATAGGAATCTTTTTGACCCATACCAACCATAACACCCTAAGAGAACAAAATACAGAAAAGCATTATTTGAGGAAGACATCACAGAGCCCAAACAATTACACCACAGACAATTATGCTATTTTCAAGAAAAGTCACGCCACTAACAGGTTCTTTAGGAAAATAAATTAGCATTCTTGAAATATTAAGTCAACAGAACTTGAAGTTTTCTCATAAAATCCTTTTTCCTTTAGTCAGATGAAAGGAATCCCACCCCCCCCCTTTTTTTAATGCACCTTTTATTTTCAATTAGTTCTTTCTGGTCCAGTCTTATTGAAAGTAAACTGCACAATATCATGAGCGGGAAAAGATACAGAGAGACATATAAACAGAGTTTATAAACAAGAAGATATGAGAGAAATAAACCTTCTAGTGAAGGAAGATACTGACTAATGCTATGGAGCCTCATCAGTAATGTGTTCACAATAAAAATATACAAATTCCAAACGTTTTAGTTTGAAAAAAAATAGCCTTACAAACTTTTTACTAAGGAATCGTAGGAGAAAAAGTATTTTCTGTGTGCTGATTTAACTGACAAAAGAGAAGGAGAATGACATGGGAATGGAGAAAAGGAGGCTTAGAGAGCGGTAAGAAGGTGTCCTGGTTTGAGGTAAAACAGAACCAATTTTGGTCAGTAACTTCGCTTCTTAGCTGGGCCTCTCTAACAACTGAAATTAACAGCAGATTCAATTAAGATCAGAGACGGTCAAAAGAAGTAGAGGAAACTGAAAGGTGTTTTATATGCGAATCATTGGACAAGATGGGTGGGAAGGGCCTTAAACAAACTGTATGTATGCAAATTCAGCCAATGGAGCTGTCTTTGAACTAGCACCAGCAGCAGGTCTGGCCTGGGGGGTGGAGTGGGCAACAGCTTGGTAGGAAGCGGGGTTTGGGCTCATTAAGGGAGAGAACAGGGAAGGAGTCAAGACAAAAGCTGGTGAATTAGAAATAGCTGAAGGAAAGGGAGACAGTGACAGCACGGAGATAAGGGACAGCCAAAGAGGGGAGCTGCGGGAAGCACTGGAGGGAACTGGGAAGGTGTGTCTTGTACCACCACAAGAAGGGAGCAGGGGGAAGGGCAGGGTATTGGGGACAGGACAGAAGAACTAAGGAGGCAAGGGGCGACCAGAGGTGCATTTTGGAGAGAGGGGGGAAAGCTCGGTCCTGCCCCCCGTATTTACCTGGTGTCTCGGGCGGCCGACGATGGACGGGAAAACGGCCCTGGGGGCATCGTCTCCGGCAAAGCCCGCCTTGACCAGCCACGCGCCGCTGTCGCACACCAGTGAGGTGG
>NW_009648876.1:2419929-2476986 GCF_000708025.1 Charadrius vociferus | reverse complement strand
CCGGGGTGCGGACAGCCGCCCGGTGCCGGCCCCGCTGGAGCCTGAAGCCGGAGATGCTCGGGCTGGGCGGAGGGTGCGGGGGAAGCTGCACGGGCGTTTTCTGCCCCGGCTTTTCATTTTTCCACTGAAAACAACAACAACAAAAAAAGCCAGTCGAGCTCCAATTTAATCGACGACCCGTGAGGTTACTTCGGTGCCAACAACTGAGGCTCTTCTACTGCATGGAGGCAGCATCTGCTGCCTGTATTGCCTTAGGACGGAGCAGTGCACACTCAATTTCTTTTAAACTTTGATGAGCACATGCAGCAAAAATCGGGCTTTGCTCTGCTTTTGGCTGACATCTGTAGCACAAAATGGGACCTGCTCGTTTACATTAATATGCATATACTTAAACTCCCCATTTTTGCTCTTTTAATGCGAACCGATCAGCAACGCATAGTGATATGCATAGGGCGGAGGATGAGAGATGGGAATAGCTTGGACAAAAACCAGCTATGGTATTAATGTAATGTGACAGTTGTTTTCCTGCTCAGTTGTTGAAACATCCACATTGATAATATGTTCCAGCGATGGAACCTAGAAAATCCATGTATCTTCAGGATTTTTTTTTTTTTTTGGTTAAAAATAGAAAGACTGGAGAGGCATCCCTTGAGTGGGTTTGGCCTGGTATGTGAAGGCAAAGATTGTCAACGTGTATCCCAGAGGAACTGCATTGTAACACAGAGTACACTGTCCTTTGGGAGCTCAGCTGATAAACTGCCCAATGTCTGCCTCTGCAAGACAACACAGGGAAAAAAAGAATTGAGGTTTGGGACAGAAGAGAAAGGTGGGATATAAAAGTCAAGAGGGGAATGCTCAGCAAATTGGGTCAACTGCTTAAATGCAGTTCCAGTTTATTAGATGGCGTACAGGGGTTGACAGCCATCACATGGTGATATGCATCTTAAATGAGGTGGAAGGAAAGAGCTTGTGAACGCAACCCAACCTGCAGTTTGGGAGCTTTGGTGTAAGAGCTATCCTCGAACTGTGGTTTGGCTCTGACAAAGGGTGCGAGAACCAGATGGAAACTGCCGACTACTCATTTCTAAACTGGATCCAAAGGGGGCGTCAGAGACGCTTGGACCTTAATTTCTTCTGAAATGGGAGATAGTGGAGTTAGTTTCCTCGTTTCCAGCACAATTAATGAGGTGGTTAGCTCCACCCCAACCCCAGTTTATCTTGGGGTTGTGCCCAGTTATGAGCACGACTCTGAAGGAGACGTAGCAACAAACTTGTTGGCCATTGATAGCTCCTGCTTTTCTTTAAAAACCTCGAGAAGAGACAAACTTTTTCAGGTGAGACACTATTTGTGTATAAAGGTGTGTGTACGTATATTTCATATATGTGTACGTATAAATATATATGCACATATATATTATATATGTATGTATGTATCTGTGTATATATTACTTTTTTTTCATAGCTATGTAAGAAAGGAAGGTGTACGACTGTGAAATACAGTGATCTCAAAAGCTCAAAGCAGGGAAAGACTGCTTCAGTGCTCCTGCTCTGGACAAAACTTGGCTATTAGTTTTCCTGACGTTGATGAAAAATCAACCAAAATAAATACTGGTGGGATAAGACCCCAAGTGACTATATATTTATCTAAATCAATCAGGCACAAGTAACAGAGAGTTAAAAATATTTTGGTGATAGCAGTGCCTATTTATATAAGAATTCATATGTATGCAAGGATGTACAAGCATATACACCCTGGCACAGAGTACCATTTCAAAGAAAAAATACTTTACCATATGCTGCCTTCAATTTTAAAAAGTCAGCATATTTTACTCCATGGTAAGTTGTCATATAGAATTTAAATCTGCTTCTTTTTTTCCCTAGCACATCTTTTCTACAGAAACCATATAACGTGAGGGGTTGGCCAGCTTCTCCGGCACTAGAGATTAGTTTACAGTGTTATCTCAGCTGTTCCTCGGTTCAGAGGTGTTACAGTATTTACATAGAAGCCCGCTGCTGATAGCTGCATTGAATTCCTCCCCAATCAAACCCTCCCTGTCACATCCTGCATTCCCTTCTGCTGGGGAGACAGACTCAGCTGAAACTGAGACAGAGCCAGCTCTCGCTGCAAAATCTGCACAAAACAGTCTGTATTTTCTTTTTTACTTTACAACTAAATTTTGGATTTTTTTGCTCTGTTCTCTATTTATAATCCAGTAGGACCCACATCTAGGATCCTGATGCACTTGAGAGCTCATCAATTTCCCCTCCTCTTTCCATGTATATTGCAAGGTCAAATGAAAAGGGCACCACACAACATACTTAAACCCAAATTCGCATCTGCTTCCTCGAAGCCATTTGAAAAATACCCAGTTAAAGTTATTCATTTGGCCAAAACCATTCTGCTTTCTGCAATGAAGTGATACTACAGCCTCAAATAAACCAAACAAGCAAACAAAGAAGTGAAACCCTACTGAAGTATGTTATGCAATGTCATCTACAGGAAAAATACTCTAGCGTCTGACTGACCAGGGTCCCCACATGCTGTGCACGTCTCTCAGGACTTCGCTATCAGGAGTGACCCCAGAGACAAAGGAAGCACTGGCAGTAGGGGGTACTGGGAGAGCAGACAGGTCTGCAGTCGACATGATCTGCTTGTACCCTAAAACAGCCTGAATACAGAGGAGCATGAAGCCTCAATGTGTACACAATACTAATGGGGTAGCAAAATAATATATACATATATGAGACATGCACACAGGCAAAACCGGATGTGTTATTCAACCAACAACACACTGCTGTGACTGCAGCCAAAATCAGAACATGGGTTCTTACCTCTGCATGACAAAAATGTGAACAAAAAAATCACACCACGATTTTGATGCCCAGAAATCCTCACAACTGCTATTCACCTTTTGAATGAAACAGATTATTTACAGTAGTTAACACTGCATTCAGAAATTGAAAATGTGTAGGGTCTCTGTACATTTTCTTTCAGTCTTTCAGATTATTCTTTTGTTATCTGTACATGTTCCAATAAAATCAATAAACTTTTCAAAAACACCAAGCCATTGCATGTACTCTATACCTAGCAGGTTTTACAGCAGATGATTTCTCACTTAAAATCTGCTATTTCTAAATCCGATGGATGATGACATCTAAAATCTGTCCTAGCACAGAACCAAATGTTACCTCTCTTAAGCCTCAGGCCAGCATCATCTTTGGAAGAAATTTTACTTTTTCAAGAATAAGAAGCAAATGACACTCTGACAGGCTTTCTTTTGTCCCATGACAGCTGTTTGGAGCTATATGCACTTCAGAAATATAAGAAGCATCGCAGCAGAGTCTTATTGATGGGTGGGAGTCCTGATGAGAATGCCAAACATAAAAGATATGATGAATATCACTGTCATGAATGAATGACTGTCACGATGGAGTCATAGGTGGTTATCTACGTCTGTGTAGTTATGAATATGTCTCTATGTGTATACAGACATACAAAGAGAAGCCAGAAAAGACAATTCTTCAGTCACCAGCAACCTGAAGTTGTTCGCTATGAAGAGCTCTGTTACACTTTTGCAATCAGATTTTGAACCTCCCAAGTGAGAAATCCGTCATTTGCTCTGCCAGAGGAGAGTCTCCCAATTAAATAATCACACTGCCAGGCAAATTTCTTCAGACAATTCGCTGGGTATTTCCCTTTCTTATTTATGTCTCATTCACGCTCGTAATAGCTCATGTTTCATACCTAATACATTCCATGTCTTCTCAGCATTTAAACCCTTCACATAGTTGCAGGCTGTTATCATCTCTGCGTCTCTTTCTCTCACTCACTCATGTACTGCTGCACATCTATAATTAACCTAAAACATCTTAAGTGTGCACTGAAATGGTAGAATAATGAGGTGGGCACTGGGAGTTAGAGATGCAGCAAAAAACATCTTGTTACGAAGCTGAGAGAATTAGGCACGGGCAGTGTAAGTGGAGGTGAGCGGCAGTGAAAGGAATTTGCGCTTCTGAGTCGCTGTCTCTGAAGAACCAATTGCCACATATCACTTACAAAGAAAGGCCGGGACTCTCGCCTCCATTACACTCCCTTTGCAGTGGAAAGAAGGTTCAGAGAGTGCCCGGAGATCCTAAAATCACTGTGCCTGCACAGGAGGAATGTCTTGCTTCCAGAAGTGCTGTGCTTCTCGCGCAAGCCGGAGCATGACAGGCGTGACAGGGTAGGACTGCAGCATCTCATGCTGTGAAGACTGCAGGCTGCTCTGAAACAAAATGCAGCCCAGGGAAACTGCTACAATTTCGTCTCCTCAGGCTGTCTTATGCACTGAGGGACATGGAGTAGTTCAAGAGGACAGAAATATGTCCTGAACACTTCAGCTGTTGCCAGCATGTATCTCGGTTGCCAGCCCTGTGCAGTGTCTCTGAGAGATACCTGCCCTACATTAGAAAGCTGATGGGCACTATTTCTAACCCTATTTCTAAGTCTCATTTCAACTGTTGGTTTTGGTTTTTTGTTTTTTTTTCCAGTTAGAAAACACATCTGACCTAAAGACCAGAACAGATGGAACATGAAAAAACCTTTTTGTTTGTTTGCTCAGTATCACACAATCATCATTTCATACTTGATGAGTCTCTGTCTGTGCATACCATAACAATACATAACAATTCCAAAGGCGATGGGTAATTGCTAGATCTACCAAAGACAGTTTGGCAATATCTTATCTTAGGAACAATTCCCAAAACCACCAATGCTTAAGGCTAGATTCTGCCGAGTTAAATGAAATTGGTGATTATTTTTATTTAAGTTATATTTCCTTCTTATATGTGACTGTAAAAAGCTCAGATTTACAGAATGGTCACCCAGGAAGCGTAATGAAATTACATGGAACCTTAGCACATGTTTCATTAGTATGTAAATTATGTAGATTAATACTTAGATACTTAAAAATGACAAAGAACAGCAAGAGAGAGAGCAAGACATAGACTCAGAAATTTGTAGCCACAGGCACGTCCTCACCTCGATTTATGTCTCACTCCACCTTCAGTCTCCTCCAAGCTCACTGTGCTCTTGTTTCTTTGCCACAGATTCTGCAGCTGTCATGTTCTATAGCAAGTGATCAGGACTTCATAGCCTATGTATGTATTGCTTTTCAAATCTAGCATCACAACTGCTACCAGACCAGTGCCATGGGCAGATGCAAATCTTCTACCAACGGTGGTGTCTCTAGCACACGGCTGTAACATTTCAGTTTAGTCTAGTTCTCTACTGCAAGTCCTTCTGCAAGGTCTCTGAGTCACAACCACCTATGGGAATTCTCGTCAAAGCCAGTTTCTAATGTTCTATCTTTTCCCTTCTTCACTGCTTCTAATGTCCCCCTCTTCATCGAGTTCCCTTAATTTATTTATATTTTTATCACTTTCCTACTACCCTCACCTTCCTTTTCTTGTCATTTCCATCTTTGTTTTCCTCACTACGTATCTTTAAGTTCTCCAGCTCTAAATTCTCCTGTATGCATAGATCGTTGTGTGCAGCCACCAATATGCAAAATGAGCAGACACCAACTCTGTAAAGAGAAAAGAGGATTCAATTTGCAGGGAAAGGTTTTCCAGAAGCACAAGAAACATACCCATTTTCTTCCCCAGCTAGCATACATTTGTAGGAAGATAAAATGTAGTATGTATAGCTTGTCTTTACTGGCATATCACATAGGCTGGTCTTATTTATAACCCACCACCTTACTTTGGTCTCACCAATCTGCATGAACAGATTTGAAGTCCATTGCAATGAGTCGGGTTCAATAATCTGAAACAAAAGGAACCTGAATCTACCAGCTGCTGCAAAGCACCATGTGAGTTTCCAGATTGTTGCTCAGCTGCCTTTTGTTTTTCAGAATCAGAGACAAATGTTTCATAATTACAAGAAAAGCAACAATGAAGCAGTCTATTCTTATTGCATTCTAGCTGAGAAGTTAACTTTTAATAAAGGAAACCATCAAATGACAGCTTTTCTGTTAACGTCTCTACGCACACTCTCTTGTACTGTGTGTTAAACTGGGAGGATCTACATTTCTTAAGCTGTAGAGACTAAGGAGAGAAGGAAGTGTTGCTTTACAGACAAGAAGCTAAGGTTCAGCACGATGATGTGACTTGACTGAAGTCACACTGGAAATTAGCGGTTTATGTATGAATTGAATCCTACTTCTGGAGACCAATTCCAGCTGTTGAATAAGAAGCACGTCACTGTTGTCAAATGTGAGTACATAAGGCTCTCTAAATCTGTGGTGTGCACAGAAACAGTTTGCTTTGCCGCAATTGATAGATACATCCTTCCCAAGACATATCATTTTACAAGACTGATGGATTCCACTAGTGCTATTAGGAATACAAAGATATTTGATGAGTCTCATAAAAATGTGATGATTCCAACCTACAATTTTACAAAGTTGTAAGATGATTTAGATAAAAACATCTTAGTTATTAACAAAGGGTGTAGCTGGACTGTGATATATGGAGAAACACTGCAGTAAGTGAATTCAAGAGCAGAACTGGAGGTTGCTGTGACTGGCTCGGAACTTTCTGGCAGATTATTTCTCTTGCTAAAAACCAGAGATTCTTCAAAATACATTTTACCCCAGAAGTTTTGTACTCCATTTTTCAAAGAATGCTCGCAAGTCAGCTCATTTCCTTGTCTTATAGTATTAAAAAAAATCCACAAACCCACAGGTTTATTTTGCAGAAAATCACTATCTGAATTATGAACAAAATATTTTAATTGACAGAAACAATTTTTTCCCCCAAATTTTGTTTCAGAGTATTTTCAAGACTTTTACCTCTTAGTGAAATTCAGTAGAAAAATATTTTTATCTCACCTTTCTCAAAAGATGAAAATACTACCTCAAATATAACAGTTTACTAATCAAAGCTAAAACTTTGATAATAAAAATAAGGTTTCTCTCGAATCTTGCATTATAATGCTTTGAAAATTAAACAATTAGCTAGAAGATTGCAGAAGCTTCCACACAGCTACCTTACAAAGAGCATTTATGTAATATAAAAACATACTACAAGAGTAAGTTGATATATTCTGACTACATATCATGTTGCAATTCAATTCAATCCAGCATTCCTATAATATGTTCAGTGCAATTCAAAAGAATCCACACCAGACTGACATTTTTCATTTTAACAATCAATGTATAACACGATAACAGTACTGACAGATTTTTCAGATCTTAGGGACAGGTTACTAAGCTACTCATATTATGTACATACAGGGGGAAAAAAAACCAAAAAACAAACACCACAGTGAAGAAACAGTTTAACAGAAATGAAAATAGCAAAAACAGATTTTGAGCCATTCTAGAATGCTTGGTGATAGAAACAGTATCAGGGGACTAAACAGGGATTACTTCTAGGGTTTAATAATTTTCTAAATGGTATTCTAGAATGACAGTGGGGAATGTTTTCTATCAGTACTTATTTTGTCACTTATTTATCCAAAGTCCTAACTACAGAAAAAATAAATCAATGTCTACCTCCTTTTTCTTGTAAAAAAGCTCTGGTTCAGACAAGACTAAGCATTTACCAAGGCTTTAGTAAAAAGTTCATACTGTCTTTTCTGTACATATTCTGTAAATAATCACTGCATTTCAGATTTCACTTAACACTTCTGAAAACTTCTGGAAAAGAAGTTTAAAATTGAAAGGTTAAATGCATATTTGACGAACGGGTAATCTACCTAAAATCTCAGTGATTCAAGATCAGAGGAAGTACCAGATGGCATCAGTAAAATATCACTGGCAAAAGTTCATCATTTAAGTCAACTGGGGAAAATGTTGCTGCGAATACAGTTTTAATCTGTTGCCTTAAGCATAGTAGATGTTTGGGAAAAAAAAGGTCAATTTGGTGGTTCATAAAGCAATTATTTTTCATAAAATATCTTCTAAAATAATACACAAAACACAACCAAGGGCAGTCACCATAAAGAAAATCTAGATGTTTTCCTACTTTGCAAAACAGTATCAAAACTACCAGGCCACGTGGTAGTTGCCCTCAGAGGAATGACTCTCATGATAAGCAATTGTTTCCCAGTGCAAAATGTCTTGGATAGACCAAGGTATTGGATAGACATTTGACAAATCTTGACATGCAGAAAAATTCAAATATAGCATACTGCCCTTCAAAATTAGACGAAACGGCCCCAAGACAAGGGACTCAGTAAAAACATCAGTAAAAAAGAAGTTACTTGCTGAGTGAGGTTGTCAAGTCTCAAATCAGCCATACTCTACAGAGAACAGGGGCACACAGGTGGGCTGGCATTGACACTATCCTCCAATAGGGATAGAGAGGACCAAGGTTTCTAAGCATTCAGACTATATTCAGCCTGACTGACAGAGTAAAAGAGAAAAAAGCACGTTTACTTAACTTTGTTTAACCACGTGACATTTAGAGACTGTATGTGCCATGGCCCTGAGGGCAACCCCAGCCCTGACCTTCCCTGCTCAGACTCTCCCAGGGCTTCGCCCACTCTGCTCACGGCCCAGGAGCCCATATCAGCCCCATGGGATTCCCCCCACCCTGCTCATGGCCCAGGACCCCATGTTAAACCCCCAGGGCCATCAGCCCCTGCCCCAGCAATGCTGTAACAGGGCCGGTCTCCAGCTCTCCACGGGCTGAGGGTGGCCCATCCCCACAGCCCTGCCCAGCCATCCTGGGGCTTTGGTTGAGCCTGTTTCCCCTCAGCAGCTCTGTTCCTGATCCCCATCTGAACCTTGATGTCTCAGCCCAGCCTTGTTGCCGTGTGCCTGCTGGCCACCAGTGGATCTGAATCTTGTCCTGTAGACTGACTTCCTGGCTTGACCTCAGACCTACCTCATTACCATCATGTTGCCTTATGGTCGTGCTCGGACCTGGCTGCCATCTGCAGGCCTGTCTCATTCAGGCACTGTGGGACTGGGACCTGGCTGGAGGGACCCCAGCCCTGCCGTGTTATCCCCCATGGGGTCACCCATTTGATGTTGAGAGACCACACCAAAAGCTTTGCTACTGAGCTCGCTGGCTGCTCCACCCATTCGTTGCTGCTCCTTGCCAGCCATGTCACCGCTCAGCTTTTCTAGCCAATATACTCCTTGCCTCTGCTCCACTCACTACCATTCACAGAGGCTTTACACAGACATTGGGTTTAAAAAAAGGAAAGCGGATACCCAGGACCCCTTCAGCCAAGTATAGGTAAGAGACGGCAAAGTCATGTTTCATCTCTTGTTTTCTCTCCCTTTGCCTTTTCATAACCAGTGGCCCACAGGAAACAGAATGAGGTCGAATTTTGTCCGTTAAGCTTCAAAGGCATTATGGTGCTTAGGATGCTAACCTAAGAACTGAAGAGCGCATTAAATTTGTATCTCACATCTCAGCAGAGTACTCTGACCTCTAATCTTTCACAGGAGGGAGAAGGACTAGCCTCCTCTCCACCTCCATCTCTTTTTCCATGCCCAGGTGGCACTTAAAAAATAATCCAACAAAAGAAACAATAAAGAATAACTCCTGTTTAGATTCTCAGGGGAAAAGGTGACAATTTCTACAAGGATTTCAGGTCCTGGCTCCCAAGTGCACAGGGTATCTACCTGCTAGCTCCTCCAGTTCAAGCACACTAACTCCAGAAAGGAAGGGTGTTTCAACTACATCCCAGGATTTAGCGCCTCCAATATATTAGCTCTAAATATCTTACCATTACTTCAGCTTTTCCCGGCATGTTCTAGTGCATACATCATTTCACATATTTTAGGTGGAACCTACACAACTTCATCAATTCTCTACATTCCTCTCTGAGTGAGAGGCAGCTAAGAATTAGGCACTGCAGCACCTCAGCCTTCCCTACGTTTAGCAAGCTACGTGGATTTTTTTGAAAGCAGCAATTAAAATCCATGGTGCTTTAAAAATATACACCATTTTAAAGGCAAAGGCCTTTAATACAGAATCTCTTGTGACATGTAAATTGTGCCAAAGCTTTTGGAGACTGAAAAGAAATACTTCACCTTCTGGACTCATCTGCGCTGTTCCCTTTATCCGTCATTGGTGGTCAAGCTAGTTCCCCCTGAAGACCCTACAACAACTCAAGTAAAAATTAGCTAAATGGCTGTTGCAAGAATTAAACTGTTGCACCTAGAATACTTCAGTGAGTTCTAAGTATCCAAGTGCAAAAGAAAAAATGTGAATTGATGAAGTTCAGAAAGATTATTATATGTTTGAGACAAAGTCCTGAGAATAAAGCTTAAGGAGCTTTCATACTACATTTCTTCTTCTTCTTCTTTTTTTTTAAACAGCACCAAAATCTTAATAAACTCTCATTGCCTATATAGGCTTTGGAGTAAGCCCAGAAATAGTTGTCTATGTACATTGCTTTCCTATTAAATTAAGGAGGACGTAACAACTCTTTATAGTTGGCCTAAATACCCAAGGATAAAGAAATACTTATTTGGTAGAAATATAACTAGCAAATTTACTCTGATCATTAATTCTGAATCACTGTGTACCCTACAAACCTGTTAACTTACGTTGTCACCTTCAAAGGAAACTGCAGGAGTTCAAATCCCAGCAGGAACTGGACAGTGATCTCCCCCGGGGCTATTCATACGGAACTGATTGAAATACGATTTTGTTGATTGATTGCTGTAGGACCAGGAAGCAGGTAGAATTCTGTACAAGCATAAAATAAATTCAAGATTAAATAAATAATAAGATGAATGCTGAAAATGTCATTTCTAAGCATATTCTGAAAATTAGATCGGTTGGCCTGGAAGCATATAAACTAAGTAAGCCTTTAAAACTTCAGACACTAAGAGAAAAAGCTAGAATATGCACTGTAATTACAGTCTTGTGCTAGCTAACAATCTGCTTCTGTCCTAAAGTCAGTAGATTTCTAACTCTAAAGACAGACCTTCCAGTTTGGTATAACTCAGTTTTCATATTTATTAGTGAATTTTAAACTCCCAAAATTCCTGTGAGCTTTTTATACGTAAGTCAATGAGGTGCAGATTAATTGATTTAGTGATAAACAGGAAATTGTTGATCACTCTGAAAAAGAAAAATGAATCTTGGAAGTACCACTCTAGTGCTTTAAGCATCAGTCAAATGTCATCCTCAAATTTTCCACTTATCACCCCGTTCTTCCCAGTGTTTTGGGGCATGGGATTTTACAGATGACTATAGCAAGATCAAATAGCCGTCATGATGAAGAAATTGTTTTGCTTAGCAAGTATCTCCTCACTGATCTTCTTGAAAGCTGTAGGAAGTTCTGCTGTTTTCAGCAAAGTTATACGCAGCTGAAGCCACAGAGCAGTGAGATTCTGAGTTCAGTTATTAACAACAAGAAAACAAAATACTGAAGGCCTTACCTTTAGGAAAAATATCTCTGAAAATATACAAATGGAAAGAAAGACGACAATCTTGGAATTTAAATGAGCACAAAAGCACAAGTGGGTTGAAAATCAGAACAACTTTACATAAATTCTTGGTTTGCACCCTGTACTTGGAACTGCTATGAAAATGCAGTCGGATATCGAAATGTCACTGCTGCTAAAACAACTAATATGACGTCATGAGCAGATTAATTACTTAACCTGGGAAAAAGTCATGTGGGATAGGTGAACTCTAAAAGGAAAACTAAAAGAAGAAAAGATCTTGGTTCTACATAGTACCATAGAAATTTGAGTCAGGGAAAAGAATGTTACAAAAGGTGAATGTTGGGTAGAGATGTCTGCAAGTAAAATTTCAATAAACCCAAACATGAGGTTATTGCTTTTGAATATTCATGACTTTGAACAGTCTTTTATTTGTAATGCATATTCATTTCAATGATCATATACAGCATATTTATACATCAGGCTCCATCAATTCTTATCTGGTTGTCATACATCATTACTCTTACAGGAAATGAAAGAAAATAAATTTTACAGTATTACAAAACCACAGCTTGCTTAGCAATGATCTCTAGATTCATTGTGGAAGGTTCTAGTTATCTTTTCTGTTCCTATCATTAAAGGACAGACCAAAATTGGTAAATCAATAAGAGCAGCAGTGCTATTCATCCTAAAGTACCTGGCATCATTTAGAATCAAGCCCTCCTATAGCCCTCCTATATCTTCCCTCCAAGGGAAGATAATTTCTTGCTGTAGAATTACACACTAATAATGCAGACCTAAATAGTTTCTAATACTAGCACAGAACTGTGTAAGAAGCTCTGTTAGAATGAAGTTAAAGTAAGTTTTGTTACACCATTAATGATGAAGTGTGAACTGGTTCAGAATATAAGAGGAATTCTTTCTAACCTACTAGCAGAATGATATATTGCCTTGCGTAAAGGGGTGACCGGTTTTTAGAGGTATTTCATTGTTTACTTTAAAAGGGTGGGCAAAAAATACACAAGAAAGGTAAGAAAACGAAGAAGAGGAAGATGAATGTGAGGAATTATTGTTTCAAATAACTCTACTGTTGAGCTAGCTATTCTGGAGCTGTTACAAGACCTGCTTGCTTTATCAGGAATAACAAACTAACAAACTAAGAATACTTAGAGAACTCACGAGCTCTTTGGAGGAAGTGTGTTTGGGGGTGCCAATGCTTGTTTTGGGAATATCTAGAATAGTGGTTTACAAAGTGGGGTGCATGGGCCCCAGGGGGTGAGTAAGACAATCCATTGGGGTACAGGAGGAAAATATTTTTATACCATTAATAATTTTTTTTTTTAAATAGTGGTTATTTCATCTTTATCTCATCATCTTTTTAATTTCTGGTTTTGTGTATGTTTTATAACGTACAGGATGTATTAGTACAGTAGTACCCATACATGATTTATACATATATTGAGGGTGCATGCTCAAAAGTTTTTTACTGATAGGGGTGCTCAATCAAAAAAGTTTGGAGACCACCAGCCTAGGACACTTACTGCTGCAGATCTGTTCCCACAAGGAAATAATAATCAATAGGATCCAGTCCAAAATCTGATCAAGGGTGGCTGAACAAGTAAACTTAATAACATAAGGCTTGACAGACTGAAATCCAAACACAAAACTCAATAGCCCCTTAAGACATACTCAGCACAAGGAATTCCACAACAGTTATATCAGGCATAAAAGCAACTTCATAAATATAAAAGGAAATTCAACAGAATAAAGTAGATAAAGGGGAAGGTACAAAACATAATAAAGGAAAATAAAATCAACAAAATCCTAAATCAAAAAAAGATCAAAAATCTCACAGGAAAAAATAAGAGGATACAAATTATGATGAATTAAATAAAAAGCAACAAAAATAGGAAAAAATAGAGGAAAGAGGTAAGGAGAATAAAGATGGATAATTCAATTAGGACTGAAAGAAAAGAGAGAAGAATGGAGGCTATTCTGGCAAACATTCCCATCTCTCTAGCTTGCTGGACTCCAAAACTCACTGCGCTCCAAAAGCGTTTGAGCGATCATCTACTAATTTCTAATTTGAAAGAGATGGAGAGGGAAGAACATCACAAAGAGATGCTTATAGGGATCAGTCAGGATTCTAACTCCCAGCATATCCCCCACAAATCCTTCTGGGACTGTGTCACAGATACAACCTTCACACAACAGGCTCTATGTGGTACTAACCAGACATGTAATAGAAGCAAAATAAAGAGCAAATCAATTAGTGTTCCAGTACCCCCAGAACATAGCTGCTAGGTTTAGGCAGTAACTTAAATATGTTTGTACATTTCAGGCTCCATATTACCAGCTGGTACAAATGCTGTTGGAAGTCACACAGTAACATTAATGTTTGAGAAGCTAATCTAGTCATAATATTTATTTCAGAAAGCTTATTTCTATGCAGAAGAAAAAATTACCACAGACAGGTGTTTCCAAAGTAGGTCTCAACTAAAATCCAATTTTTCAGAAGTTTGTTTCAATTCTGTTTGATTATTGCGAAGCTACAAAAGAGGGAGAAAAGACAAAATGTCCAAGTTACGCTGTTGGTGCTGAATAAGACAAACAAAAAGTATTCTTTTGTTCCAGCACTTTGAAGGCTCTCTACAGGGAGTCCATCACATGAACCACATACTATTTTTAGGGTTTGAGTTTGGGTGTGTTTATTTCTCTCATTTTTCACATTCAGAACACATACTGTAGTCAATCTAAATCTCATATTTCCACCTTTTATATTAACATGAATGTTACATGAATGTTTAATGCCTAAGTTTTTGCTGTCTGCTCTGCCCTAGCAGAATTCAGAGCTCCGGAGTTCAGTGTTAATACACAGGGGAAGTTAAATGTTTCAGAGGACAGAATCAGCAGAAAAATCCAGTGAATCACCTCAGTCAGCATTGTGGCTTCTCTGATCCTGGCCTTTAAAATATTTAACAACTTCTATCTATCATCACCTAATTCAGCATAAGATGATGCTTGATGGTTGAGGCTAAGTGAGGACAAGGGTCCTCATTCGTCTCAAAGCTCAGACGCTTTATCTTGCCAATCTAGATTCCCATCCCAAAAACACCTTCCAAGGGCTCAAGCCCTTTCCTATTCCAGCAAAAAAATACTTCAGTTATGGCCAACTTTGTTTTACAATGGCTTTTTAATCACTGTAGCTTACAGGTAAACAGCGCGTGTAATCCTCTTGTTTTCCTACTCTGGCAGAAATACTCATTCCCGCCTCCCAGAACCAAGTTACAGGCTGTTCTAGGCAGGAGCTATTACAAGAACAATTATGGCTAGATATGCAGAAGGCTGAATTTCTCACTGTACCCTAATAATTAGGTGCTTACTCAAAAAGGAAATCAGAGGTATTTGGGGGCTGCTGCTGTACCTGTTCTTCCCTTTCAGTACTTTATCAGGTAACCGTTGTATATAAATTCTGCAAACTGGCCTTGGAGCTGGTTGTCTGAGCTGTAGGCTAGAGGAGCTGGATGAGCTGATATCCCCAGAGACTTTGCTGTACCCTTCTTTACCACAGAGTTTGCCAAGGGTCCCCAAAAACAAAATGATACATTAATATCTACCTAAGATCTGGAATAGATTTGACGATATTAAAATCCTAAGCATCACACCCAGAGCCCGTCCCTGCAGTACCCAGAATGATGCGAAGATCCCTGCTGAAGAAAATACGTGCAGTCACAGAATTTATATTTAATTAGGAGCTGTAAGAGTACCATTCCTGACTTTGGGTGCTTGACTTTGCAAGCATGATAGTTCAGTGAACTGCCTTTGCAAAAAGTTTTTGGGCAGGTTAAAAAAAGAAAGTTGAAATTCCAAAGTGACTTCATATGATATTATAATGCCACTTTTTTTCCCCAGTAAGGGTGGTGTCTTCACCAATATCACTGTCACAGGAGTAACCGGTTTCTACAACCATGTTGGAGATAAGTATCATTCTTGGGTGTGGTATTTTCCTCTAACTCTTCCAACACTGCCTCTTCACCCCCACAACATTATTCTTACGTACTCATATTCAAGTCCAGCTCCTCAACATAATCCTGTCTGGCTTCTTTAGTCTCCTAGTTTCAATGCTCTTCCAGAAATCTCTGGAAGATTCTGCTGAAAATAGCAGCCAGGCCCAATTGTCCCATCTCTGAACCCAAACATTTTCATTCCTAGTTCCAGTTTCACCCAGTTTTACCTTCTTCAGTCAAGTCAAGAAACTTCTTTATTCCTGTTGGGAAGACTATTGAAAACAAAGGGAAAAAATGTCCTTCTGAGTTCTGATATCTGACCGCACCTCAGCCCACAGTTGCAAGGAAAATCATCAAATTCCCTGCGCATAAACAGGCAAATATCGCATGCTCACCTGCTCTATAGGAATGGTGTGAGCATAGCCCAGCGTCGTGCAACAGATGAGCACAGCTGAATATAGGCAGAGAAGAGAGACTCTACAGAGATTTCAGGTGCTCAACACATAAATATCGTTTTCCTAAAAGCTTATCAGGCAGTTGAATTTTAGCCGATTTTCCCCAAAATAGCAAAAAAAGTCATCCATCACCCTTACACTTCCCTCTGTCAAATTCAAATGTGTCAATACCAGGGTAATTAGACTCTCTCAACAAAATGGCTGTAATTTTTTATTTTTACATAATATATACGTATTTTTCCCCAGCTTTGCTTTCAAAAATGGCTAAGTAATTTTGGGTGAAACTTTCCAAAATATCCAACCTGAAGTAGACTTTTTGCATGAAAAATTTCTGATGAAACGGTTACAGTTTTGGCAAGATAGAGGAGGCCTCTTAAAGTTTCAAGTCCAATCTCCAGCTGTCACAGAGACCATGTCGTGTTACTTACCCCTTCCATGAAGTAATGACAGTCCTACACAAAAATAGTTGGGCATTTGATCCCACTGTGTCAAGTTTGTTCTCGTCTCTTACAGCTGAACTGGGAGAAATGTTCTTTTGTTTTTTAGCCAAAATACATTATTTCAGTGACAAACTGGATGAAATTATAAACAACTGAAAATGATTAACAATGGGAAGTAAGTCTTTTTCCATCTTTAGGGAGTTCGCTTATATCATTGAGTATAAATCTGAACTTACTAGACGACCACTATAGACCTCTTTGGAGGTTTTCTGACTATCAGAGGGCAACTTTTTTCTTTTCTTGGTACATTGAAACAGCATTGAAACACTGTTTCATCTAATCATATCCTCCTCTGGATCAATTAAATTTCTTTAACCTGCCTTCTAAACTTGCTAATTTCTAAAACATTTCTGGAAGTAAACAGGAAATTTAGTTAATGTCACTCTGTCAGCTGGTCAGCTATGCAATGTCTTTTAAAGCAAGAAAAGAAACTCTTGGAAAAACAATCTTGTTTTTCATATTATTACTCACTATAATAAAACTATGGGGTGACAGAATCGGCAAAAACAGGCCTTAAAAGGCAAAACAAAAAATATTTTCTCTAGAGACCTACTAACATTCTTAGAAATCCAGAGTATTACAATTAAACAGTTGGACAATGCTTAGTGTTCAATGAATCATAAAAATATAAAATACGTCAAAAAAAAGACAAAGGAGGAGACATTTCAATGAAGGTGTTTACAGAAACTGTTTGTTGATATAATATAATTGAAATCATTACAGTGAACCCACATGAGCAATGTTGTTCCATTGAAAAACTGCTCTTCACAAGAAATTAACACAAAATCAGATGGTAACACACAAGATTTCTAATGTCTGTTGCAAAGGAAAAAATACACACTGTAAATACATCAGATCAGAATTTAACTTTTCTTGTTACTGAGTAATGCACCCTGTAGATTAAAATATTCACAAAAGTACATTTCCAATTCAGTACCCACTCTTCTCAAGGTTCTGAATCAGACCCAGTAGGTGCATTCCACCTCTTAAGCAGTATTTTCAACCGTTTAATTAGATTTTGACACTGCCCTCAAATCTTGAGAGGTGCACACATAACTACCTTCTCCAAGTACATGGTATCATTACTCACTTTCAAAACAACAGCTACAACTTTTATCGTATATGGATTGTTAAGGTTTCTTAGAAACCTTCAGGAGATATATACACAGTTAAAAACTAAGAAAAGTTTGTTTAGAACTGAAAAATTAAGATTAACAGAGCAAACTGTGAAATCTAGCAGCATACAGTTGAATGCTTATCCAAATCAGGGCTCTCTTCATTGCTTAAAACAGGCGCTTGCCATTGCACACATGCTGAGCGTGCTGCCTCCCCAAACACGCGCCCTTCAAGCAACACTTCGCTTAATTCATCTAGTCCTATTAAAGTAGTGAGAGGAGAAAGGAATCCATAGAGGGCACACAAGGCTATGCCTTGGGCCAGCCATGAGGCACCAGCACAATGAGCCAAAATAACCCCCCCGCTACGCAGTTGCAGTCTGCCACCTGAAACCCAGTGATGTGAAAAAGAAGGGTTAACTTTGACGGCAGGTGTACGTAGAGACATATAGATCAAACCCTCTTTTATTTGCAGATCTTATTTTTGGAGGAGAAAAAGATATTTTCAGCCAAGAAAAATCTGTTTTCTATATTTAACAAAAGTCTAATGTAACAACTACCAAGGCACACATGCTTCCTGGGAAACTTCCTAACGGCTAAAGGGATATATCAGATTTGCTTTAATGTGTAGTTTTCTAGACAAGAATGACTCAGATGCAAATTTTTAACATAGCTCTACAGACATAAGTTGCAATGTTCCCTCAGCATTTGAGAAAATATGGCTATAGATGAAGAACCCAATGAATGTTTGGAATATAATACGTTTGGCATATGACATATCAAGAAAATCCCGAGGTGCAGGCTCTGATTAGACCACAAAGCTGCAGAACTTCTCAAGTTGTCGTGACCTAAGGAGGACACCTCCTGTTGCTTATTCTCCGGCTTAACAAGAAACAGGTTGCACACAACTAGTACCAGGTTAATGGAGTTTACGTATCTGCTGGTCCTTTTCATTATCACCTACTCCCTGTGCTGAGCTTTGAGACTATATGAGCTTTATTTAACAGATCCATCAAGCCTATTATCCACCAAGACTATTAACAGTTATCTCCCCAGTGACTGAGATGTGTTGTGAGCTGTCAGAGCATTTTATTTCTGCCTTGTTCATTCTTTCAGCAGTCTGGAAAATTGCAGATATATTTATATGTATGAAAACACTACACAATCCAAAACACAACCTGGCATTTTCTGCTAGTCATGTGAGATGTCCAGCAGCTAAATAAACAAAGAAAAATCAAACAAAGAAAAAATAAACTCTTAGTACCTAAAACACTGGAACATTTCTTAGTGTTTCCTTTTTAAGAATTCCTAATTGAGATTTCACGGTAAAAATACAAACTGCTCAGGAAATTATTTTAAAATTAAAAACCAACCATTTATTATGTGCACAATTACTCAGCCTAATGAGCAATCACTGTGGGTGGCACAGTATGATTGAATTAAACAGGTTGCTTTAATTCAGACACTATATAAAATACATGAACATGAAAGGATTGTGTGGATTTATTAGCTGTATGTATGCTGCTTTATGATATCATACTGAAGAAGTACACAAATTGCTCAATTATCAGTAAAAGCAGAAAATATATGGAAAACAGCCTTTACTTTTATGGCACAACTCTATGGCTTTTTAAATGATCAGATTTTCTCTGCCAGGCATTCAATCAAGCAGAGGGCAAGGTGAATAGATTGTTTTACGAGAGCCTTTGTCACCTCTTCTGTCACCTGAACACGACCAACCGCACTGTACCGAAACACGGACATGCCCACAGCAACAGACGTGGCCTCAGCGTGGTTTGGGTCTTGGGTCGGCCGCAAGGAACAGAGGGATCACTCACAACAGCAAACGCCTCTCAGGTATTGAGGGGCCCCTAAGCCTGACATTGGCTGATGTTCACACCTGTAAACCTGCAACCTTGGGAGAAACCATCTTTGTGCTGGCTCGTGTAATCCCAACAGGGTGCCTGGGCTGCCTGGAGCTGCTGGGCAAGGACAGAAGCGGGTTGAAGTCACCAACATCAGCCAGAGACTGCACATCCCAAGGGGGACTGCCCTGTTAAAGCCATGGTGCATCAGCTCTGCCACAGAGCTGAAGATGCAGCTTCCAGCCTTAGCCGTGGTTTTGGCAGCAGCATTTTAGTTAATACGGCAAGTATCTTCTCATCTCAACCACAAAAAGCATGAGGTAGGGAAACTAAAGATAGACACTAATACATGTGCATGTCATGTTCTGATTAGCGAAAACTTTTGGAGGAGAGACCTGGCATATCCTAGAGATATTTAAAATGTGGCTCCCACCTCCTCCCATGACAGGGACAGAGAAATAGGGACGGCTAAAAAGTTTTGCAGCAACCCTGCAGAAAAATCCACTGTGCCCAGCATAAAAGAGTAAATTTTGGAACAGGTGTACAACAGAAACAGCAAAGAACCAAACAGGGGGGAAAAATGTGTGTCATAAAATCCCTATGGGAAGGTTTCTGTTTGTATCAGTTACACAGGCACTTCAGATATTCCTCAAATCCTTTGATTTGGAAAGGCTGCCCAGAGAGGTTGTGGAGTCTCCCACTCTGGAGACATTCAAAACCCGCCTGGACGCCGTCCTGTGCAACCTGCTGTAGGTGACCCTGCTCTGGTGGGTGGGTTGGACTAGATGATCTCCAGAGGTCCCTTCCAACCCTCACCATTCTGTGATTCCCTTCATTTTGTCTTTCCCATCTTTTTGTTAAATATCAAGAACATTCTGTAATTTCCAAGGAATTTTCAGTGTGTATTTCTGTTACCAAGTTTGGCAATTTTTTAAAAGATAGCTTACAAATGCTGTTGTATAGGCAGCTTTTTATAATTCAACTGTTTATGCTTCAGAAAATTCTGGTAAAATCCACTTAGGCTATATTAATTCACATCAGAGTGAAATGCTGTAAGATATCTAAGTAACTTTCTTGTTACCTAGATATCTCAAAGAAAGCCTTAGCCACAAAATGATTTGAGCATTTACTTTAACAAAACATCTTACAGTCAAGGTAAATACATGGTGATCTGAATATGTCAAAATTATGTCTGAATTATGTCAACACTTTTTTTCACAGTGTATATGAAGAGGTGGATTTTTTTTTTCCTATATTTTTTCAGCACTGAAGTTGCTAAACAAATATTATGGTTGAAAATGCAAGTATATGCATGTCATAAAATTCACAGTTATAATGCTGCTGGCAAGCCTGACAGCTTGCCAGCTGAAATTTTAAATACCCAGTCAACTTCAGCAGAAGAATGAATTAAAATAAAGAAACTGCACAGGACATGGCTAAACACTGGTGCTATATCTTCAGTCTTGTCTTTCCTGTGCAGGCTCTTAAAATTCAGTTGCAGATGGTTTTTTGTTTTTTTCCTTCCATTAGAAAACAAACAGTCTAATCTTCACTCGGAACATGTACTCACTGAAATAACATTGCAAATTGGTGCACAATTTCTGATTGCCTTTCATAAACAAACTAGTTAAATAGTTAATTAAAACTGTCTTCAAACATCTCGGTTACCAATACATTCAAGATGTCCTAAATTTGCCTTCAAGCTAGAAGACGACAAGAAAGTACAGTCTTTGCTGTTCTATTGAATGACTTCCCTGTTTCAAGCAGATTTTAGTAGAGTATCTGAAATGTTGGTAGTCCACAAAATTTAATGAAAACACTATGAATATGTTCAAGCCTTTCCTCAGAATTACCAGAAAAGATCGTTATGAATAACTGTTCCTTGTCTCCAAGACTGCTGATTTGAAAAGGATGCTGCTTTTTTTCTCCATCTATTGATGGAGCCAATACATCCATCCATCCAGCCCAGAGCTAGGTTGGGGAGGAGGGGGGAGAGACTTTTGTGACTACAACAGCATGTAAACATCAAAATCTAAAACCGTAACCTCAAAATCTGCACATAGCTCCTGCCTAATCCCAAAGGGTTGTATGGTTCGTGAGAGATCTTGATGTACATGGCCTAAATTCAGAGTCAGGCAGTGGCAAATTAGGTTACTGGCCAGCTCACAGTTACCAAGTAGGGGAAAAAGGTCCCGTCACCAACAAAATGAGACAGTGAGCCCATGTCAGAAGGGTAGAGAAAGATTTCCACCTAGTCTTTTCTGGTTGACTTGAGGAACAGAGGTTTTCTCTGCGTCTTTTCTGGTTGACTTGAGGAACAGAGGTTTTCTCTGCAGGCATGAGAAGCATCATGAATACCAGTCAGTTCCCTACCTTCTCAAAGGACAAAGGTAGCCTAAGGTGGGCACAGGTGCCCATTGGGAAAATATTTCGCAGAATCATAGAATAGTTTAGGTTGGAAGTGACCTTAAAGGTCATTTAGTTCCAACCCCTCTGCCATGGGCAGGGACCCCTCCCACTAGACCAGGTTGCTCAAAGCCCCATCCAGCCTGGCCTTGAACACCTCCAGGGATGGGGTATCCACAACTTTTCTGGGCAACCTGTGCCAGTGTCTCACCACCCTCAGAGTGAAAAATTTCTTCCTAGTACCTAATCTAAATCTCCCCTCTTCCAGTTTGAAGCCATTACCTTTCATCCTATCACTACATGCACTTGTAAAAAGTCCCTCTCCAGCCTTCTTGTAGGCTTTGTTAAAAGTTTGTCTTTTTACCATGTGCTCCATTAGAAGGTTTTAATTCTCTCCCCAAAGGCATGAACCCCCCCAGAGAAAAACCAGTTATTCTGGGAAGGAGTGGGAGTTGCTCACCCGGATACAGCCCGTGTCAGTGCCCTAAACTCACTGTGACGGTTCTCTCTTCAAAAAGTTGAGCATTTCAGTGAAATGAGGTACAGTTTTAGTCTAAATGGCACCAAACAAAACACCAAGATCTGTTAGGCATGTGAGGAAAGCGTGCTGCAAGAACTTTAGCAAAGTAGCCATCTTTCGTACTCAGGTAAGACCCACTACATACACACACACAGAGAAACATATGTTTCTCCTGAATTTTGGCTTTGGAAAGAAACAAAACAAGCTAATACTTAGTCAGCTGCACATCTATCTCAGTTTTTTAATCTAAAGCCACTAAAACATTTTCCCTGCTAGTGTATATTTTTTTTTATTAGTTTCTGTAATTGTATTTATAGTTCACATACAAGATCTTGCTAGAAGAACGCGGAACTGTTGGTAGATTCCTAAATTAAAGCTAAAACACTGAGGTATATATTTAGCTTACTGACACACACTATTGGGCATCTCCTTGTAACGTGCCTATTGCATATTATGCTTATTGCACCTCTCATCTAACGCCCCCACCAGTTTCTACCTATCCTCTTCCAGGTCCCAGTTGCTCACAGTCATGCAATCCCTTACACAGCAGTTTGAATAGCAGTTTTCAGGACAGCTTTATATTTGTATGTACGTAAACTTAGCAGCTTTAGCTAAGGTCTAGCAGGATCAAGATAAAAATTCTTGACCCAAACCCTCATTAGCCTGGGGGGAACATGCTCTCTCTCCTCTCCTCTGCCAGCAGAATTCAGAAACCCAGGAGAGGGATTGCCTTCTCCACACCTCCTCCTCCACAGCACAGAAGTATCAGCATGAACTTACACTGGCTCCTTATTCCACTGCATTCATCTTGGAACACTGTAAGGCATCATTTCTAAATATAATAAAATAAATCCAAATAGAACACCTTTAAATTTGCAGGACAAACCCTTTTTGGAAAAATGAGGTGCCAAAACACCACCTAAAAGGGCATTAAGTTCCTTAAATGGAAAGGCCATTCATGTATCCCCATAGGGAGAGAGCACATAGGGCGTACATTCATTTATATTCCATATATTGAAATAATACCAAAAACATTTTAAGTCCTGGTTTAAACTAATAGTTTACAGAATAGGCCTTACAATGTATTAAGTAAAACATCAGGTTTCATCCTGACACAATGAAGCATATCACGTTTGTGATTACAGGAAGAAATTCTCTTAAGAATCAACTTTCTCTACATAAATCTCCCGCTACGCAAGATGTGCATTTCCACTGACATTTGTGTTTCAATAAATAAAACTTAAAACACTAAACGCACTGCGTTTGCTAAGGTTTTTCTTTGCAGTTTTTCTTTCCAATTCGTAACGATAATCGTGGCAGCTTAGAATTACAGGTGGGTACCGCGCGCAGGACTGAGCTCCGAGATGAGGACGAGCCGGGAGCAGCAGCTGCCCTCAGCGCCTCATCTCACCACGCAGCTCAGACTGACTGAAGGCCAGCAGGGGAACGTTGCAGGAGCAGGGAGCAAGCTAGGACAGCCGCCCCATCGCTGAAGTATCTGCGAATGCAGGAGCGAGTTTAGTTCGTCGTACATTGGAGATCAAATGAGATAAAGAACGGAGCCCGTGAAAAACTATGCGGGAGCGTTTCTTAGCTCTGAGTAAAACCAGGAGGTGTCTGAAAACATGGTCAGTCTGAACAAGGAAAGAAATCGTGTATTGCTACCTCCTGTACCAGGATGGGAGAGCAGGGCATTGAGGACCATTTTAACAGCTTGAACGTCATGAGGATTATAGTGAATCATTCACTGGTGTGTCTGGGTTGGTCAGTTCTCAAAACCGGAACTCAAGTGGTTCAAGAAGGGTTCAACATCCAAACATATTTGATCAGAGATGGTCAGAGTTTCATGTTGTGTGAAATTTCAAATTTTAAAATTGCCTTTGGGTGCTAAGTGGAAGAAAAAAAAAATCAGATTTTTTAAACACTGTGAAATATTTTTGTGCTCTTTTTGGAATTTGGAATACTGTTTTTTACTCTCTATTTTATCACTTGTTTTGACTTTCTGGTAATATACGATTCATGTAAGGGAAAAATGCACTACTAAAGCCAAGTGCTTGAATAGTTTTTGTTTGTCATTGTATTTAAAAACAAATGAAGTGCAACATTTAGCTGAACTCAAGTTTTGGGAAAAGTATTGTTTTGGAAAACTTATGATCAACTCTACAATTGCATTATTTCCTAAAGCAACACCCCACAAAAGTTTCCTAATGCCCTAACATGTTTTCTGTTCTGAAGCTCCCTAGCTTATCACTTAAGGGTTATGTAAATTACATTCATGACAGCAGTTTACATAAAACCTTGTAAGTCTGGAACTGAGAAAGATGTCACATGTTCTGACCTTTCACTCCACATGAATTTTCCCTACTACGCTGTGAAAGACATGAGAAAAAAAAGCAAAATTCCAGCCCAATACGCAGCTGGGTATCAGTAAAAGACAGTCCGCAAAATTAGAGCTCAATGTTTTCTCAAAGATGAATACGCAACATTCTGCTTCAGGGTCTGTACGAAACCACAAAGCTGCAAATAAAGACTTTAGTTTCAGTAATTTTCAATATATCCTTCTGGTAAGCAAAACCATCACCTATTCAATAGCTCTTTAAAAATTTCATTTTAAAAAGACTTAAATGAAACCGAGGCGATATTTATAGCTAGAGGTCATACATGCATACACACATACAAATATATAGGTGTGTGTATATAAAGAACAACTGACACAAACAGATGAAACTTGGGCACAACGGAGAGTGTACATATATATATATATATATGTAATGCGTAAGTAAGGGAAGACAGACTTGAAGTTTCTTGAAGAATTTTTCCAACAGACAAAATGAACAGGACGCGTGACCAAACTCCCGTCTTTGTCTATAAGGACAGCAGTTCGGCATCGATAAAAGTTACAGATATTCAACTGTAGGCATTATTAGGTTTTAATTTAGATTTTAATTTAATTTTAATTTAATGTAATTGCCTTACAGAGGCAATATTTGGATATACATGAGTTCTGTTCAAGCTTAGGTTGTATTTACGTACACTGCAATGCGGCAATTATTTATTTAAGTGTGCTCATGCTGCCAGAGGTGGGCAGTGACAGACAGCGAGACAGCTCTTCTGCAACTGGGCATTTCTTTTTCCCAGTCAGTCTTGTTTCAGTGCTCTCGCGTGTGTCCTCAGCACAAGAGGATTATTGGTATGGCGCTTTCTCCCCTCTCTGACTCAGCATGCAAAACATGTGGTATGTCTCATTTTAGAAAACATGGCATTGCCCAACAGGACACAACTGCTGCTGCCAAAAATCGCTCTACAAAAAAAAAAAATAAATAAAAAAATAGGGCAAGTCTGTACTGCTGTGGATTAAGGTCAGAAACAGAATCTTTGTGCCTCTGTACTGAGCTTCTCCCTATCCACTGCTGCTGCCTCTGAACTGCTTCCTTTACAGTAGTTAAGACACGTTCTGTCCCTAATGACTGTCCCATCTAAAAATAAGTGCTCTTGACACACAAGAGATGTCAGGCCAGCACAGCAGGACGCTGAAGCGTCTCTGGATGCGTAGCAGGGCTTCTCTTATGCTGGCTTGCAGCAATTTAGGAATTCACACTTGATAAACGCAGTAAGGGCGGCTTCTTTTTATCTCCTGCAAACGGTGCCAGGACTGATATATTCCTGACCCTTATTTGGGTCGCTAGCTTATTCTTTTATGCTGTTCTCTGGAATCATAGAATTCTAATGCTTCATTAGGCAAACACGCACTGTAGTCGTATATGCTTTTTCACTGACATCTATAGATGAACTATGTAATTGACAGCAGCTGGCTCAGCTTTTTGCTTGGGTCTACATTTTCTTAAAAGACACTGGTACAGAAAACATACTCAGCTTGCTATGACAGTGTTTCTCAAGCAGAGACATAATGCCTGAATGCTGGAAAATTTCTTACCTATAGCTGAAATAACTCTTCTTCAGCTTTTATCTTGTTTTCCAGATATAACAGCACACCAACAGGCTTCTCTCCATTACACCTAACTAATGCTATTACTTGATTCAAAGATTCTTGTCCTTGCTCTTTTTTCAAGGTGAGTGAAAGATCGCAATGGAAGCTAAATGAAATGTAACTATTTTTCTTATTAACAACATACTGCATTATCCCTGATACGGGCTACATTAAGCTGATTACGGCCCCACCACAGCAAGGCCCAGAGAAATAATCTGTCCTTGTTACTTACCATAGGAATGGGAAAAGATCACTTTCTCCTTGCTATAGTAGTATTTAGTCTCCTGAAATACTACTATTCACAAACTGAGAGGGAGTAGTATTGCAGGTATTGCTTCTCCCTCTTTTCTTGCGTCTCTTCATTCTAGTGATTTTGTAGACGCCTGTATTGTTAAGGAGGAATTCTATTTTGGAAGTTTGAGTACTTTACTTTTTCAGTAACCTCCCAAAAATTAGGAAAATACATGGATTTACAGAGGATGTTTAGCTGAGATTCTTTTAAGAAAAGTTCTTTTTCAATTTTCAATGGAAACAACATTCTTTTAAAATATGTTTATCAGTACTATAGCACATAAACATTAGAGTTTTGGGGCTTTTTTGACAGGTACCTAAGTAACCAGTCCTCTGAAAAACCCCCAAATTTCAACAGAACTACACTTGAGAAACCACATAGCAAAGGAAACACTAAGGGCCATAAAAACAGTCTCCAAAACTCCCCCGAAAACATTCGTTTTCTATTGATTGTTTCTACTGGGAGGATTACCATGTTTGGCAAAGGAAAGTACACTGCCATATGTCTCAACAGCATTCACAGCTTCTTGACTGCTGTGGGCTGTGATTCATTTGTTGGCTAGGACATTCACTTTTGTCTGCTTGCTCTACAAGATTTCAAGTGTTACCTAATGCTCGTTTCAATAGAATTGCATGTCATCATGTTTATCCAGTGCGTGATCAACATCGCCTCTAGGTCTTCTTTTTTAAAAGAATTCTGTGATTTCGGAGAATAAAACTGGTCACTTTTGTCCTGTCAGCAAAGCCATTCCTGTCAGGAAAACTTAAAATTCTGCTCCTAAAGAGATACTTTTCTTCAGGATTCACATCCTTTTATGTCCCAGGAAACTGCAGACATCCATTCCAAGGGGCCAGATGTTTACTTTCCTTTTGAAGGAAGTTCATTACCTTACCCAACTCGTAGAGCAAGCAGTATTTGGTATCCACTACTAAAGCAAATGCAAGGTAGGCTAGGAAAAAGTCATGATCTTTTGGAGTTTACGGACATACTCATTATTGTAAACTGCTTATCAAGACCTCCAGCTTGTCTCTTATTTTCCCCTTGGCAAACTTTGTCCTGAACTTTTTAGAACTAATTTATCCACCGCCTTGGCTGCATTGCCAAGCTTTTTCAAAGCCCCATACAGAATAAAGCAAAAGCAAGCCATGCTCTGAGAGTGTTACTAAGGCGTTTCCTTCGATCATACCTAAACCTGCACTTAACTGCATTAATTCAGAGTCACAGATGGAAAGGGGCCTGTATTTATATAGTACTATCTCAGCTACGTATGGATGACAGAACCTTAAGTAAAATGCTCTTTGCCCTTGTTTTTCTGGGTATTGCAGAAATGAACAGTACATTGAATTACAGTATCATTTTTATATCAGCACAGTATCAGAGTATAAGAGCTGAGCTGTTTCTAAACTAGTTTCTATTTAAAAAAATCTGGAAAGTAAGGCTCAGTGTAACAGAGGAAAATTGAGCAATTCACGGAAGCATTGACTAAAAAAATATGAAAAAAAACACGACTAACAGTTCTTTAGTTTCACTCAAAAAGTCCTTTTTTGTTGTTGTTGTTTTGTTTTATGGTGTGGTTTTTTTTTTTTAATATTACACGGCTTTGGAAAGTAAAAGTAATTTTTTATCTTTTCCTCTGGTTTACACCTTTAAAGGATCTTGTCTTCAAAACGATTTTGCTCACTGGGTTTTCATATGGTGCTATAAGATTTCTTTCCAAAAATGCTTGAATAGAACTTTTTAAAAGCTATTTTAACAATGGTTTTGTTCACTTAGATTCCATCTTTAAAAAAATAATTGAATTTAAGTCTTTTATACAGATCAATACTACAGTTTTAGACTGCTTCACTTCTTCCACCTCCTCTTTCTTATAAAAAAAAAGTAAATAAAACATAAAAACTATTTTGGTGGAAAAGAAAGTTCATCTTTTATCAAAAATGAAAAACAGAACTGAAAAGCTTTAGGGGGAAAAAAGCCCCAAACCTCGTAATCCAAATCCAAATCAAAGCCTCAAGAACTCCAACCACTGCTCCAACCACTGCTACAAGCAAAACATGACTTTCCAGACTTTTGAAAATGCGTTCTCCTAATGCTGTTATGTCCTTGAAAAAAGTAAAGTTCAACATATGGAAGACGACAGTAAGGATAACGAACCACTTGCTCAGCTCAAGTCAAGTCAACAAAACCTTCATCCCTTTTACAGGTGGTGCTCGGACTCTCAGAAAACTGTATTTAGGCTGTTCAACTTTTTGCAATTGTTTGCAGCTCAAGTGCCTCTTCCTGCACCTTAGCCAGAAACAGTCTTCACTACAACTCCACTTACCATTTTACGGCAACACTGAAGTCTGGGACGACTCTGTATACTTGGCTGTTGTTCTATAAGGACTGAGCCAGAAGTGACCTGGGGCCTGCCGACAGAACCCAGCACGACACAGGCAGGTGTGGTCACAGTTCATTGCAAGCTGTGCACAACTCAAAAAGGTCTTCGCAGCTCCTTTCCACTTTGTGTGCTTGCTAATAGTCATTCTGTCTTAATTATTGATAGAAACTCTTGTAACTTAAATTATCCCTTTTAGAAAAAACCCTCCAGCATCCTTTTCCAATTCCTGAAATACTAAAGCACAATAAATGATTGTCAGGCTCAAATATTTACAGAAAACAGGCTGGAAAACAAAGATGACAACCTTCAGCTGAGCTAGTCGCTTGTGGCCTGAAGGCCCTGTATTATTCAACCCTGCATGAAGTTGTGAATGCTACTGCATGAAACTCATCACCCACATGTTCAACACTGTAATACTTGTTCTCCCAAAGCAGACAATTTGGTAATAAACAGTAACACTCCCTTCCAATCAAAACAAGCAATGAGAGAACACACATTGTGCTTAAATTATTTGTTTTCTTGTTTGAGAAAACTTCAGCAAATGAAAAACACAAGAACACTCTGTACCAATCGCAAGCACTAGGATTTGTTACTCCTGAGCTCCCCTCTAACTGATGGGGGGAGAATGATTTCAGGGGGAGAGGCAGATGAGATCTCAGCAAGCACGCACAAGTACGCAACACGTGTTTCATGGAGCTTGGCTTACTTCATGCTATTTCTTTTTTTCCTTACTGTAATACAAAAATATTAAGAAAAATAAAGAACTTCAGTGCTATTAATAAAAGTTTGTAATTCAATTATTCTCTAGTCAATTTAGTGAGGAATTCCTTCTGGCAGCTTCACAACCACAGTACGTAAAAACCAAGTATTTTCCCTTTGCCAGCAGCAAAAGGTGTGCCTATGGCTATTGCTTTGTTTGAAAATCTACTTGGAATTCATAAGTCTCATTGAACCATTGAATAATTTGCCAAGTTGGCCAGGACTCTTAATGAACCAGGGAAAAACCTTTCTCTGATCACTTTATGAAAGATGTACACTTGGAAGTTACCCTAGAAAACCCACTCAACCATTATGTCATTAATATCAATATTGTATGTTTTGCAAATCCTGCATTCAGGGAACTACCTTCATTTTTCTTCCTCACGTGGCTTTATCCTGGGCAATTACTGTGTCCTTTTAAAGCAAAAAAAAATAATTACTTTAAAACACTGATTTTAAAAATAGTGCTGTTGAAAAGCTGCATCCTTAGTCCTTCTGTAAATATGGATCAATTAAAAACTGCAGCAGAAGTCAACAATGAAAAATTGCTACAAGTACCTGGGCCTTATGAAATTCTGAGAGCCTGCTAGGGTCCCAATTCAATAAAGCTTTTAAACATTTCAATCTCCCATGGTAATACACATTTCTCAAACATACAATTAAATAGCACACTGAACCTGAGCCTATGCCCAAGATACCATCTCAGCATATATAAACACAGCTCTGCATAAGGAATCCTCCATTGCAAAATATTAAGGAAACTATAGAGTGTCTAGCCAATATTGAATCTAATTATTCAGTGAAGTTTAATGGATAACTCAGTGACTGAATTAAAGGTCAAATATTCAAAACTGGTATAAAAAGCATCTTTACTGAAGAACTTATAAAAAGGGAATTGTGTATCATTTGAAGTCATTAAACAAATTACATTACTCATACTGACAAGAACTCAGTAAAATGTTTGCCAAACATTTCGCTTGTCCACAAAGTATTCAGTGAAAGATATACGAAACAGGTCCCATTATGCAAGCAACCACTTAAAAAAGTCAATGTAAAAATAGCAGTTATATTTAACTGCTTTTTTTCCCCCATCCGTTTTCCCAAACATGTAGAGGACAAACATCATGTGGATCACTTTTCAGTCTCATTCTCAGGTTCACTGTCTCCACTATCACTGTCTCTTCCAGGGTGTTCTGGCATTGTTCGATGTTCATCCACTTCGGCCACTTTCAATTCTCCTTCCTTTATCACTTCTTCCCCTACCTTATTTTCTTCTTCTGCATCTTCCTGCATGCCTTGCACTTCACCTTCTACTTCAGTCTCTTGAGACTGAGTAGTTTCAGTTTCTTCAGTCATGGCAGGTGGGGGCAGTAAACGCTATATGATTGAAAAAGAAAGGATTTTCAGTTTTTACAACAAATCTATTTGGACATCTATTCCTATTTTAGCTTGAATTGTTCACCTTATATTTAGCATTTTGCATTAGATAACAAGTTAACAACGAAGAGTTAAAATTTAGAAGCTCTAATCATTTGTAGGCACTTAAGTCCTATATAACAACAACAAAAAAAAGAATAATCTTGGCTCACACAATGGTCTTATTAGACATTTTTTGCCCGACAAGAGGGTGTTAAAAACTCAGTACTTTCGACTCAAGGGTATCAAACACATTTCATTATCCCAAAGAGCCAGGCAAGTAATAGGGCTACGGTAAATCCCTACTTGGAGCAACAAGTGCATTCCTACCGTAATCTCATCTGTTACCGTTTCAGACTCCTAGATATGTTTAACTTGCTTTTTGAGGTCTTTAACAGGCCCATCTTTAACAACTCATTCCAGTAATTTCCCCTTGAAACAGCTTATAAAATGTTATGGGAACGTTATCTGTACTTACAGCTGTGGGTGAAACTTGTATAAGTGTAAAACAACGCAAGTTCCAGTAGTGGTTAAAGCAATGCTTAGATATTTTTCACATACTACCTCTGGAAAAGTAATTTAGCATATTCCAAGCATTTTGCTTGCAATTAAAAAAGTAGTTTGCAAAATATTATAAGCAGCAAATGGTAGCCGTATTACAGACTTGGGGGAAAAAAAATACCATGAATACAGTGAGCTGAAGAGTATGGATGAATGCTTTACAACTCCAGGCAGTACAGAAACACGCCTATCTCTTGCAGCCTGACATTATTTCATGACATGACAGATATTTCCTTGGAATATTGTGAAGCATTTTAATGAAATGAAAGCGCGATAAACCTCCCATGGATGATTGTTTAGTTTTGTTTTGCTTAAAGGCAACTTGGCATCATATGACAAATTAAGTGTTTAATTACAGTGAAGTCTTATCTTCAGTTAGATGACACAAATATTACAAGTTTTTGACAAGCATAGGCAAAAATCTTTGAAGCAATTATGACCACCAGAGATATCAGATTTTTTTATAAATTTTGAAGTTTTCATACTGGTGCCTATAATCCATCTGTTCACAGAAAAAAAGTGTATTCCAAAGCCAGAGATCCTTTAATTACAAAAATATATTCTTGATGCATGAGACAAACTCAGAATTCTTCTGTGATTTAGTCAGATGAATGCTGTGTTTCCTGACTACTACTGTTAAGACTACTGTAAAAGAAAAAGATTATGTTGTACTAAAAAGGGTAAAAGAAATTTAATGCCTACTTTTTTTTTTTTGTTGTTCACTTTTTGGCTTCTCCTGGAAGGAGAATGTGATTCATTGCCACAGTAGGAAACCAGCAGTTTTGTAACTAATTTTAGCTAGCAATGGATAAGATTAGGATGCTAAAAAGAATAACTGGTATTAGCAGAAGGATCAGTTCCATATTTGATTAAGGTGTCAAGCAAACCCATCTTTTGGTAAAATTTAGATGCTACCATCTGCTTTTCAGGCTACGGTATACACTTCTCAGTTTTGACAGGGCTATTCATTTGCATCTGAATGTGACCAACTGCACAGTCCACTGAGTCCTCATCACATACAATCTGCACGGTTGAGAGATCTCCAACTACATTAGACAAACTGACTCCAACACAAGTCTCATCATGTGCTTATAGGACTGGGTTTTTAACAAAACCGTGTGAGCTTTCACTACTTTAAAAAATACAGTTACAAGAAGAGGAGATTTTAGCAGCGTCACTCCGCTTTCTCTATCCCCTTTTCTTTACAGCCGATAGATAATTAGAGCACTTTCCCAAAATAGTGAGAAAGTATCCTGACCACCTGGAAAAAGGCTTGGACAGGCAAAACGCTTCAAATTTGGCTGAATCTATGCCTCCCAGAAGGAAAAAAAAAAATAATCCAAGATTCACTGGTAAGAACTGCAGAGGAAAAGAAATTTTCTATCTGAAAGTCTGACATTCAGTTAAAGGAGAATTTCAGGTTCTGATCTGTACTCTGTTCCATATTAGATGACACAGTCACTGGAAGAAGGAAGGAATAGGAGGTGATAGAGAAACAGCCTCGCATGAGAGAACAGAACCTAGACCTCACAGACAAGTACCGTGCACTAATCTGGTCAAGGATACAGAGCCACACTCACACTCTCTTCCCAGCCAGCTAATACAGAGTGAGTAGTGTCCTTTTACATCAATTTTTTCCACTTTTGGAAATCCTTCAGAAGAGCAAAAACCAACAAGGGAACTTCAGAGTACCATGAAAGAATAAATTACAGGTAATACAACCACGTTACACCCCAGGTATTAAGTGAAAGCTGATGCAGTTGAGGGGTAGCATTTAAGACCTCTCCCTTTCTGTTTGCTGTCAACTACTTCTAGGCATCTACAGATCCAAGTATGCCGAGTAAAGGCAGCTTTCTGCTCAGTATAGTATCTAAACTACTTTAAAGCTCTGCTCACATACAGAAGAAGACAAGGTGTTTCTGTTAGGTTACGAGTTCTGCTTCAGGGATTAAACACTGACAAAATTAGATACAGAACTGAGAAAGCAACTACAACTGCTTCCAAGCCCGTGCTATTTTGCTTGGTGCTGAACTAGTGCTGAAAAAAAATTGCTCCAGAATAAAAACGCTACAACTGCTAACCAGTCTGGATAACGCAGTGAGCTAGCATGGTTAATATGGTTCCAAGACATGATCTCGTCTTTCTATCCACTGCAGGCTTGTCACAAAACCCTCTATTACAAAACATCACTGCACCATGCAGTGGTACTATAATACCACTAGCTGCGCTTACCTGAAACATAACACACAAGTTTACTTCAAGTAAATACCGGATAAGCTAGTTCTTTAGTACTAATGAGGAATTTCTGGGCATAGACAGAGCCCAGTCTAGCACTCTGCATCAATTACTGATGGTTTGGGGGCCTTAAATTGCAGCTTAAGTTACTAAAAGATACAGCTCTTGCTACTGCAGGATTTTAAAGACCCCAATATTCTCACTCACAGTCATAAAACCTTCTTGAATTTTAAACATAACAGGAACAGTCTCAAACCTCAAAAGCATCTCATGTCACTTACTAAAAATCAATTTTATCTTAAATGCACACTTTCTATAAGTTAGAGGGTCCTTACCTGTTGATAGTGGCGTGTGCTCTGTATCATGTGCATATACATATTGTACACAAAGTTAGCCATTTGAGGCATGTTCTTAATAATGTGTATTTGGTGAGATGGTCTTTCTCCATTCTAAGGAAGGGGAAAAAAGTAGAAATTCAGCAAGCAAAGCAAAACAATCATTATTCAAAGGTTATTTAACTATATTAGAAAACATAAATGCAAGAAATTAAATAATGCTTTTTAAAGAATAAAAACAGCTAAATTCTTTGGAAGGATAGGAAGTGCAGGTCTTCCACTTTGGGGAACCAGATTAGACATGATACTGCAGCACAACGAATAAATTTCAAAAGGACAGGCTGGGTTCTAATGCTGACTCCATAAATTACATTTTGGACTTGAGCCATTTAACGTATTAAAGGCACAAACAGTGTAGGATTAGATTATGACTTAGCTTACTTGTCCACCACTGTCTAGCTCTTTCTTGCCCACATTCGCTGACCATACACACTGCATTCTTTGTTGCACCGTGGACCTTAAAGTTTCAACTGAAGGGCTCCCTCCCAAAATTGTCAAACTGGACTTAAGACCAGGGAAAGATCTGTAACTGAATTTTGAGTTTATGCAGGCACCCCCTCTCAAAGATCCAGGAAGCAAAGCGGATATGATCCTCCATTTTATCATTTAGCATCCTGTTCTGTGTGTTCCGTGCTTAGATGCTTAATGGAAACCCTTCCCTAAAGATCTACTGTGGTATTACAAATTACTTATGAACCTAGCAGCAACAAAACTCTTTTGTGATTATGGACCCAACTTAATAAAACCCAAAAACGTTAATTGGTTCTCCTCAATTACTCAGTTATATGCAATTTTATCTCTTTTAACAGGAAGCTATTAGCTTTGTGTGGCTTTTTTATTTTTTTGAGAAGTAACATTTTGTTTCATAACAAGACCAAAAATATTTAACACACTAAAAACTTATCTATTTATCATACAAGAAAATTATTGAAATCACTTACACAGGCAGAACTTAGGAAAAAGCATGCACAACAGAGTTACTTTGGTAAATAAGTTTTGTGGAAAAGTCAAGGAAAAGCCGCTAGTGTGTATCATGATAAAAGTTAACTCTAATTATCCAAAAGGCATTGGTTCAGCAAAGAAAAAGGTCCAACCTCTTACAGCCCTCTCAAGAACAGTGGGCAAATACACACACCCATTACAGATAGGAAAATTCAGAGCAGCTGTTCCTACCTGTCTTGCTGTTGGAAAACATTCTGTGGGAACGATATGTAGGTGAAGTGGTCGAGCTGTGAGTTGGCTGAAAGCTGGAGTTAGCTCGAAACAGTTCTGAAACAGCGATACCCTTGCAAAGATATAAAGCCCGAGCCTGGCTCTTGACATGGCAACAACCAATCGTCGGACATCCCTTCAGAAAACAAAACAAATCAATCATGTTCTTTTCACTGATGACACGATTACAATAAAAATAACTGGATGTATACAGAAGTCTTAAAGGAAATATAGAATCATCTGCTAAATACTCCAGAAGACCTTATAGCAGCCTTCCAGTACCTAAAGGGGTCCTACAGGAAAGCTAGGGAGGGACGCTTTATCAGGGACTGTATCGATAGGGTAACGGTTTTAAACTGAAAGACGGTAGATGTAGATTAGATATTAGGAAGAAGTTCTTTACTGTCTGGCTGGTGAGACACTGGAACAGGTTGCCCAGAGAAGCTGAACGCCTTCACAGATGGGGCATCCACAAGGCCAGGCTGGATGGGGCTTTGAGCAGCCTGGTCCGGTGGAAGGTGTCCCTGCGCATGGCAGGGGGGTTGGAACTAGATGATCTTCAAGGTCACTTCCAACCCAAACCATCCTATGATTCTATAATACTATTTTGCCTTTAGTTTTTTTCCCTATGTACTGTTTCAATAACTACCAAATCCTACAATCATTTATATAAAAGAGGGTTCACTGTACTGATAACAATATGAAAATTCACCCTTTACTATTTTTCCAGACTTCAGAGGTAAAGATTTACATTGAGAACAAATCACAGTAGCATTTCTGTATTCCTGAATGAACAAACATGAATCTGATAACTCGTCTAACTGCTGGTGAATAGACAAGTTTTCCTCCATTCCACCCCAAAACTAAAGTGCAAACATTTTAAACCACACAGCATAATGCAACTTATGCAGTGATCAAACTCTTCTGATATAAAACAAATAAAAAGTTCACTTACAGGAAAGAATCCATGAGAAAATTTAAGCCTGCATTTGTTCACCAAGCATTACATTCCTATTGTTCTACTAAGGTGAAACCAAGTCCAGCCTCTCCGCAGTAACATAAACTAATTATACTATAAGAGTCATTACGAAAGGATAAAGTGTTTGTGAAGAGGGTACCAGACAGTTATAAAAGAAAGTATGCCTGAACTTCATTCAATACATAGCATCAAACTTAATTTCTACTACATACTCAAATAATCGAACACTTCTGTATAATCATTATAAACACCTTTCTGATACAGAAAACATGCAGTTTAATGACACTACAAGAGTATCTTCTTACATACCTAAGGTGGCCTACAGCTTTGGTACGCACTAGTGAAAGGAGAATATAATCATTTTGTTGACCTTGAAATCTGTCGACAGTTGTTACCTAGAGGATCAAAAACCGAGAAAAAACTTCCATAGGTTAATCTTTGTCATTTTAATTAAAACGTGACACCAAAATTTTAACATCAGCTTTGGACTGAGACTGCAATAAATGGGAAGGGAAAAGAGAATGGTTTAACTCTGTTTTAGTTGACCTCTAACCAAAAATCATCAGCCTGTTCTTTTGGGGAAATGTTGGGAGGAGCTTTTGTCTGACTGTATACTGATTCTTTTACATTTTTATTCAATTCAGACAGCTAACAGTGGGGTGCTAATAACGAAAGATTACATGTCAAATTACAAACAGGCAGAAACAAGTGCACTACTCTATGAAACTGTGCAGAATGTAGGGTAATAAACGTGTCGTTAACCAGGGAATACTGTGAATCTATTCGTCTGTTCTATAACGTGACAATTTAAAAACAAACCAACCAGAACCCCTCCAATGACTGATATATTTTCAAAGTCACCTTGTTTGGTCGTCCAATGAGTGGATTATTTCCACACCGCTGATTAATGACATCACGGATCAGGTGTTTCTGTCCATTGTATGTTGTCAGGATACTTATCTTGTCTGCAGGATAACCAAGCAGGCACATATACATGAAGAGTGCTACAACATACTCCGCTTCACCAAGATTCTTAAGTTTAAAAGAGGAGAGAGGAAAAAAAAAAGGGGGGGGGGGTTACTCAACTTGTAAGGTTGGAAAGAATAACATCAGTGACACATCATCATGTATTTAGGCAAAAATCTCAGCGCTGAGAAATGTCTATAGATCTGATCTTCCTTCTTTGCTCACTTAAAAGCCTTTTTGAAAGAACAAAACGAACCACAAGGAGGTTTAACAACTTCATTCTGATTCCTCTTCAGAGAATTGCTGAAAATCTCTACATCAGTATTATTGTTAGTCATTGATTGACACTTTCTAATATCTACTCAGAAGCTCCCAGTTTTATTTCAATACAAGATTAAAATCTAAATATTTAATAGTCCGTTAAATTATATTTTGGAGCTATTAAATATTTACACATTTGTACAAATGCATTTATATGCTTATAGCTGTCTGCCAAATGGAACTGCCACCTTAACTGTATTATTACAGGAGTCAATCAATCCAATATTTCATTTATTCTGCTTTAAAGGTCACATGCCAAAAAAACCACCTGTTACATAAAACTGGAACTGTTTTCTGTTAGAAAGCATTACAAGCTGATATTCTACAGATACCTGTATTTAAAGACAAGGATTTAAGAAACGCTTAGCGCTAATTTAACATGGTTTCAGGTAAGCACGCAAAAAAATTGCAATAACTCACTCTCCAGTAAGCTGAAAGTTACAACTAGTTGAACTAGAATAACTAAACTCCTTTCAACTATTAATTAGGAGAGACATCTGGATTATCAAATCCAGTTATTTCTACTGAGACCACACCTATTCAATTTCAAATGACCAGCTGTTATTTTGTATTTTGTAACTTTTTTTTTCCAGAGCCATTACTCCTAATAAATGTTTGTCCCAAAGCATCACTCTTCTGGCTGTAGGAAGTTTTGTCCTATTTCCGAACTGAATTTATTCATAGCCTGTTTAAATCACTTTTCCATCAACAAAAATTATCTTTCAGGCTAAAAACTTACCCTCAATTGCTGATATTTATTTCTGCTCTATTTATACTAGGAATCTTATGCCCACTGGGTGTATGTTTGACTAGACTAGACACACCAGCCTCCTTTATTTCTTCTTATTAAAGTGGCTCTGCATTACTTGGAAAATGCAGTTGCTATGCATACCAAACACCTGTTGGTGTAAAGATATTATACAAATCTTAATCAAGTCCAGAAAGAAATGCCCAAATTCAAAAAGAAAGAAATAAGACATGGCAGGAATTTGCTACCTCATGAAAAACCATGCAATGCCACCAATATACTCTGCTAATATCTCTCCATCCTCAAGATCATGAAAAAAATTTACTGTAGGACGTATTGCAAAAGTTCGTTCACAAAAGCACTGTTGTAATGATAAAGGTGTTCCGTGTCCTTGTGTGAATGTTCTCAGTCTTCTTCAGCTCAGGAGCAGACTAAAGCAATGCTCAGATTCTCTGAATCCCTTTTTTAAGGCACTAATTTCAGTTGTTCCACAGGACAACTTTTTACTACTTGTATATTACAGTGTTACAGTTTAAATAACAAAATCATAAGAAACTCTTCCCTCCAAACAACACTGTCCTCAAACTAGAAATGAGATGTAGTGGATTATGACTCACCATTGCTTTGTTCACTAACAGCACACTAGTTTGTATTAAAAAAAAAAAAAAAGCGAGAGGAACCCGAGAATACTCTATGAATATCTTTCATACTTCTTAAAAAATAGATTAACCTAACTCTCAATGATCTTCACAGGGAAAAAATGACCACAAATATTATAATCTCAAAGTATATTCTTTGCTTTCTACAATACTAAACAAAATATAAGGTGCAATTCCATGTTTGAATTAAACTCATTAACTTCCACACAGCTCCAGCCTCTAACTTTGCTGAAACCCAAAACAGTAATTCAGGAATCAGAGTTTGTTTTCATCACTGTTTTTAAAACAAGAAAAAGAGGACTGAAAATATAAGCATCTCATTACAAGTGTAAAAGGTTTTCCTGTATTTAAGAGAAATAGATGGAGGCTGTTGTTGCTGGATTAATTTAAAAATTTAGTCAAGAAATTCCAAGGCTAAGGTTTTCTGGCAATTTGCTTCAGCCTCAATGCCTCTCTGCCTCTTATGTATATTTCTTGCAGTACCGGTTCATTCTTTTATGAATGGGCTTTTTAGCATTCTTACATATAGAGCAAATCAAAACAGTGAGTCTTCAAACTCAAATATGTGCCACAGAGCAAACTTTGATTCTTCACGTACAGGGGAAATGCTACTGTTTATTTCACTATCATGGCAATACAACTGAATTAAAACAGACTTTAATTTGCCATAGGCTAAAACAATGTTTCATAATAAATTACACACGAAATCTCACCCCTCTCGTAACATTGAGAAAGTACACATATCAAGCAAAGTCATTCACTTTGAGCAAAAAGCACAACATATTATCATTTTCAACATTCAAAACTGATTAAAAGGAGGAAAAAAATCATGCATACGCGTGACAATTATCTGAGAACATGAATTAAACATCAGTTTACTGTATTTTGATAGTCTGTCTTCATTGCAGATTTAATAAGCTATATCCAGATTAAGTAAAGTATACACATACTATTTCTCTTACCTGATAGAAATAAGGATTGGGTTCAGATTCTCCCACACCATTGAAGTCTTCTACGTTTATCAGCTGGAAGTCGTACAAAAACCCAGCATTGGCTGTTCTGAATTCTGGCAGAAGTTGCACGTGAGGCAGGTTACCCAGATTCTTGTAACGCCAGTTGTAGAGGTTACATAAACTGTCCAAAAACACACAGAGAAAAAAACCCAAATAGTTAACGTGGGTTCCTGAACTCATTCAAAATAGTTCAGATAAACACAACCCCTCGCTTTGAAGATGAATGCTTCTGTAGGTTTTCAGTGAAAAAAAAAAAAAATTAAGTTGCCGGATAGCCCATACACATATAAATGAACATACTTGTACAAGCTATCCAGCAATTATTTTTTAAGTTTTGATTGTTTGGTTCTCTCACAGAAAAAAATCAGATTTCACTTCTCTTTAGAAAGCTCAACGCAGCACCCTCACCCTTAAGCTTGTCATGCTTGATCAGCTCTACACTGAAGGGTACAAATTTTGCAAAGAAATACAGTAGGAATGTTCATGTGGAACAAAACTTAGGGAATATTAATGCTTCTTTACAAAAAGGAAGGAGCACAGGAAAAAGGACTTTCTGCATTATCTGCTGTAAAGCCTCTTCGCCTCTTACTGCAAAAAGAAATTAATTTTCTTATTTTGCATATTGCCACGTATTAACATGAGACACGAAGAGAAGCAACAAAATCCCTAAGAGAAATACGGTATTTTCAAGGCCAAATAAAGAAATCTTTATTTGGCCTCGAATATATCAAATATATTAGTTTAGAAAAGGAAGCTGCTGCAAAAAAAGTCTAAGCTGTAAAAACCCCAAACACTTAAGACTATTAAAATTCCTTTAAATAGCATTTTCATTAAAGTACTTATACAGCAGCAAAGTACTACTATATAAAAAAAAGAAAGTAAAACCGATTGCACTTCAGCAAAGTAAAATCTGACTTCCTAGTCTAAGTTGAACCAAATGGAACAAAACAATTAAATTACAGTTTTGCAAACTCCTGTCCCAACAATAGGAAAGAAGCTTGCAATACTATGTGCGTTTTTCCAATTTTTAAACCGGTAGTTTCTTACAAGCTAGACATGCCATTTCTCTGTCTCACCTTGCTCTTGCTCTCCCTTGTGCATCCAAATCAACAGTTGGCACTCCAACACGAACAAACCGTGTAAAAAGGGACTGCTCCATGTTGGAGTATTTTTGAAAAGCCATGTTCTTAATGACTGGTGGCAACTGATGATGGTCACCAATCATAATCCATCGCTTCAAACGACTGAAGCCATCCTGGGGGTTCTAGAATTAAACAATTACACAATTATAACTATTACAATATAATCAAGGCACTCAATTACAACACATTAGCAGTCAAATTGGCTGTCCTAGATTAGCCCTAAATTTCAATATTTGTTCTTAAGCTACACTGAACTGCGGTCCTTTTAAAGACAACTACTAGCTTCTTTCCAATCTACTACCAGAAAAAGGGAGTAGTATTTTAAATAGTCTTGTTTCTTATAAAGGAACAGGTAAGTTTATCTATTAAAATTCCAGTATAGAAACATCAGGATAAATACCGTATTACATTGTTTTAAAGGCCAAAAGTAACATATTATCAGAGGACAAAAGGAAGAACCAATTATAGAAGTTACAGCAGTAAAAAACCTGACTTCTATGCAGTACTGTTACCCTAGAACAGTCTTTTAAACATTAAGTTCCGGATTCTGAGATAGTGAATATGAAGTGCCTGAAGCATGTGAAATAATTTTAGCGCTCACATGTCCGGGACACAAACTGAGCCTGCTTTTCGAGTGTCTCCGTGGTTCATGTGCTCCACCTGTTGACCTCTGAAATTCCCACATGGCCTCTTTCATGACCAGGATGTGCCTCTAATTAATCCTCACCCTGGCTCTTGCACTCAACGCTCTTCAGTATGTTTGATAACTCTCCAGTCCTCATCATCCTTTGTGTACCTACGTTACATACTGACAGAGGTCATGAAGGAATGTTGTAACATAGGGACAAAAAAGGAACAGATGTGTGGGTAATGTTACCCAGGAATTAGAATCCTGAAGATTTTCACCTGGCAGTTTTACAATTCAGACCCTCATTTCTTACACACTCCTGTGATATTTCCCTTTCCCCATAGGAGCACTACTCAAGATAGAGCCTGAAGTTCCTTTTCTTGCCAACTGAAGTGGGAAGATCTCTCTGATCAGAGAGCAAGGAAAGAAAACTGAACTCTGGACTGTCCAGCTCATCAAGCCATAAGATGCCTTCGTAAGAAAGTAAGAGGATGGAAAGTATTTTTAAGCGCATGGAAGATTTCTTTTCTTTCTTTTTTTTTTTACCTCCAAAAAGGTTACTGATTTGGAGAAAACCCATCATTCTTCATAATCATTCTGCTCTTATCAGCAATTTCAATCTCCGACAAAGAGCCCTCCAAAGAACTCTGTTTTTAAAAATATCTTAGTCTGAATTGCAAGTGCAAGAAATCAAGTAATACTACTCTGTAAGCCTAGTTCCTTAGGTTTGTTAAAAAACCCTTCAATTTGCAAGGACCATTTGGATGGCTCTTGTAAGAATGGTCATGGAATATCCCCCAGAATATGGGTCTATGGTGAAAAGGTCTGCTTTAATTACACAAAACTCTTCAGCTTCTGCATTGCTCATATACACTTATTTTCCCTCACCAGTCTGATGCATCTAGTTATTCAATGCTCATTCAAACATTTGAAAAGTTTGAAAAACACTGTAAAGATGCTTATTTCACTAAATACAATGCTTATTTCACTAAATACAATAATTTAATTATTAATGAAAAGTATGGTAAAAGCCACACAGGATTTATTCATTACACAGCACTACAGTACAGCATTGTAGCATTACATTCAAGACTGCTAAAACACAAGAGCAGCAGCCTAAAGTATTACACATGTCTTTATGCACAGAGATTTAAATACCTAATTGCAGTAGAAGCCACCTAAACAACAACTTACGCCTTCATACATTTCTGACAGTCAGGGGAATTTAACTAAGCCGCAAGAAGAAATCTATTTCAGGTCTAACTAAATTGAATGTTGTTCTAGAGACTACTGTGAGCATTCATTAAGCCTGCAGGACAGAAAGGAACCAAGTCTCTTTCGTTATATTATTATAATTGCTGAACTAGTAAGTGAAAGAGAGCTTGACTGTCACTGTTTTATGATTTATGAGAAGCCTCACCCAGCAGTGGTTTGCTCTCTAAACACCCCAAACAAGACAGACAAATATGTGCTCCTGTTCAGAGTTCAGGCAGCACTTGGGGTTTAGAGGGTGAATTAGTTGACCTACCTGCTCAGAATCATGAAAACTCAGCCATCTTTAACACATCAAGAAAGTGTTAAAGAACTACATTAATATCCCTAAAACTTAAAAACCTACAGAGCTAAACAGCAACTGAGAACAGGACTTGGGCTTTAGTAGCAATATGGCTAATCTGAACACGCATATTCTTTTGTGCACTGGCCCCATACTGAGTTACTTTCCTGCAATCGTATTCTACTCTCCATTGGTAAAGAGGAAAGTGAAAAATTATGAGCTGTAATTACAAATATATCAAATATTTCATGGAGTTTCTATCACACCTTTTTCAAGTGATACTAATTTTCTTTTAGAATCAATATCTACAAGCTTGGATGTGGTTTTCTAGAAGCCTTAAAATTATTGCTTTTCAATGAAAATATCTGCTCCAGGCAAAACTTCTGAAAGGAAACTTAATTTTAGAATATGAGGAAATGCAGACTGCGCATTTTTCAGAAAACCACTAGAATAAGAATCAAATAAACAGTACAGGCTGTCTTCAGTTTTACTGACTTCTCACAGATAAAGGGTTTGCAGAGAGTTCCTGAGGAAGCCCATACCCAGAGCCACAGATATGCGAGAGGCATATTTTGCTTACTTCTGAAATCCCCTAGCTCTTAAAAGAAGAAAGCGCCGCATCCCAGGCTCAGGTCGCTAAAAGCAACCACAGATAGCTTTCACTGGAGGCACAAAAGATTTCAAGATAGTCTGAGTGAATGTGTTGAGTTTAGAATGATCAGAGTAAACAGCTTTAGGGCACGATACTCAACTTTAAAAGTAGGTATGTTGGCCCTCTATTACAACAATTCCTTACATTACAGAGCCACTGCTACTGGGCTTCCTAAAGACTGTATCCTAAAGACACATGCCCTGTGCCACACTGGCTTCAGTTTCCTCATCTCCTTCCCTGCGTTAGCAGTACCCTTCCAGCTGCAAGACTTCCTCCATCCAACTGTATCACATCTGCATTCCTTTATCTAGCAACTGTTGGTTTGCCAAACACGGTAAAAGCTGCCGTTTATTCCAGGCTAAACATTTACCAATTAACTAGACAAAAGGCGCATCATTATCAGGCAAAAGTAGAAGTAGAACCAGCAACCATTTCTTTCCTTTCTGTGGAGCTGTAACATCAATTACAATGTCTCCTCTCTACACAGTTTTAGTTTTCCTGAAGTTGTAGGTGCTTGGTATCTCTCTCTCTCTCTTAATCTTGACTAAAACCGATCAAACGCCACATGCAGACAGGATGACACAGAGCAATTATGTAAGTCTCACCTTCTTGGGAAACAAAACTCTTATTTAATACAATGTATTAATTTTAACAATTTTTAAAATTAACAATAATCACAATAAAAGTAACAAAGCCAGGACCTAGTTTACATAAATATCTTCACTTTTTTATTTTCATAATGAAAGCCTGCTAATACTATTATTTAGTCAAGAAAAGTAACATATTTAGAACCTTCTATCTTACTCTGTAATATTAAAAAACTAGGATAAACAACTAATGTAGAACTATGAAAGTTCTTACTGTGCACTCAAATGGCAAGTATCAGTTGGAGGTTATCTTCTGCACAAGATATTTTCCTTTTAATATTTTGTATCATTCAAGTACACAGGCTTTCATGTATCATTTTTTGTAATATGTTTTTTTAATTCAGCTCTAACCTGCAACAGGAGAGGTATAAAGGTTTCTATCTCCAGAATCTGAGCAGACTCTTCCATTAGGATGTTGTCATACTGAGAAAGAAAAAGTAAAGAGATGTCCATCAACGAAATAACACAAATTAATACTGTTATTCAGCCTACTAAAAGAAAGCATCAGTTACTCGTTTGGTTTTTGTTGGGTGGGACAGCTATTGCAGGACTTTACCTTGTAACAAAATATCAGGATTACTAAAAATCCACATCAGAGAGTGAAATTCAACATCAATGGCAGATCTACCTGTACCAATCAGTGCTTACAGCTAGAAAGAACCCACATCTGAACTACACGACATGCTTCCCGTATGCCATAACCCATCTGCAACAGAAAAGATTTTGCAGTGGAAAAAACTAATTTGGTATCTTTGCACTGAAGCAGAAAAGGAACACTTTTGTGATCCAATACAGTGCATTATTGGAGAAAAATAATACTGAAAGAATTAATGGTGGTGGGCTTTTGTTTTGTTTTTGTCAGATAAAAGTCTGTACTATATAAATACCTATGTTTAACACTGCAGAGTGACAACAGCATTGCATCTTAGGTTTTTTTCTCAAATTATTCATTTTTTAGATAAACAAAGTTTTAAAGTCCATGGGTTTTGCCCAATTCTGCCTTTATTTTATTACTCAAATACTCAAAGTATTTTATTACTTTATCACTGTTGTTCATCATCTAATGTGGCAAAAATAACTTCTTTTTTTAAATAGAGATGTGCTACTAAGCATTTTTGTATATGTAACAACCTAAAAGAAATCTCATCTACTTACAGAAGTTAGATTTTTCTTCACTAAAATTACAATTTGAAACATACTAGTAAAAATGCATCTCAAAATAATCTAATTGGTGCTTTAGGACAGATAAAAAGGTTTATACAAGGGGTGAAAAAAAAAACCAACCCCAAACCAAGAAATAATTAGTTTAGTAACACTAGTATTAGTACATTACCTTGAAACCTAATTCAACCAGGTCGTGTCGCTTCAGAGCAGCATGAGTACAAGTCATGGCAATGATTTTTGCTTCTTTCACCAACAGGTATTTGGATCTATCCAGGCCACTGCGGAGAAGTTCAAATGCTCTGAATTCCTATGAGGAGAAAAGAAAACCTTGAAAGTCAGAATACAAAAAAAATATTGCTTATAAAATGTATTCACTCAAACTATCTGTCCACCTTCTCAATATAATTAGGCCAGAAAGTTGTAAGGGTATCTACTGTTAACAAGCCCATCTGAATAATTTTTTTTTATGCTAAACCTGGGAACAACAATATTTCAAAAAAACAATCCTTTAAAAACACCTCCAAGAATTCTGCAACTTGTGTTGCAGACAATATAAATTTGAAGACAATTATTCAATTGATTCTGAGGAACCCTCTCAGAATCCCCCCCAAAATTTTGTTTTATGACATCTTCTTGTTTCCTACTTTACTGCAAAGTAACATCACATCAAGTTCAGTATTAGAAAGACCAATACAGTTAATAGCATCAAATCACACACAGATCACATTTACCCTAACTTATAAAAGCCTCTCAAGCAATTCTGGGAAAAAAACCAAAATAATCTGTTTCAGCAACTTCTAGGTTATCTCTGCCTCTACATACAAAGTCCCTGTGAGGATCAGAGCAGCAGTGATAGGCACAGCAACCCTAGCTATCTAATCAGTGATAACAGAACACGCAGAATGGCTGCTTCCTAAGGTCAAAACAAAACAGACTAGACCCTTGTCCCCACTGTGAAACATGCGTGTGTTACTTAAAAGTGGAAATTATCACCTGAATGCCTTGCAAGCTACAGAAGCTGTCTAGAGGTATATACTCCTTTTAGGATAAGAGACAAAGTAGAATTTTGGAACTATGTAAAGATTTTTAGAGGATTAGCCAGATCCACTTACCTTTAATAGTTACATGTCTTACCTCAAGCTGAGTGAATATTTTCTTAACATGTCTAAAGCACCCTTCAGCAATTTCCATATCTTCTTCGTAGGATCTGCCTTTGAAAATTGGTTGAGGAGCATTTGCAAAATACTGGTGAAAAGGAAAGAAACTGGAGACATCCGTAACATCTGGCAATTTTCCACCTTTAACTTTCACTTTGCTGATGTACTCCTCCCAACGAGACATTACCTATGGCAAACAAAAGCATCATAGCGACATAGTTTTATATCAAAGTAATTGGCAAGGTATAGTCTTGCACTCATAATATTAAAAAAAAAACAAACCACATCACAAAGACAAGGTATGTCTAAACTGGCATTTGAATTTGTATCAGGACAACATTTTTTGACACCGTGGTGGATTGACCTTGGCTGGCTGCCAGACCTCCACCAAACATCTCTGACTCCCCTTCCTCAACAGGACAGGGGAAGAAAATAAAATGGAAAGCTTATGGGTTGAGATAAAGACATGAAGATTACTTAACAAGTACCATCACAGGGAAAATAGACTTGATTTGGGGAAAATTAATTTAATTTATTGACGATTTAAAATAGAGTAGGATGGTGAGAAACAAAGACAAAACAAAAAACACCTTTCTTCTCCACCCCCTCCTTCTTCCCAGGCTCAATTTCACTCCTTCATTCCCAACTTTTCTATCTCCTCCCCACCCTGAGCAGTGCAGGAGGAAAAGCGCCTGTCATTCAAGTTCATAACACCGCATCTCTGCCACCCCTGTCTCCTCACACCTCTCCCCTGCTCTAACATGGGCTTTCCACAGACTGCAGCTTCCTTCAGGCCATATCCACCCGCTCTAGCAGAGGGTCCTCCACGGGCTGCAGCATGGATACCTGTTCTGACATGGTCCTCCATGAGCTGCAGGGGGACAACCTACTTCACCATGGTACTCTCCATGAGCTATGGGGGAATCTCTGCTCTGGTGCCTGGAGCACCTCCTGCCCCTCCTTCTCTTTCTGACACTGGTGTGTGGGGTTGTTCCGCACACTCCCCTCTCTGCCCTCAGCTGCTGCCTTTTCTCACAGATGCACCGACCAGTGTCACTGATGGGCTCAGCTTTGGCCAGCAGTGGGTCTGCTGGAGCTGGCTGGCTCCAGCACGGGGCAGCCCCTGGCCTCTTCTCACAGAGGTCACTCCCGCAGCCCCCTGCTACCAAAACCTTACCACATAAACCCAATACAGCAAATCTCTATTATCTCCACTTACAGTACTGGTTTAAAGACCAAATTGGATTTCTTTGGGAGGAAATTGAACCAGATGAGCTCTAGCAGTGCTCCGAGTACTGTCCAACACCTAATACCCCTTTGACGTTTAGGCCCACACTGAAGCTAGCCCAGAGTAACTTCTGTAAAAACAAATATAGTGTATGCATTTGATCCTAAGTACCACCACGGATTCTCCTATCTGAAGGAGAAACTTCAGGTTAGACTATTTGCCAGCAGTCCCAACGAGCAAGAATGCCAGCCTTTCAATTGGTGAGTCATCAGGCAGGACTCAAAACAATAGCAATACAAGTAATGTTGCAATTATAGCTTTAGATGTTATTGTATTTTGAACCACCAAAGAAAATGCCTTATCTTTTTTTTTTAGACTCAATTCTGAAACATTCACTCCAATTTTTACAAAGCGTTTCATAACATATTGAGGTCATCCAGTAGAAGTAGTTCAGTCCTTACTTGGTATAAGAAAAAGTGGCCAGCTGTTTCACAAGTGTAAGAAACATCTCCCGGGACTCCAAGACTCTCTTGCAATCGCCCAACTTCTCGTAGAAGTTCAAGTCTTCGAGCCAGCACATAATTAACTCTTCCATACCTACAAAATGGATTAAATATAACATAATTTGTATTTAAATGTATTTAATTCAAAACTGGTTTATCTAAGTATCACAATAAGAGATCAGCAAAAACCCAACACCCCAACAATTAGCGACAAGCCAAGTATTTCTATCAGTTGAGACCTATTAATTTGCAAAGCCATGCAAGAGCCATTACTGTAGAAAAAGTTCCTTTTATCCTATCACTTCAACAAAAGCTTCATACGTGTTAGCAAAACATTCTCATAATGTACCTGTAAAGCAGAAAAGCATTATCTCCAATGTACAGTTTAGGAACTATGGTACACTACATGTTACACAAATCTAAGAACCGTCATAAATAGAACCTATACCTGAAGTTTCAATATGATAAAGCTGACTTCCTTTGGAAATATATGAAGTGTCTTGCAATAATGCTTAGCCCACCATAACAGACAGGTCTGCATCCACACATAAGAGGTCCTGTATTCACAGCTGCCTGTTCAGTAACTTTTATGACTGATTAGTCGGTAACCTACTCCTTTCATTCTCCTGTTACCCAATTCAAGCCCAGTTTTTCCCTTTAAAATCAATTTCTTTAATCCATGCACCCCCCGCCCCCAAAACAGTGCAAGAAAAACAAAAGTCAATGTATCACATTTTCTAAAAAAGAAAACAAATTGAAAAGTGGTATAAATGGATGGAATCAAAGAAGTGAGGGGAACAGGACACTCTTTTAAACGTAGTTAAAAACTCAAATGTGAATAAAGGCTAAATTTCAAGTTCTTATTAAACTTACTATTCCTAAAATATGCTTTCGGCACAGAAAAAAAAACCCTGCCACAATCCTTGGTAATCACAATAGGTTCTACTGTCCTATTTAGAAGGGTGAGAGTAGCTAAAGTTGGAGATTTGAATTTACTAAGACACAACTGAATATGGTATTGTTCACAACTGGAAAAAACAAGTTCCTCAGGAACTATGACAGTTAAGATCCTTGGAATATTAATTAGTTTTTTCTTCTTCAACAAAACTAATTACATTAGAATTACAAGTGACTGCAACCAGTTGTGGTTTTTCCCCTCGTATTTCCAATGTCCTCTTATTTCTCACAATTCAAGTCATACGCCCTCTTATATGTATTTGTTCATTGTTACAAAAGTTTTCTTTAGCTGTGATTCCCTTTGTGTTTAAGTGACAGTACCAGTTTAATCAGCTCCTCTCCACCTTAGTGTTCTTTTACCCCCCTCTCCCACTTTGCTGTGCCTGCAGAGGGAGCAGAAAAAAAACACTAAGCTTGCTAAGCAGCAGAAATTCCTTAAGCAGTACTGTACTCTCCCTCTAAAGCAGCTTGACACAGAAAACCCACAAACTTAGAAGCAACCTAAAAACAAACAAAAGGCAAATGGGAAACAAATTTCTCTTCTCACAATAGTGCAGTCCACCTTCAAATATATTCCTCAACACTTATCCCTCCCTTCTAAACTGCCAGTACCCACAGGACTTGCAGTAATGTCCTGTAGGTCTGGAGTTACCTTGAAAAAGAATGAAAATAGGCAGTGTAGAGTGTCTCAAAGAAAACTCCTTTTACTGATGAGCAATACTGTTCAAGGAATATACTAAATCACTGATATTACTAAATAAATATCTGCCATGGCATCATTTCACTAAGAATTTGGGTATCAAATTTCTGGAATAATCTGACTATGATGTCAAAGCATTCAAATTTTAAAAAAGATAAAAAAAGAATCACAAGGTATTTATTTTGCTAAATGAAATTCAACTATGCATATGTGGCTAGCATCTAGTGACTATATACAATTTTTACTACAGCTTTTGAAGTCAAAGTATTGCTATAATAATCCAGTACTGGACAGTTCAGTTATTTCCAGCGCACAACGCTTATACACATGCTTACATTTATGAATGTGTGTCATCTTACTGAGGGCAATTGGTCTAATAAGTAACAAATGTACAAATATTTACAAGAACAGGTTCTTAAGTTTTTGTACTGATACAGACTTGATAGTTTTCCTTATGTATGTATTCTTCAAAATGTGTTATTTACCAATGAAATAAGCAACTTTGCAATTAAGCAATATTCTGAAGAATTAAAAGCAGAAAGTTTGATTTCATGTTTATATTTATTAATGCAATATTCACCATGCCACTAGAAGTGATATATTTGCATTAAAAAAATTGTAACTAAAAAACTGCATTTATTATTCAACTTTCTCTCACGAAACAGATCACTTCTATAACATCTATATGGACCCAGAATATAATAAACTACATTTATTCAAGCAGTTGAGTTCGTGAACAAGCAACTGCCTGATTCTGCCTTTGGATTCTCAAGAGAACACACTTTCTATACCGAGTAAGAAGCAAAATTACTTAACCCTGTATTGAAAACAAGCGTACTCTGCATTACTGCAATTCAATAATATCAGAAAGGTAAAAGTTGTCAAGCACAGCTCCTTGCTCGTTTATAAGGGAGGTAGAATGGATCCAACACATACATCTTGCTAGAATGATTATGCAAGCGAGTTCATCATTAGCACCTCCTTTCTCACCTGCTGAAATCTTTCTCTGTCTCCAATTCCTCTTCTCCGTGACCCAGACGCAGAAGGTGGCGCTCATCAATGTCTAAAGCCATGATTTTTTCAAACAGCTGGTTCAAGGCCTACAGGACAAGAACAGGAGAAAAGGTAGATTTTAGAAGTTCGGAGGCTTTTGCAGGGGAAAACTGAAGAATGGCTAGTAAACCAGCTAGGAAATTATGCTTATTTTGGTATAAATGGCAAACATGAAGTTAACAGTGAAAGTAGAGCTCTAAATCTAAATCTTGACAACAGGGAAATTAGCCTACTAAAACTCTTGTATTTGCATACTTTATACAATGCTTATATTTGATTTTACAGTTTTTAAATAATTTTAAAATTTGATTGTATCACCCAGTTAGTTTAGTTGATAAAGCTATCAGTTTATAAAACTGTCTCAAGAAACACACTTTGCAAACATTGCTTTTGTTAGATGACTTTTAACTTCTACTGTACATTAGAAGAGCACGATCTGGTACTGACTGGCAGGTGCCGTGACTGTACTCCATACAGACAAATTTTGCTGAACGAATCTTCAAGGTGTGCTACATCTCCTGCCTTAAACTCATCAATTCTCTCACAGCTGTCCAATTCAGTGTATTTCAAAGGAGTAAGTTTGTAAGTGCTGGATCATCAAGTTACGAAACTAAGAATAAACATGAGCAAACTTCACTTATACTTCAAGTCAGCTGAAGTCATGCAAGCTTGTTAAAATACAGTGTCAAGGCATAAGGAATGAACCCTGCTGAGATACGGTTTATTTCCTGAAGTACAATTTCAAGGTCATGTTCTCATATTAGGCTTGTCTGGTAAGAGTCTCCTACCTGCCTCAAATTTCCTTCCTTTTCTCCCCAACAGACGTGCTCTTAACTCCTCTCAACTTCACTACCTGTTACTCTCCCGCAACCCGTTGTAGACCGGCCTGTGTTATTCCAGATTGTAACTCCTCACCAAAACTCCACCATTCTTGTAACGACAGTGTAAGTGCCTGATCTTGCTTTGATAGAAAAAGACTAAATGTTTTCAAAGCGGCATGTTCAGTTAAAATAGCTCATAACTGAAATAGGATAGGCTAATTAGGGAGACCAGGAAAACTGATGACCCTGGTTCCAAACAAGTCTCCCAAACCAGATGCAGATTTAGAGTAAGAATCTTTAAAGACGTTTATCATTATTATTCTTATTTCATATACGCTTGAGAATCAGCATCTAGACTCCATCTCTTATGACTGGGAAGCAAGCATTCAGCTAAAGAGGTCATGACTGGTTGCAAACTGTTGGTACATGAACTATCACAGGAGCTTTGACCCCTACAAATCAATTGGCTCTGACGCCATCCACCCGAGGGTGTTAAGAGAGCTGGCTGATGTCGTTCTGAGGCTGCTCTCCATAATCTTTGAGAAGACATGGAAATCAGGAACATTCCAGATGACTGGAAGAAGGCTAATGGCACTCTCATCTACAAGAAGGCCTTAAAGGAGAACCCATTAAATTATAGGCCCATCAGTCTTACTTCAGTTCCTGAGGAAGTTATGGAACGAATCTCCCTGGAGGCTATCACAAGTCAAATGAAGCACGTGATTGGGAAAAGCCAGCATGGATTCACCACAGGCAAACTATGCTCGACAAACCTGGTTGCCTTCTGTGACAAAGTAACCTGCTCAGTTGATGTGAGGCGAAGTTGAGCCCCACACTGTTTAATGTCTTCAAAAGTGATCTGGATGATAAAGTGTGCTGATGATACTAAACCGGGTGGGGAAGCAGACACTTCAGAAGGGAGAGCCACCCTGCAGGAAGACCTGGGTAGGCTGGAAGAGTGGGCTAACAAAAACCTTATGAAGTTCAACAGGGACAAGTGTAAGGTCTTGCACCTGGGAAAACATAATCCAGGAGTGCAGCACTGGCTGGGATCTACCCACTGCGAGCAGCTCTGTGGAAAGGGACCTGGGGGTCCTGGTGGGCAACAACCTCATTATATGAGTGAACAGCGTGCTGCTGTGGCAAAGACAGACACAAGGATGCTGGGTTGCATCAACACGGGCATCAGCAGCAGAGATAAAGTCATCATTATCCCACTCTACACAGCCCTTGTCAGGCCACACCTGCAATACTGTGTTCAGTTTTGGTCCCCGCTATGCAAAAAAGATGTGGACAGGCTGGAAAGGGTCCAGAGAAGGGCTACTAAGATGATCAAAGGACTGGGAAGCCTGCCGCATAAGAATAGGCTGAGAGAACTGGGTTTGTTCAGCCTTGAGAAAAGAAGGCTTAGGGAAGACCCCATCATCATGTTCCAGTATTTAAAGGGTGGCTACAAAGAAGGCGGAGACTCCCTTGGTACAAGGAGTCACATGGAAAAGATGAGGGGTAATGGGTAAAAGTTACCCTGGGGAGATTCCAACTGGACACAAGAGGAAATTTTTTTCACTATGAGAACATATAATCTCCCCAGAGAAGTGGTGGATTCCCCATCATTGGACACTTTTAAGATTTGGCTGGACAGGGTGCTGGACTCTCTTGCCTAGACTGTATGTTTGCCAAGAAAGATTGGACCAGAGGATTCTTCCAACCTGGTATTCTACAATGATTCTATGATATGATACCTACTACCTTTCATTCCTTCCCTTAGAAGCATGAAGCACAGAGCAACCAGTGTCTGAGAAAAGTAGTTAGCAAAAATCTGGCAGGCATGCAATGAACGTTCAACTGTAAGAACTGTGCAGCCACTTTTTCAAAATACTTCCTAATTTCTAGCCCCAACCAGTTAAATGTATTGAAAATTTCTGATAAATAGCTCAGAACTACAAAATTTAACTTCACATTATGAAATTGGCAAAACCGCACACAAGCCAACTCAGGTTTTTATTGTTAAGAGTCAACTGCAATCCCAAACCTAATGATCTCAATACCTGCTGGTTTTCTTGATTTTAATTACAGGAAAATTTCATACATGACTGACACTTTACCTGATTAGAGTGGGTAACTATAAGAGTTCGTTGTTCTGGGAAATTATGATAAAGATTGGATATTATCTGGACTGCTACATCAGTTTTTCCTGTACCAGGTGGACCCACTACCTAAAAACAAACAAACAAAAATTAAAACCAAACAAAAATCAACACACAATTCATCAGAATATTGCACAATACAGAAATATAGCCAGTTGGGGGAAAAAAAAAAAAGAACAATCTCACTGGCATCATACATTAACAATAAAAAAAAAATCTCCTGTTTCATGTACAATTGCTTTCTGGCTTCTGTGAACTTCAAGAACACATACATACAGCATGAAAGATTTAGCCCAATGCTAATACAGATTACTGCCTAAGAGGAATACAGTAATCCAGCAATTACTTGCTAGCTTTTGTGAACTTCAAGAATAAAGGCAAGTCTAATTCAGATTAGTTAGGCAGATTCCTGCCTAAGAAGAATATCGTAATCCAGCATATGAGGTACTATTCTGTTTCGCAGCCCATGAAAACAGACCTTCTCAGAGAAAAAGGGCTGTTAGCATCCTCAGGACAGACTAGGGGAAATGGTGAAAAAAGCATCAAAACACATAACTGAAAAAGAATAAGGTGAGGCAGATAGAAAGAACAGGAAAAAAAAAAAGAAAGAGTCTATTCTTTTTATTTACTCAAAAGTCTACCACTGACGATATAGAAGTAATACTGACAGTTAATGTTTTTATAGGCTCAAGTACACTAAAAACATTCAAAAATTGACACCTGAGACATTTTAAAGGTATCCAAATAGTATAAAGCATCTCAAACTAATTTGTTTTATTTAAACAATCTCATTGATCACTGGATTCAGAAGCCAGTAGTATTGTGCTTCTTGAAAATATCTGACAGAAATACATGACATAATGCCAGAAAATAAAACATAGGCCTGTATTACATAACTTTTCTCAGTCTGCCTCCTCTCCCTGCAAAAAAAGTGAGTGATGTAGAAAAAAAAAAAAAATAATCAGAAATGCATCCTGAAAAACAAGAAGCTGACTTTGTCATTGTTTTTCCCCTTTTGACCTCACAGACTCTCATTCTCTAACCTCTTAAAAATCAAGAAATGCAGGTTTAGTAGCAAAGTTTAAACTATAACATAACCATCTTGTCAAATGTTTATGAAAGCTGATGGAGTACCAGGCACAGGAAATTTCTTTTCTTCTTTAAAAGCCCTCCAAAATTGAGGTAGATGGTAGTTTATAAAGCATTATATGCTTGCATTTGAAAGCCATTAATAGTTCAACAAATATTAAATGATACTAATAAACAATATGCAATGCTATTTAAAAAAAAACAAAAGAGAGAATAACAAAACCCAGCTGACTTAAGTGACCCCTCTCTAGTATTTTGTGTGTTAATTAGGTACTACAAATTGGTAATACAGATTTTATTTTCCTATTGACAACACTAATTATATAAAACATTACTTCTGTACACTGGCATGGGTATTCTTAGACAAAGACACTAATTATTTAAAACCCAGCAGTTCAAATAATTCAAAAAAACCCCAAACCCTTCCAACATTGTTTAATAACCAAATTTAAATCATCTATCACTGTGGCATTTTCACAGCAATCAAAAAAAGAGCTTTAATTTCTAAATAGACCTTAAAGTTGATATTCTATCAACAACCAAAAAGTTCTGCTGTGCTCTATTAGAAAACATACCATTTTCAAAACACTGCCAAGAACTCAGGTAACTTTTATATATGTTTTCAACACAACTAATGTCAGCACACTTAATCAGGCAGGGACAAAAGGGAAACAATTCCACTGAAGTTTACTTTTTCCTTTGCCTTGCATCTCTTATGTGCTAGCTACAGTGTATAGGGAGTGGTAAAACACAAGGAGGAAAGGGAGGTGAAAAAATATGGTACTAATGAATACCAATACAAAAATGTAAGTTCGCATTATTGCCTATATAGGCCAAGAAGAAATTAAGAGTATCAGAGAAAAGTCATTCAAATTCCACTGAGTCACTACCAGGATAGACTGTACTTCATTAGGAGACAGATAGTTGTAGTCAAAGTCTAATTGAGAGAGGTAAACCTTAAAGACCTTTGCAGAAATTCACTGATCAAAAATTATTTTCGTAACAAAGCTGCAGCTTTGGCTTGGTTTTTCAATTCTTAGTTCTGGAAGTCAGCAGGTTATAAAGCACTTCACATGACATTTCACAAGACAGAAGCTCCCTGAAGACAATTCAGTGACTTTCATTTCCTTTAATGGAGTTAGATCAAACTGAAAATGATGCAAGTAATTTAGAATGGCCAAAAATAACAGACATGGCAAAAGCATAACAGTCTAAAACTAGCAATCCAACCACTGAAAAAGTAAATTCAGTTGTTGTTGAAAGTCTTCAGCCACTGAAACACAAGATATAGTTATACAGAGACTAAAAGTGTTTCTGTATGATTTCATGAAGATGGGAGGATGTTGAACCTTTGTATCCTAATTTTTCATATTTTTAAACTATTAATAGAAGTGACATCAGCAAGGCTATAGCCAGGAGAGTAGAA
>NW_009648876.1:2418023-2419857 GCF_000708025.1 Charadrius vociferus | reverse complement strand
TGGGTAAATTGAATAGTATTGCTGTAACAAAGCAAAACAAGATCACAGAATTCATAGAATTTGCCAACAGTTTTGATAAAAGCAATTGTTTTAACAAGCTTGATTTAAATTAATTGGCTACATGTTTCTCCAGAACTACATGCTTGCAAACTTTAATATAAATTAAACTATCATTACAACTGTCTTCTTTATAGACATGACAATCTCGCAAGACAGTAAATCATGTTGTCCACATGACAACAAAATCCTCCCACCTAAAAGACTGACTCCCTTTAGTTATTATTTGCCGAGAATGCTGTAAAATTATTTAGGTATGATTCTCCATATGTTCGAAGTCCTAACACAATACTGTAAGACAGTACTTCTCACTGTTCTTCAAGGGAAATTTTTAACAGAGATGGAATAATAGAATAGTTTGATTTAAATATAAAACAAAACAGTCTCATGGAATCACAGAATTTTCAGAGTTGGAAGGGACCTCTAGAGATCATCTAGTCCAACTCCCCTGCTAAAGCAGGATTGCCCAGAGCACATTACTCAGGACTGCATCCAGGTGGGTTTTGAAAATCTCCAGAGAAGGGGACTCCACACCCTCCCTGGGCAGCCTGTGCCAGTGCTCTGTCACCCGAACTGTAAAGAAGTTTTTTCGTGTGTTGGAACGGAATTTCCTATGTTCCAACTTGCGCCCACTGCCCCTCGTCCTGTCACTGGGAACGACCGAGAAGAGTCTGGCTCCATCCTCCTTCAACCCTCCCTTTAGATATTTGTAAGCAATAATAAGGTCTCCCCTCAGCCTTCTCTTCTTCAGGCTAAAGAGTCCCAGCTCTCTCAGCTTTTCCTTGTAACGGAGATGCTCCAATCCCTCCATCATCTTGGTTGCCCTTCGCTGGACTCTCTCCAGCAGTTCCCTGTCCCTCTTGAACTGGGGAGCCCAAAACTGGACACAGTATTCCAGTTGTGGCCTCACCAGTGCCAAGCAGAGGGGGAGAATGACCTCCCTCGACCTACTGGACACACTCTTCCCTATGCAGCCCAGGATTCCATTGGCCTTTCTAGTGACAAGGACACATTGCTGGCTCATGGACAATTTACTATCTACCAGGACCCCCAGATCCTTCCCCTCAGAACTGCTTCCCAGCAGGTCCACCCCTAACCTATACTGGTGCCTAGCACTCTTCCTCCCCTGCTGCAGGACACTGCACTCATTAGGTTCTTCTCTGCCCAGGTCACGTTGGATGGCAGCGCAGCGCTCTGGAGTGTCAGCCACCCCTCCCAGTTTGGTATCATCAGCAAACTTGCTGAGGGTACACGCTGTCCCCTCATCCAGGTCAATGATGAATATATAAAACAAGACTGGACCGAGTATTGACCCCTAGGGACACCACTGGTTACAGGCCTCCAACTTGACACTGCTCCATTAATCACAACCCTCATATTCGAATCTTCTTTCGGTAATTAAGTCAAAATGACATTTCATTTATGAGCCACAATATTATTTTTAAGTATTTCTGAAAATGAACTGCTATGCACATTACCATTTGTAAATAAGTTCTCATTTGTTTATTACCGTTTTGGTTGATTATATGGATATGGTCCCCTGTTTGGAATGACATGAGGCTCTACAATCAGTGTTTTAGCTTCTTCAGCTTTTTCTTCATTCCCATCCTCTTCTTTTCTTTTCTTTCCTTTACCGCCCTTTATTGGGAAAGTTATCCTGTAACACATAATATTTAAGACTACACTTCAACACGTTCACTATGACACCTGACTGCCCTACAAGTTCATATATAAAGATTTTTTTGTCATCACTAAGACAAACTTTCACACAATAGGG
>NW_009648876.1:2389148-2417946 GCF_000708025.1 Charadrius vociferus | reverse complement strand
GGAAAGAAGAGTTGCAGACAACAAAGTATTAATGAGGACAAGGAAAAGAAATGACAAATAAATTGTTGAAGCTGATTTTAAGAGAGCCTATCTGACAAAAAGCTCTTCACATAGCTTGAAAAGCCAGGAGCAGTGCTGAGAGCCAGCTGGAAACACACTGAAGGCAAAGAGTTCATAAATGAATGTGGAAGGGACAGCAGTAAAGTTATAACAGAAAGCCACTGGCACAGTCTGTTCAGCAGTAATAACTTGATTTTATAGCCCTCTGTATCCTACGTTAGCAAGCTTCTCTACTCTAATTCAGAAACAAATCACGGTGAAGGAATTCCAATGGCTATCCAATTATCTTGAGACAACACTGCAGACATTTTGACAGCAATAACATCTTAGTCTCTATAGGATAAATGCAGCAGTAGGAAGATAAATAGCTCTTCATAAAAAGGAGTATCTGTATTTTCATCTATGAACTGAAAATTAATACTAGTTCAAAGGAAATTGTGCGTGGTATTTTGTCTTGATACCTTCAGACTATTTTTCTATCTTTATATACTGTCAGTGTCTTCTCCACACATAGTCTACATGCAGTGTTTAAAAAATAGCATGGAAGATTACCTCCCTGCCATTGTAAGAGCTGACTGGTGTGGGGAGGAAAGCCATCTTTTCCTTCCCCAGTCAAATCTGTTCCTTCAAAAGGAAACATTTCAATTTTCACTAACTTAACAGGGAAAAAAGATATAGTTTCTTCAGTCCAGCTAAAGAAAGAAACTATTCTCCAACACCATGCACTGTGAAATTCGGTTGCCAAAGGTCCACCAGGAGGGACAGAACTGCCAAGTATAAAAATGTTGGACAACAGCACCACTGAAACAAAACATGTAAGTCTCACTTAGTGGTCACAAAGGTAGGCATCCTATTTCAGAAACCATTTCTAAAATAAACTAAGCACTATGAGATTTCAGACTTAATTCTTTGAGTAAATGGTGTTTCCAAAAATTTTTAACTGATGTTGAAATTGCTGTTCTTAGCTCGCTTTAATGAGACATGTAAGGAAACTATGTAATTAAAAATCTTTAGGCTGAACTTGAGGAAGCTAGATACCATAATGCAAAAGTGACTACGTGTCTTGATTCTATATCATACTATTGCTTTTCCCATATATTCAATAGGCTGACCTATAAGCAATGTTCTGATGCAATTTTATATAGAAGAGAGCATAAGCTGGTCCTGAGCCAAATTGTAGTATGGTTAATTCTGTTATATCTGTGATATCTAAATATTACTACTAACATATTAACACCTTTTCTTTTAACAAAGAGCACCTCTCTTCAACCACTGAACTCAAGTTCACCTGACAACATTGGCACTTCAGCAAGAATACCAGACCAGAAGTACTTGAAATTTCCAGATCACCTGAAGGGGGGTATTTGCAGAAGTGGATTGTCAACGGTCACTTTAATATTGTATCCAGGAAAGCTAGCTTTTAAGTGATCAATGGACAAGAAAGTGTCATTAAAATCCAGAGTTGCAATCTGATTTGGCATTTTCGAATAGTGTGCACTACTTGGGTCTCCATATCCGAGAATGATGTCATGCAGCCAGTCAGGAACCACACAATCTGTGTTCATCAAATTCCTAATTGTCTCCAGAACAGCCTATAAATTAGAAAAATAGAAAAAATATGATTGGAAAGATTGACTTTTTGCAGAAAATGTGACATAGTGAGGACTAAACAAGTCTATTTTAAGATGCTAGCATGTAACAGCCTGACAGGTGTTTCGTTAGATTGAGTCAGTATCTATACAGTGTACATATTCAACAAAACACCAGTGTCAAACCATGTAGTTTGTAAACTATCCTGTTAATAAAGCGCTAGTAAAGAGGACCATAATCATCAGTAGATTTTTAATTCCAGAATACTCAAGAGAAAAAAAAGGCAGAGTTCAAAATAACCTATAAGCAAAATAAAGCGTCTGCTATGGCCTCAGCTTATCATCCAAGTTGTACAATGAGCGAACAATTCACATTTTGTCAATAGCTACACATATTATATTTCTGCTTAAGGTTCTTCTCCAGGACTTTCATAAGGTGATGCTCTTTATACTATAGATGCATTAAAACTTCTGCACGGTTCCAGTCCTGGCACACATTGGGTTTCTATGTATAATCTTGGAGTGCACTTTCCTTGCTTCTCAACCCTTTCCTTCCCCATTTAAATTCACTAATCAACAAGACAACTGATGACTCCAGAGTCCCCAACATGTTTCCACATACATATTCTTCTAAAAAAGTTCACTTTTGTAGATACTGATTGAGCTATCAATTTCTGGAAGCAGCACACAGTAAGCCTTATGTCAGGTTTTTTGAAGACTACAGACAGAGCGTTTTAAAACAACTACTCTTTATTTTGAACAGCACAAAAATCATATTTAGTGTAATGCACAACTGTATGGCAAATGAATGCCTCAGCCACCCTAAAACACAGATCCAGTTCTTACTAGAAATTGATAAACTCAAGAATACCCTCATGCAGCTTAAGGTTTCTCTTTCAAACCTATAAATTTCATCCCTGCAGGCAGATAAAGTTTCCCTCCAAAAGCTTGCTCTTCATCCCCAAATTAATTTCTCTACTCATCTGTGGTTATGTCAGTATTTTCCCTCCTTTCCCCCTCCCGTGAAAACTTCAGACCCATCATACTCCAGACTCTGGACTTGCAGAGCGTGTGCATTCTAACTAAGAGGTAGCTGAACTTTAGCCTTCCTGTGAAAGGGCTACTTTAGTGGCAAGTCTTCAACAACCACCTTACTTGAAAGTACTAGGACATCATGCATCTGCTCTTAAGCAGAAGAAACACAGGATATGAAACCTGTGCTGATTTCCAGTTCCTCCAACTTACTATGCCATGAAACATGGACACAAATGGCTGGCAAACACAGTGCACGAGCAGCCACACCAGGATATGATACAGACCTTCCAAATGCAGATCTGGTAAAGAATAGTCAGCCACAAAGTGTGAAATTCTAGTTTGATACTCTAAATATACATATCCAGCTCCACAAGGTAGAATTCTCTGCCCCCTTCCTGCTTGTGTTGTATCATTCAGGGAATCAAAGCAATGTGGTCATAATTCCTGCTTAAACAGTCAACCTCTATAAAGATTCTGATTCTTCCCCTCTACTCAACATGGGCGATACTGTAACTGGAGTGCTGTGTCTAATGCTGGGCTCCTCAGAACAAGAGACACAAACATACTGGAACGAGCCCAGCAAAGGGCCACTATGATGATTAAGGAACTGGAGAATCTGTTATAAGTGAAGCTGAGAGAGCTCGGATTGTTTAGCCTCCAGAACAGAAGACTCAAGGGGTGCTGGGACATTTTGTAACTTTGTATAAAAAAAAACCAAAATGGAAGGAAGTAAGGACAGTGGAACCAGGCTCCTCTTAGCAGTGTCCTGTGAAAAAGACAAGAGGCAACGGACACGAACTGAGAGGTTATTCCACTTAAATACATGAAAAAGTTTATACTGTACATGTAACTGAACACTGGAAGAGGTTGTTCAGACAGGTTATGCAGTTTTCATCACTGGAGATATCCAATTCCAACTGTACAAAGTCACAAGATCTTAAGCAACTTGCTCTCGTTAACTCTGCTTTAACCAGGGCTTCGACTAGATCACCTTCAGAGGTCACTCCAACTTCAACCATTCTGTGAATCTGTGAACCTATTCCTTCCAATCTCAACCATGCCGTGGATTCTGTGATAGCTCTGTAAAGTTATTAACTCAAAGGCAACTTAGCACTAAAAAAATTTAAGACTGATGTTAAGTTATACGCTCCACCCTTTCCTTATCTAAAAAGGTTGCTTGATTGTCTACCAGCAGAACGGCTCCTACTATTTCAAATTTAATTCTCGTACCAAGGAAAAATGTCATAGCAGGTCTGCCCTTGTACAGGAATCTCTGGCTAGTCAAACTCCTAGCTGTTGGAAGAAGTGAACGTGCATTTCTTCTTGCTCTTGGTCTTATGAACATTTTAGTACGTGACCTGCAGGACCAGAGAGGTCCTGCACTTAACTTCTGAAGCCTGAAGGCCCTGCAATTACTTCAGAGACACAGGATATACTGATGGACGAGTCCCATATTAACTAAGAATATTTATATTTTTGTTCCGAATATAAAACAAGTGTTTCTGGCTTAAATGTATATTAAGCATAGCATAATATATTTGTGCTAAGAAAAGCACAAATTGGAAAACGTGGCTTCTTCAAGTAGTATTTCTACATCTACATGATCTATTTCTCAGAGGAAAGTTTAAGAAATATGTCCCTAACAGATAATATGCTGGTTTTACATCACAAAAACTTGGCTTTAGCTTTTAAAAAGTAACTTCTGTACATGTAAAAAACAGTAAGATTAGTTCTTGTAAGAACACTGCTGACCAGTTGTAGTGACATAATGGTGTCACCTCCAGCAAACACGGTATTTGCACTTCCACCGCTGTCTCATCTGCTTAATTTACTAAGACTGCACAAGTGTACTCTTGTATTCTTCTACAAGTTCAGCTTAAACTTCAAGATGCCTTCTATCTGTTCAATACACTGTCAACACTAATGAGAGTGATGCCTTTTTTCTTTTATCAAGCTGAAGTTAGAAAAGTTTGCAGGTGACGTGGAATGCTTGCACCCAAACTCGTAGTGACATGATAAAACTGGAAATATCTTAGTTTGTCTTGACGAATGTATGGGACTTAAGTAAAAAACAGCATAGAATGGTTTGCATTGTGATTTGCCTGTCAATTAGCTGCACATATACAGTACAAATTTGAAAGCTAGACTCACAACTGATAGCAATTCTAAAGGAACTTAAGTATTCAATGCAGCACTTTCCTTCTGACTACACAAAAGTGCATACATATGCGAATTAAAAAAAGTCTACAGCGTCGGCACACAAACAGGCTTTGGCAGTGAGCACTTGTGCTTATAATGTAAAATTAACCGCAAGGTTTTTTTTTTTTTTTCCCCGCAAGGACAACTCAGCACTAGAAGAGGTTGCCCAGAGAAGTTTTGGATTCTTAATTCTTGGAGCTACTCAAAACCAAACTAGACATGGTCCTGGACAGCCTGCTGCAGGTGACCCTGCTTGAGCAGGGGGCTTGGACTAGATAATCTCCAGAGTTGCCTTGTAACCTAAATGACCCTATGATTCTGTAATTATGCCACCTAATGAAAACAGTTTACTATGCGCAACACGGACCACTTGGTCAAAGTTAAATTTATGTCAATTCACAATTCTAGAAACTCAAATAATCATTTCAACTTTGCTGGAAAACTTTCCTCCTCTTGCTTTAACAGAAAGTAAGTTATCGATAAGCTTCCTGAGAAACAACATTTGCTGAACTTATATGCAAAACTGAATTAAAGTTGTGTGCGTAATTTTAATCTTTCTTACAGGCAATATACAGTATCATAATGCATTAGCAACAGGTTTACTTTGAACTGTGACCAAATTCCTTGAAGGCTCTCTTGAGAATGAATACCCAAGGAAGTAAAATGCCAAAGAATAATGCACTGCAACTGCGTGAAAACTGTTAGGGCAGGAAAAGAAGCACCATTCAATCGACAAAGCTCCAGTTAGCATACAATCCCTATAAGGACTACCAAATATATCCAGTGCTAAAAATCTCATCTGACACCCTCCAAAGCCCAATAAGAAACTGATTCAGTGATGCTTCCCAAAGCTAGCAAGTTTCTCCAATTTTCACCTTTTGAGTAGTTACTCCTCCTTTTCCTACAGTCCACTATTACATCAGGCAACAAAAACATTCCACGTACTCCCTTGACCCAGAATGCCAAATACAACTAATCTGTAGGCTACACATTAAAAGACTGAAAATATAAACTAATGTTATGTTATATACTTGTGTGAAGTAGGACTGTTCTCATTTTCAGTTACTTCAACACTTAGCTGCAGGGGGAAGTTATCACCAGGTGACACGCTCTAACTTTCTGAAGCGAAACCAACACCAAACACCACCTAAAAAGCCTAACTACATGCATCTAAAATCAACGCATCTTAGTACTGCTGGCGTATTCAGACAAACTCTTATCCTAAGAGTCAATAAGCAGTACCTTACCTTGAAATTGTTTTCTTTTGGTTTTCTTCTCATTATTATATTAAATGTCTCATAAACATCTTCTGCTCCATTTTGGATTGTATTGGTCATGTCTTGTTGATACTGATTTGGGTCCAGAAATACTCTGTATGTTCTGCAATCCCCTTTAAGTCTTGGTTTGGGTTCAGGTCCTGCCCATAATGAAAAGGTAATATGAGAATTTGAAGTAGTGCTACAAACAGATTATCATTCAAATAAGTGACAATCACTCCTGAAATTAAATTTAGACAAATTCATATGATGAAACTTACTTCTGCATGATATTACAAACATTCTTATTTCATGTTGTCATCCCACTTCTACTAGAGTTTTTGAATATAAGATATTTTGTTCCTAAAACCAAAATGTACTGGATTTATTTAATTAATCTAATTATATCAGATTTTACCAGAGGGAGCTAGTTAACTTTCCTCAGGCTGCTTACAGAATTGGTTTGTTTTTTCAAGTAGGTAATGAATTCAATGAGCTTTGCTTAGAAGAGAAGCAAGTTGATGATTAGGCTGTTAATTAAAAAAAAAAAAAAAAGGAGAAAAAAGTAAACCTTTCAAACAAGTTTTTGGTATACCATACCTTCTTCAATAACACGACCTTTCTCATCCAACATGCCCTGGATTTCGCAGCCTCTGACATACACCAGACCAGTTTGCTCAACAAAAGGTCGTCGTCGGTCAAACTTGGTGCCATAAGGTTGCGTGGGACGTACCGTAATCAAAAAGCAGACATCATGTTTACGCAGACCTGATTCCCAAAAGGAACATTCAGCAATTTGATTGAATGCCATTTACTTTTTCCATTCTTTAATACATATACACAGTAGAATACATGAGAATTTCATGTAAATAAAACCCCACCTTTATTTTATAGAGAATAATGTGTTCTGTTTCAAAATATACCTGTAACTTTCAGGATACAGAACCATAGGACATTGTCATCTTTTCCACTATTCCTGCACAGTAAGATCTGCTAGAACTTCAGATATAACAAGGAGAAATTGACTACTTTTTTCATGACTACAAACTTATTTATGTCAAGATTACTCTTCTCCCAATAATCTTACTTAGGTTACACAACCTAGATATTTTCAGTCTTATCTCAAAAGCAGTGCACCATTAATCTCTTATTCTCATTGCGTTCTTCTGGACTAACCTTCAATTATTTTTCTTTAAACAATTTAAGTGCAGTGCCTTGAAATGGGAACAAAATCCTAAACAAAGTTACTTTAGTTATCTACTTAACAGGGTAAGAGGTCACTTAACCAAGTCACTTGTTTTCCGTGCTACATTCCAGTTTATAAATCCCGATATAACATGGTTGAGTGTTTTTCTTTTTCCCTCAGAAGTAACATATTGTTGTGGAGTCACATTTGCTTTTGAGTGATGATGACCTCAGACTATTTTCATTCTGCAGAGCTGCTGCCTAACAAGTTATTCCCCCAACATGCATTTGTGCAGTTGCTCTTCTTGCTTAAGTTTAGCATCTTAATATTCATAACTGTTGAACTACACCCTACTTTTTAAAATGCAATTTCTCCAATTCACTAATGTAATTTTGAACGCTAATCCTTTCCTCCAGTTTTTTTTTCCTATAGATTCTCACAGATCTAAGACACCTTCAAAATTTATAGTAAACACATTCTGTATTTTGCACATGAGACAAATAATTTCTCATTACTCACTGGCTATTATGCAACCCAAAGCAGTTTCACTGAGACCCTGTTCCATCAGGCAACGATTCATCAATTCTTCATCTCAGTTTTTATTAAGTTAAAGCATCACTGCTTCTGAAATCACACCGGCTGTCCCAGTATTTAAATAGCTAGGTGCACCACTATATAGCTACCTTCAGCATAGTGAAGTCTGCTGCCATCCTCCCAGCTTTTCTACTTTAACAGAAATCTATATTCCCAAACTTGTATCTACTTATTTATCACACACTCCAGCTTTAGCATTTGTGCTACGTGACCTGTAATCACACTATGCAGCTCCAGCACATTTAACAGGTTTCTCTAACAAAAGAGAAGGGAGTGACATTTACTGATAATCCAAGTTCAAGTACGCGCTTCTATGCCACTTGCCAACACGGTCAACTAAAGTTCAATTCCCCAAGCAAAAGAAGTGTTGCCTGTGGATACTTGTAAGAAACAGTCTTTGGTACAGTCAGCACTTCCTAATAGCATTCAAATATACTGAAAACTAGTTAAACGCACTGGTTTGAATTAAATCAAAATCTGTCCTCTCCACTTGTATATGAGACAGATATCACATTCCCCACTACTTTTCCAATATGGCATTATTAGCAAACATATTAATTTAAAATGCTAAGTTACTTTTCCACATTCCCTGTAAAGGGCAGAATTTTACAGTTACAAACTGAATGACATCAATCTGGAATAGTAAACATTCTGTTCCCAATGTACATGTAAATTCTTTAATAATTTCTACCTTCATTTTAGGAAAGTACAAACTTCTTAGAGTTAGAATGTGAGTAACTACCTTTTTAAACAGCATACTAAGATTGGCAAACCTGTATCTCAGATAAAAAAACCCTTCTTACAAATAAGACTACATCAAAGTGTATTTTGATGTGCATCTATTTTGAGCACCTTATTTCAAAGAACATTAAGTACCTTCCCATTCATCTTTGATGTTATCTCGGACATTCAAATTAATTGTAACATCTGCTCGTACTCGCATGGGCCAGTTTTCACCAATATTGGGCTTTGCCACCTCCACCACTGTGAAAGAGACAATGGGTTGTGCCATCCTAGCCCATCCACCAAAGACCACACCTCCATATTCCGATAACCTAAAAAAAAAAAAACCCAAAAAACAATAAACCCCCCAACACCAAAGTTTTGTTAGTCATTATCTGATAACAGAGTCAGTTCTTTTTTTTAAATTGTGAAACAATTTACCTCACAGTCAGCTCGAAGACAAAAGTAGAAATCTTAATTTTACATGATACTGAAGTAGATTTACATAATCCTGCATTTTAAAACTGAAGCATAACATGAATGGACTTATTCTTGTATTTCAAGAAACAGAGGCAACTTATGCTGGCATTATTTAAAAAAAAGACAAATAAAAACTCACAGAGAATAAAGGAAAGACAACAAAAAGCAACTACTGAATGTCAGTAATATCACACCAAATGACTGCTTGAAATCTACAGAGAATCAAAACATGGTAGATGGCAAATTCAAGAATACTCAGTAACACCTCTCATAAACCAGAAGAGTTGGTGGTAAAGTTTCTAGATTTTGTAACATCAGCCAAGGCTTAGTACTTGCAGAAAATGAAATCATCCATCTTAACACAACAAACGTTGGTTATTAGCATCCAACGTGTTATCTTAACACACCTACAGGGATATATATCAACACACCCCTACAAAATACTCCCACAGGATGGCAACACCTTTTGGAAGAAGTTAGTATAAAACATAGTATCTATGTAATCATTTATAATACGTTTGTTAGTATACATTTATTATATACACAATATCAGTTACTCATTCTTGAAAGCACTTTGATTACAACTGAAGTTGAACTGACTGGTTTGCATCAGTTAATAAATATTACCATGGTTTCATCCTACTGACACTATCTTCGATGTCCTGTCTGATCTCGTAGGTAGACTCTAAGCGGAAGAGATTGAAGTTCCTCAGCAGGTAGTCATGAAGAGTAAGAAACTGTAGATTCAATTTGGGAAGTGCAAGACAGCCTAAGGGGGTAAGGGTGGGAGGGAAGAGGTATTTGATGGATAAACAAAAAAGATGATGAATTAATACATTGGTTCTACGAATTCATAAATACATACAGATTCTGTAACTGCCATAGTTGTTATCCTGGGAGATTCTAAGAACTACTCCTTTTATAAATATACACCACTAAGATAAATAAACATGCACAAGATTAAAGGAATTTTCATCCTTCTGGTAGTAATATAGCGAACTATTTTAAGACTGAATCCTTCCCTCTATTCAGACTACAACAAAATTGGTTTTATAAAAATCAAATGCAGGGCAAAATAGCAATACTTTGGGAATTCAACAATTGTGACAGCATTAACTAATGATGAAAAAGGCTCATTAACCAATAAAAACTATGCATTATCCAACAATTCCCCAATTCCAATCCCTTATGTTTATTAGCAGCCATGAAAACCATTATCGTAGAAAAAAGTTTTAAGCCAAGAAATCAAATTTTAATATACAACTTCCCTTATAAGTTTCTGTTACTGTTATAGATTTTCATTTCAAATTTCAAACCTTTCTCATTTTTCAGTGAGAAAGAAAAACATAAGAAGGTTAGATCTAACTAAACAATGAGTATTAAAACTCCTAGAGAGGTCCTAAAGCTTACACAGCTTTAGGGTAGCCTTCAAAGCAAATTTTCCATAATAAAGATTCCTATACATTACTCATTTAACATTACTGAACTAACGTTCCAGTTCAACACCTATGCTTAAGTCCTGCAAAAGCATCAGGCTCTTCTAACCCGCAATATTATCCTTGAAAGTTTTCACTGGTATATGCACTACATATTGGCTTTCACATGCATTGAGACACAATGGCAGGGAAGAAAGGCGACAGAACACTAATTTCTATTCTGGAAAGCCTCATGGTGATAAAATAGTTTAACACATTTCTCAACACCAAGTAACAAACCTTGTCCTGTAAAGCTAGTTATATGTACAAAGGGCAGGGCCTGAAGCAACACCTCTTTAAGGCTGCACGTATTTATCAGACACATATTCTTCTTCCCTCATTTTTAAAAATAAAATAAAAACAATACGCCTATTTTTCTTGGGCTAAATTATTTTAAGTTTTATGCCGAAAGAATTTAGCTACTTTTAAAAACACAAAAAAAAACCCAACCCCAAGACCACAAAAGCTAAACTGTCTTGTTTGAAATCAGGGCTGGAGAACACATGGAGATCAAAAAGAGAAAGTGTAAACTGAAACTAAGAGAAGCAAAAAGGAGAAATACAGCAAAAGAGCTCCCACAGGAGGAAACATTTCCACTAGCAACCACTGTTACTTGCCAAAATCACATTCCACCATTAATAAAATTTCTTCAATGCATTATTAAAAAGTAACAAAACAGCACAGAAACAGATGCGATGAGCTGCTATTTCTGCTTCCTTGACCCTTGCAATAACACATATATTGTGATTAATATATTTGGTTAATAAAACACAAAATACACAAAGAGTACATGAACAAGTTTGAGTACTGCAAAGTCAGTCTTCCAGAACAGTCTGAATGACAGTAAAGCTACATTGACTTGCATTTAAAAACCTGAATATCTCAGAGCATTAAAGTAACCTATATGTTGTTTACTGAAATAATAAAAAAAATAATCTTGGTTTATATATTAATTTCCTAGAAATCAGAGCAATCACCCTGATTTGGGTTTTTTTTTTGGTGAGTTTTTTGTTTGTTTGTTTTGAGGTTTTTTGGCCTGTTTTTTTTGTTGTGTCGTTGTGCTTGTTTGTTTTTTTTTTAAGGATAACCCCCCATCAGGATACCTATTATTCAGAAGAATCCGAATCAGCGTTTAACGACTTGCATCATACTGAACATAAGTACTTTATCTCTTCTTGGGCAGATTTCTAGATGGCATTTGTATTTGTTTGGACTAAGATCCTTTGATCCCCATATTAAAGGGGTCAAATTTTAAAAAACTCTTTCTTCTCATTAATACTTGTTCACAAAGAATTTATCCCCCCCCCAAATAATTTATGCTAAGCAGCTGAACATAAGGCTCATACTTACACAAAAAACCTCTGAATTAAAACTACATGGAGGAGGGTATAGAATACTGATGGCTGAAACCGGACACATACTGTATACTAATCTTTGAAGATATATATTATTTGGAATTTCCACATTCCAAATGAAAATTTTCACGTTCCTAGTGAGAATTCTCATGATGCACATAAAACCAACAGTTTTTAAAAGTAGCTAGGCAAAAATATACATGCTGTGTATTGCAAAGCTTAAAATTACATAATTCGTTGTTTGCAACACACGGCGTTTGCTTCCTTGATCATGAGCACATTGAGCAAGAACGCTACCTTCTGAATTTAGTCACTGAAAGGTAGTCTACGCACTGTGTGTACATTTCTACCTTGAAATAAAAGAGTAAGATAATTAGTGTTAATTTTCTCCCATCATTGCACTTTTTTTTTCATTTTAAAAAGGCTTTTTTGAACATACTGAAGAGAAAAGCACAGACAAAAGCTTTTCTGCTCCATGTTTACAACCTGTTTCACCTTACAGTAACTACGTGTGCCACAGCTGGTTACATCTGTTACCCAGATTAGAAGCAAGTTAGTGTTTGTGGTGGGCTTGTCAGTACTAGGTTAATGATTGGACTAGATGGTCTTACAGGTCTTTTCCAATGTAGGAGATTCTGTGATTCTATGAATTTGTTAGCAATTTCATCTCAGAGTTCCTAATTCATGACGTGAAAAAAGGCAACCTTAATCTAAGATGCTGGAATATGCCGAAGTGCTGCATATGTAAGTTCCAAAGACAGAATGAACATAGACATCACTACTGCTTTTAATTTTTTTCAGCATGTACCGAACTACTAATCATACCTTCTCCAGAATAATATTCAGTTGGTACAATATTCTCATCCCAAATAATCTTCTCTGTGGGATAAAGTGGCATCTGGTTGAGTTGCTGAATTTGAGATATTCGTCGCTCATGCCGAGAAACCTAAAGAAAGGATGCATTTTAAACTTCCGTAAGTCAAAAAGGGAGAATAAAGCTATTTTTGAGACATACGCATTAATCCATAAGACTGCTGCTGGTCACTTGCATTGTCTCACTTTTAATAAGTTTTGGGTTTGTGTTTTTTTAAATTAGATATAAATAAATGCACAGAGTTACATCAAAAGATGAACAAACACATACTCCAAGCATTGGTCATAGTACTAGAGTCAAACAATCCTTTGGCTACTCAGCAGACCAAAAATGGCATGACAGAACTGAAAATACTCAGTCAAGGCTTAGCAAAGAACAACTTCAAATGAAATTTATTTTGTTTTCCATTGAACATATGGTCAATGGCTAACTAACACTGCTCATTAAGCAACAGCTAGTCTTAAGTCCCTCTTTGGCAGAAAAAAAATAATCCATTCAATATTACAATATGTCACCTGAACAAATGTCTCTCCATGGCATCCATCTAGCATCTAAACCTTAGGAAACTATGTGAACAATTTTTTGTTATACACTGAATATCCAAAAAAACCCACCACATTATGTGCATCAAATGGCACTTCAAATGGGCTTGAGGAACCAAACAGGTACTGAATATCTAGGTCTACTTTAGCAGATTTTTTGTTTTTAAAAACATACTAGTTTCTCAGGAAACCTACATTTATAAACAAACATTTTCAAATAGTTAATTTACGTGGTTTTAAACCCCACCTTAGTATGCTGTTTACTGCTATAACACTGCTGTGGTTCATAGGTGGTTCAGCAAAGGGTCCTCAATGGCTACTTTCCTACAGTGTAGTTGCTAGATTTAGCTATATCTTGAGTTTGCGACGAAAAAATACAAACACTATTAATTATGTTTTTACCAGCAACTCCAGCAGAAACTCCTTGTCATAACTCGAGTCTTCCCCGTCAGGAAGGGGCGGCAGCAGGCAGAGGTATGATGCCACCTGGTGGAGAACGTTTGAGCTGCACAGCAGAAGGAAAAAAAACTTGTGAAACTGACACAAACATTGGAGAACGCACTTGAAGTAATTTTTTTTTTTCCTTCTTGAAAAAAATTTCCATCTACAAATTTCATCAGACACCAGCAATTACAAATCAGTATTTCAAGGAAAGTTTGAGATATTTAAAATATTTATTTTTGGAATTGTTACAAAGTGCTCTAGAGCACATCCGTGTGTGAAGTGTGCTCAGCCACAGGTGTAAGCTGAACCACTTATCTGCAATAAACACAGCAAGGTGCAAATATTTATTGTTTCAAGACATGTACCTGAAAACAGAACCAAACAACAGGGCACACATTGCCTTTGTCAAAATACAGACTGTTATCCTTTTAAGCACAACATTTACAATACAGTTAATACAGTGTATACTTTTAAGATTTCTGTTGTAGTTTTTCTACAGAACAGATTAAAAAAAGCTAAGTTAAAAAAGTAAGAGCTTAACTACTCTAAGTTAATTACTGCTACAATTACTAAAGTAACAGTAAAATAGCAATAGTAAATAGTAATATAACTAAATCATAAACAGTAATATTACTAAAATAGTAATAGGAAAATAGCAGCTAGCTATTTTCCAGAAAATTAGTACTTTCTCACATTCATTAGAATAAAGGAAAATACAGGTATTTTTCTTATACTGGAATTCTAGTACTTCACTACTAGTGGATGCAAACTCTGCTTATTTCAGCAGATGTAAAGGCACCATGACAAGTCAGAAAGACCTCAGAAGTCACATGAGAAGTTAGAAAGAAAAATGGCTAGAAGTCTGTTAAGTTAAGACATACTGAGAACAAAGAATTTCAATTTCATGTTAAATTTCACTTTGGTAACTTACCTAAGGGGTCCAAATAACTTCACCAGTGAATCACGAGTATCTACTGCAGCTACATTTGAGAGTGCAAAGTCATATAATTCTGGGAAATGTGCAAATGCTGCTCTCTACAAAAGACCCACACCCAAAAACTGAATGTAAGCATATTAATGAGACAATTTAATAACAATCTAAATATTTACCATAGCTTATATTCATAACACATACCACCCTGTGGACACAACCAGTATACAAATAAATACCAAGTGAAATCTCCCTTTTTTTTAGTTAGCACCACCTGTTCGTTACTACTCCACTTCTGATATAGTATCTTTTTATACACCCTCCTACCAGCCTTTGTTCTGTCATTGAAATAAAATATAATGGGGTAGACATGTAGCCTTGCAGACAACCAAGAAAAACAAGGAACATGTTTAACTTAACCCTGATTCCCTGATTATTATTTTTTTTTGTTGTTAAAACTGATGGGATGAAATGTGAAAAGCGTAAGTATCTTTATGTAACTACAGTAAAGTGAATTTTTATTTTGTCTCTTAGGTACAAGGGACCGCTATTGCTATCGTATGCGTGCACTGATCTTGAAGAAACGGTGCCACCTACTGCATAATGGTAAGTTAAGTTCCTACAGCGCTTAATTTTACGTTCTGAATAGATTTAATGGGAGCAGTTCATCTCAACAATATCAAATCAAAAGTGGTGGTGCTGTGCTACAGCATATTATTTAGTCACAGTCACATATGTAACACTGAAGCATTAGTGTCTTTGGTATAATATAGAAAGTCAAGTTAAAAACTATTCCTGTAACGCAATAGGAAGAATAAGGGGTTTGTTTTAGAAAATAATTTAATGACTATTCCAGGTGCAAATTAGACTAAAACAAAATCAAATCCTTTCCTTCCCATTAGCACTTTGCCATCTGCCTACCTGTAAAGAAGTAATCCTGTCATAGTGAATTGTTGTCATCTCATTCTCTGTCAAAGCATTTCCAGTCTGATCGTTGATTTCAAAGCCAGTGTAGAATTTAAGCATATCTAAAAGCTGAGACATGATACATATAAATTAGTGGATTAACAATAAGAGACACCCTACCACAAACAAAAACACAATTTAAGAGGACAAATCTGGGCACCATACACAAACGAGAGCTCTTCAAAATTCTTGAAGAAACGGACTAAGGAGCGACATCTGAATTTTATTTTGTGCATCAGCCAAGTTATAACTTTGTTTAGGTATCTCATCTACAATTCGTAGAAATTACAGCACAGCCCAACACCAATGCGGTTTCTTTTATCTACTAAGGACTTGAAACTGAAACTAATTGCACTAAGGTGACCCAGCCAGAGGTTCACTGGCACGCTGAACCCAACTTACGGCTTGCTCCTACCAAAAGGCAGAGGTCTCACTCTCTCCTGCCCTCTCTGATGCCAGCTCTGGAATTCAGCCTACCTCTCAATGAGATTATTTAACTTGGAAGAAGAAAATTACTCAGATGTGCTGCTGGCTTTGTGTTCCATCTATACTAACCCTCAGAGAAACTGAACAAATGCCAGAGATGGGGGACAGCAAGCAGCAGGAAAAGCAGCTGAGATGCAGGAAAGGGGAGAGATCTTCAGACCCTGCCATAAAAAACAATATACTGTCCGTGACTGAGTAAACTGAAGGACAGTAGCAAAAAACAGCTGCACTGTAGAACAGTCTGAGGTCAAAACAAAGCACAGAAGAACACACTGCTGACAATTTGGGGTAAAGTATGCCAGAAGCTGCACTGTTTTCTAGGTTGTACTTCTAAGAACTGCTCAAAAACAGACCCAGAAATGTAAGAGTAGTCACACACATAAGTACAGGTAAGAAAGGACTACTGTCTGAAGGATTTAAGTAAAAGTGTAGTTTGCATCCATCAGAAAAACCTGTCTTAACAAACAAATATAAAACAAAACAATAGCAGTATTCAGAGCCGCATCAGAATGAAAAAGTTATTTTCACCAACTTTGTATCTCACCTGGCAAAAGAGATGACCCTCCTTCTCTCTTTTAGCAAGGCTGGACAGGTAACAGTGAACAACGAGATGGGAGTCATCCAACACTGTATTAAACCAGCGCCGTGTGGGAAGCAAAGCCTGTAGTAAACAACCTCATGTTAGTACAAGCAATTCTTAAAAACATAAGAAATCCTGGTTTCTCATAATTTTCCATTTCAAGAAGTCCTATCAAGATAAGATTACTGCACAGTTATTTGCACATCTAATACCGTAACGGAGGTTCTCATATTAAAGCAGCATTCAGTGGACAAGGGAAGATCAAGTGATGTCATCTACCTGGACCTGTGCGAAGCGTTTGACACTGTCCCACATGATATACTGGTCTCTAAATTGAAGAGACATGGATTCAACAAATGGACCACTCAGTGGATAAAGAACTGGCTGAACAGTCGCACTCAAAAGAGTTGCAGTCAACGGCTCAATGTCCAAGTGGAGACCAGTGATGAGTGGCGTTCCTCAGGGGTCAGTACTGGGACCTGTACTGTGCAACATCTTTGTCGGCGACATGGACAGTGGGGTCGAGTGCACCCTCAGCAAGTCTGCCGATGATACCAAGCTGTTTGGCGAGGTAGACACGCTGGAGGGGAGGGATATCATCCAGAGGGACCTGGACAGGCTGGAGAGGTGGGCTGAAGCCAACCTCATGCAGTTCAACAAGGCCAAGTGCAAAGTCCTACATCTGGGACAGGGCAATCCCAAGCACAAATACAGGCTCAGCAGGGAATGGCTGGAGAGCAGCCCTGAGGAGAAGGACCTGGGCGTGCTGACTGACGAGAAGCTCAACATGAGCCAGCGATGTGCGATCACAGCCCAGAAGGCCAACTGTATCCTGGGCTGCATCAAAAGAAGTGTGGTCAGCAGGTCAAAGGAGGCGATTCTGCCACTCTACTTCACTCTTGTGAGACCCCACCTGGAGTACTGCATCCAGCTCTGGAGTTCTCAACATAAGAAGGACATGGACCTGCTGGAGCACATCCAGAGGAGAGCCACGAGGATGATCTGAAGGCTGGAGCACCTTTCCTATGAGGAGAGGCTGAGAGAGTTGGGGCTGTTCAGTCTGGAGAAGAGAAGGCTCCGGGGAAATCTTATTGCGGCCTTCCAGTACCTAAAGGGGGCCTACAGGAGAGCTGGGGAAGGACTTTTTACTAGGGCATATAGTGATAGGACGAGGGGGAATGGCTTTAAACTGGAAGAGGGCAGGTTTAGATTAAACATTAGGAAGAAATTTTTTACTTTGAGGGTTGTAAGGCAATGGAACAGGTTGCCCAGAGAGGTTGTTGAGGCCCCGTCCCTGGAGGTGTTCAACAGGGGGGTTGGAACTCGATGATCTTCAAGGTGCCTTCCAACCTAAACCATTCTATGATTCATGATTTATGCCAAGACACTGGTTTTATGCAGGTAGGCTGCTATGAACTCAGCCTTTTATAGGACTAGGAGCACAGCACAAGCCTGCCATTACCGAGATTGCATCCTGCCAGTAATAAAAGTAAATTAAATAAAGCAATTGTTCTACTACTAAGTGTCTACATAATGACTGTGTGCTACAAAAGATAAGTCAAAGTACAGCAACATTGTTTTAAATGTTTGTTTTCTATACTAATTTCATTAATTTTAAGCTTGTCTTTCTCAAGGCTGCAAACTGTTTCTTCTAAATATGGTACGGTATCCTCTATTCTTTGTAAGGTACTCAAATTAGATCAAAGAATTTTTTGAATCTTAATTAAAACTGTATAAAAGTTTTTTGTAGACAAAATAGATCGTTTCTTCTCAATGTAAACAGCTGCTATATGTAGCAACTGTTCAACAGCATACAGTAGTACACCTCAACAATTCAAGAGAAAAATTAGTTGTTCTTAATTGAATCTACAGAATAAATTTAGAAAGCCAAAAAGCAGCAACATGGTGTTTAGAAGACAAAGAAAATAAAATAACCTGTAGTAGAAAATGTTAATTGCCCTGCTCAATAATTACAAAAAAACAAACTCAGAAAACCGTAAGAACTTTCCATGGAGTCATTCTTTTCAAATTATCAAATCATCAAATTTTGATGGCAGTCTGTATACTTTAATATGAAACAAATATCTGAAAAAGGCCTCGACATAGGTAGAAAGAGCTCATTAACACAGTACATGCTACTGAGGCAAAGACTTGGATTTACAGCTAATTTCTCATTTGCTTGTTCCAGTCATTTAAACAGGCTTCATAAACTGTCTGAATTCTAACCTTCCTGCAATACCTAGTTAGAACCAACATTAAATGTACTGCCTCTAAGTATTCTGGCTAACAACCAGACTTAAGTTTAACTTCAAATACATATTTTCACTTATGAAAGTATATTATATGCATACGACAACACGATCTAATTTAAAGAATTCATTCTATTGCAACTACAAGCACAGGCTACTTAAGTGATTTAGCAGAGGACAGTATGAGTTCAAGATGGAGACATTTTAAAATTCCCTGTGCTTACAGTTTCAGAAAACTCTCTTATTTCAGAAAGTCTTCTAAATCTGAAGCTATTTTAAGTAAATTGCTACTCGTGACAAATTGCAAATTTATGTCTTTTATTTTTAATTCTGGTACTGTGAAGCTTAAAATTGTCCTACTTTCTCAGTACTTACCGAAAAATTTCACAAAACCAGCCTGACCTCCTATTACCTTGTAACAAACCTAGATCAGCAGAACTGTTACTTCTAAATAATGAATTCTAGTCAAATAGAAATAGTTTGCATTTCAGAACAACCAACACTTTCTGGGATTATACCCTACAACACAAAAGATACTTTAAGTGACCTATTATGCACTGGGAAGACTACCTCTGGGTTATTCTTAGTGGATTAAACCCTCATCAATTGCCAGAACTATTACCACTACTCCAATTAACAAAATCATCTTCACTGAGCAGTTTAGGATTCTAGCTTTCTTTAACAATTCATCTGGTTTATAAACACTACTAGTCACTTCCCAATGTGGATGCACTGCTACATCCTCCTATTTACAGATGGAAAACCACTATTAAGCAACCAAATGCACAACTGTGACATAACCGTCTGCTAATTGGAATAAGGCTGTAATAATGACTTTACACATTTAAAACCCAGAAAAGTGCACCTGGAAGCAGGCTGAAACAACTAAATAACTTACCTCAAGATCTAGCATGAGTTCAATGAATCTTTCACAATAATGAACTTTGTCCATAGAAATAGGACCTAGATAAAAAAAAATTTTTTTGCAATTGATTCACACCACAATATATTTGTACTTGACCTATTCTTTAAAAACGTAATAAATGCTACTAATATAACAGTATTAGCTTTTAACAAGATTAAAAAGTTAACTAGTTCATTATTCTCTTTTTCTGAAACAATCCTTTCTTTCATTGCAAACCAGAAAAATTTTGGATATAAGAAAGTAACGGAACTAGTTTCAGGAGCAATTTTATCCACTCTGGAAAAAAAACAACCAATGTGACATACAAAAATGCACACTTCCACAAGATACCAATGGCCCCCTAAGCTTCATAAGAACTTTTAACTCCAGGTACTCAAAAATACCTATTTAAAGGCTGCAATCAAGGTGTGCGCAAAAGGCCTTGACAATATTCAAAAGTACTCAGCGGTGTCTACTAAGGAGCCTTTAGAATCATGTCAAAACACAATGCTAAGTCTGGTTTAATGAATATCTATTTCCTAAAGCCTCCAAAGAACTGTTAGTGTAAATCTTCCTATAACAGGTCTTGCATAATTGGGAAAACTGAGGGAATAGGTATTCTTTCCGAGGAAGCCACAATACACAGAATTTCCCCTTACAGCTCTGTTAAGAGATGAAGAAGTTTACTAAGAGTTTAAGAGCAAAAGCAGAACACTTGGAAGTGATTTCACCCAAATTGTGCTGTACTTAGAGTATAATAAGCCTTTTTTTGTCAAAAGGCTAACACCTTCCTGCACAAACACTTTTCCTTTCTAAATCAGGCAAGCATATAATTTTGCTTGTCACAATGACTTATAAATCAAGAGCAGTCAAATCTTACAGAATTTCACTTTACTTAAGACTTTTGTTCTTACTGTAAATCAACAGTACTGACAGAATAGAACCTTATGATATGCATTTATACCACCTGTTTAACAAGGCATCTAAGCACATATGAAATGCTTTAGTGCTGTAAGAAGGCTGTAAGCATACAACAAAGAATATCAGAAATAATTTTTTTAATAAATTCCATACTGAACAGAAGGAGAAGAGGTTTAAAGTAGCTTCCTGCTATTTAATTTTTAAAGCATATACAGATTTGAATACTAATTTTGACATGAAATCCATGCAGACAGGCATGGATTTCACTAAAACCCCATCTAGATAAGGTCTCCAACCTCAGGCTGGTATCCTAAAGAGCAGTTACTTCAGCAACAGAAAAAAATTTAAGACAGATTACCAGATAACAAAGTAACATAAGAAACACAGTTACCTGAGACAGGTATTGATTTTAGCACAGAAATGAATTTCTGAATGAGCTGTGAAAGAAATCTTCTCTCCCGGTATGCTCTAAAATCAAGCATATAACAAAAGCATTAATATTTTTTAAATGTAGACTAGAAGTATATCATATCTTTCACTAATACAAAGTTAGCTGCTTTAAAATTTATATAATGGTAGCAGGTTACTTTGAAACACACCTAAACTGTTTAGATGGTAACTTTTCTCTCTGCACTCAGGCAGACACTAGCAGTTTTTAGGCACAGAACTGATTAACGACCTATGGTTCTACTGAGTCAAAGAGGAGAAGTGTGTCACCACTTATACCTTGCCACACTGCAACACAAAAGTATTGGAACATTTAACTTTCATGAATTTTTATTCAACTACTTGCATAAGCTATTTGCTTTAGAGCTGAACATTTGCGAAAGGTCATGAAAAAATACAAGTAACTACATGAATATTCTCTTATGGCTTTCATGCTTTAGGTCTAAGATTTGGTATCACAAATTCACCGATCAAACAAAATATTAGAGTTCTATAATAGTATTTTGCATAAGGAATACAGGAAAACAAAATAATTTCCAGGAGACCACATATGATCAATCCTTATTTGCCATCTTCACAGTTTTTTTTATTGAAACAACTTATTTTAGCTGAAACAATGAATGCATTAAGGGCTTTGGATTTAACAGGAAAAAAAAAAAAAAAATTTCTGCAACATACCGCATTCTTGCCTCCTCATCCATTTTCTCATCATTTTTCTTAATTAGATTCCAGAATTTTCTTAGTTTTGGTGTCTTTTTCAGCTCTTGTTCCAGCCGTTTCTGAAATTTTAAAATGTTATTCAGTCACCAAGAATCCTTGTTTTCACAAGAGATAAAAATACAATCCAGTCTTCTTATTAAAAAAAGAAAAAATATATAACAAACTGAAATAAACATCTGTCTCAGACTAATCTCAGTAAGAATCACTGTAAAAAAAAGAACGCAATACTGCTAGAGAATCTAGCCATGGCTAGATGTCAGCTCCATTCCCCAGTCACTGTGATCTCATGGCCCTGTCTACAAATATAGCTTGAATAAGCTATAAGCAACAAAGCTTAGTTTTATGAAAAAATAAATAATTATTTAATAATTACAATTACACGGAAGTTTGCAACAAACAATAAAGAGAATTTTACCAAGCACACAAAAACATAATTCCATAGCAATGCAGGCAGCTTTAAATATTAGACTTCTATAACTGTATTCCGTAAGAATTCACTTTACTGTACTTGCATAATGCCTAGATTAGTTGGCCAGTTTACACGGCTATGCTTACAGGTTGTAGAGCCATCCACATCGGTAAGGAAATGAGCTGCTGCACCTGACTTCTGATCAAATCCACTTCCTGTTAGAAAGTTACAGACAGAAATATTTTTTTTTAGAATTCTTATGTTTTCTGATATTCCTTTCTTACAAAATACATCAATATACATTACCATCTGACAAAAACACCTATGTTGTTATATTAGATTTCACAATTTCCTAACAGGAAACTGCACAATAGCCCTACCCAGTAACACCTAGAACTGCTGGTGACTTTCATATTTTAGGTTCTTTTCATGGATTCTGTCAGTTCTTAATACTTCAGCAGGGGCCCCATCCAAGTATTTTTAGCATAGAAGCTGGTGAGAACTGATGTTTCTTCTTCAGACATTTCTTGTACTTGAACTGAATTGTCTTACCGTCCTTTCTTTATTTGTTTTTACTCTATTCTTTCTCTCCTGAAGCCCTTCATTTATCAAGTTTCTCCCACTTCATTTACACTCATCCCATTATCTGAAATTACTAATTTTATCTACAATTCATGTAACTTCCAATTGTTGTTCCAAATGTTTTCTTTCTATCTCTGATCCACAAAGTTTACTTTCTTTCCTAAACTACTAAAAAACTTCCATTAATATCTTAAATACGTCTCATGGACAAATATTCTATTGTGAGCATTCTAAAACTTGGCACTTCGGTGCTCCTTATTTAAAACACAACTGTGACTATCCTGTTCTGCATTTCACAAAGAAGGGCAGCTTCAAATAGCAGTACACTTTTACAAGCACCTTTTTACGGGCTTCCATATCACGTTATGAGAGATACGCCCTGCAAACAGGATTCCTGTACAGACACTCCCCAAAGCCTCCTTTTAAAGTGAAGATCCATTGTACCACAGCCACTACAGCAAAATACTACCTCAATGAAATATACATAAGGTTCACGATGATTACTGGCTCCCATAATCACTCCTAATTCCAAAAATTAAATCATATTCTGTCTCAATTGTTTTGTCTGCAAGACACAATTTTTTTCTTTATTTGTGCTGATCTTGATTTTGACTGATACATCCTGTATGTAAGTAAAGAAGCAGCCCAGTAGCAAAAGAGGTAACAGAGTACTGTTTCATATAACAGATAATTGTAAAGTATTCTCCACACTTGCTAATTAGGATCTATAACTGTGTGTTTATTATAGACTGAGAACACAACTTGGTCCAATGTTTTGTTAAAACTAACTCAAGAGAAGTGCAGATAGAAATATTATCTAAACTTGGTTTCAGAAGTGAAAAAATTACTGTCTTTCTCAATAGTTAATGGAAATAATTTTGTGCAATTTCCCAGCCAAACTAAAAAGAGTACAGCAGTAAGTAACCTGCTTTTAAGTGTAAAGCACCTTTTCAAATATAAATACATTTTTTTAAGCACCATTTTAAATATGTCTGAATATATGCTTTTAAATTGCAGTAAGTGCCAATCCTCCAATTTCAAGTCTCTTTTATGACCTTGTGTCAGAAAAAGCAAACATGATGAGAGAGAAAAAGCAAGAGTCAGAAAGAGGGGTAAAAGCCCTCCAGTACCATCTTCTTTCTTAAATGGGAATTTTGCTTCATCTGTCTCGTAAGAAGAAATTGCTCAAACTAAACTCCTATTAACACAGAACAGCATAAACACACTGGAAGTATTACAGTTACTTTTAACATACCAAACTATTGAAGCAGTGATCAAGGAAAAGCAGCAAGACTGTCTGTTCATGCAGAGAGTATTCACTGTCATTTTCAACCAGCGATGCTTCCAGTATGCATTTGAAAAAGAAGGGAAAGTGTTCTGGTTTTTTTTTGAATGTCTAGGAATAGAAGAGGAAGTTGATTTTGAGTCAGGTTGATACAAATCTTTTTAATCTTCATTCACATAACATAGATTAAGTTCTCTAAACCCATTTAAGTCTATAAAAGGAAGGATTTTTTTCTCTTTTCCATTTATTTTGACCAAGCAACACAAACAAAGCAGAATAACGATATCCTCCTGACCAAGGATCCTCACGCTGTAGGAACGCTCTTAGTGGGACTACTGCCTTTTGTGTAGTCTAACACAGGTGATGTATAAGACAAACTGAACAAGAAGCACAAGTGGAATGGGTGGTGCTGTGGGCATGTTCAACCAGTCATCACACAGAATTACTGTAAAATTACATAGGTTAGAAGAGAATTGGTAGGTTTTGCCTAAAACTATGACAGCTATTTAGCGATCTGCAAAAAGTGAGCAGGTAAAAACCACCAGAGACAAATTACAATTGTGGAACTCCCATTCAGCTGTCTAATCCAGAAAAAGATAAACCAAAAAATTGTGGAGGTAAAATGGTTTCTTTACAAGGGCAGCCATGTACCAAACAACAAATTTAACTAAGCTGCTTGGAAAATAACGTACCAGTCATTTTGCATCTAGTACGTACACCAGAACAAAAAAAGGCACAGAAATCATGTAAGCAAGTTACTAATCCTTTGCGCTTTGTCAGCACTGAAGTAATGGCTCTACTATCGGAGTAAGTGTGCTTCTGAAATAATGCTTGCATAGAATTTCTAACTAAGCTTATGTTGTTGAAATGACCTGTGAGAACAGGACTGTTTGCAGAAACACTGAATCATTTCTAAAACTATTACTACAAAAAACAGTACACAGAGAAGCAGAGTAAGAGATTATGTTAGTATGAAATTTCATGCAAGAAAGCTACAAAACTGTATTCACAGGTTTTAAGCAAGACACTACTGGATAATATGTTAGACTTCCAGTGGTGCCTTCTTATATTAACAGATATAAAAATCCTTTTTTCTTTCAGTATCAAAGCAAGAACTTCTCTGCCAATGCCCAACTTTTGTCAAATGCCAAAAAAGCAAATGGTGCTGATTGTGTAGAGGCATCACACAGCAGAACAAAGGAATTCCAGAAGGAATTGGGCAATTTTTCATCCATCCATTGCTTTTTCCAAGAACACCACACACTTTAAAACACTGTATGAGACATTCCAGCTGAGGTACCATTTACTTTTAACATTACAAGCTTTGGTAGCTTCTGTCAGTATAAGTGAGCACACCTCAAAGCTGCAACTTGCGGATCAAAGACAATTCTAGCTGTAATTGAAATTGGTTACCTCCCACGCAGGGACATTCTCTCTGAACTTCTCATTCACCATACAGCAGATTGACATTAAATATGCCTTACTGGACACCTCTGGAGAATAATTCATCCATAGGTAATTTTCAAGGTACTGGCTGTGAAGAGACAAAGAGTATTTCATTAGTTCCTGCCACCCACATAATCTGTCACTCAGTTATCCACAGGGTTTTTTTCCTCCTTCTCCTTAAAGCCATCTTTATAGTTTGTGAGTAGTTCCTGCAGTTACCTCTCATCTAGGTCACTGCAGCAAAACTTGTTAGACTCGGTAACTGCTACAAGAAACAGATGAGTTTCTTATCAGGGCAGCACATTGACCAGAGGGTTTTCAGATGTAACAAGTAGCCGCAGCTCAATACAAAGTCAGAATATGAATGCAAGTTGATTTTCCAAAAGGATAGAGGGTGGGAAAAAAAAAAAAAAAAAAAAAAAAAGGGAAAAAACTTCACTTGTCTATAGAATGTCATATGCAGCATTTCCTAGCATAAGACACAAAGGACAACTACTGTATAACACTATTTATATTATTACTCTTTCTTATAAAAAAAATAGGAATCATCAAGAGAGATTTTAAGCATATAATCATATAAAGGCAATAAAAATATTACATTACAGTGCAACTAAAATAAAGCATTGAACATCAGGGGAGTGATTGTTTTCAACAAGGTGAAAAAAAAACTACTGAACACCAGAAAATAGCAGCTTCTGAGCAATAAGCATTTCTTCTTTGTTAATATGGCACTTTTCTCATAGAAGAAACTCTTAAAATTAGATCTTAGAGATAAGAGGCTATTTGGACAAGCAACAGTTTCCCTCCTTTAACTTCCTCTTGAAGCTATGCGGGATAGTTACTCCTGAGGAGGCAATCCCTAAATCCATCATATTCAACAGTGCACTTGCACCTTGTGCTACTTTTAACAACTGCCACCAGAAAGCAGAAAGTCTTGTTTCTTCCTAAACAAGCTGCTCATCCATTCCTTCTCAATGCCTGTTCTAACATACATTTGGCCCCTCATGAACCAACTCAGCTTTACCTATTTACTTTTTTCCACAGCTTACTTTTCTGATGCTTGAAAGCAAGCTACTTCAATAACTTCAGGTAAGACAAGTATCAGAGACGGTGGTGAAAAAAGGCGGCAAGAACTTGTATGTAACCACGAGCAAAAGGTTCTGTAATGGTCAGACAGGGATTTCCACTTTCTGGGAGCTCAGCCAGAATGGCTAGCTTCAGATGGAGCTGAGATAACTTCATGGGCATATACAAGTTGAAATGCCCGTACTGCTTCCCAAGAGCTTGGATCTGCCAATGGGAGGGGGAAAACCCCCACAAAATCCGAACTCCATACTTCATTTCACCCAGGAATTCCGATAAACTTCAATACACTTTAGTAAAAATACTATTATGCTGCCAAGTGAGGATAAACGTACGCGAGCAAGGCTGAAGGACAAGAAAATCTCATGTGTATGAAAACAGGAGAGTTTGACAGACCGATGGGGGAGTGGGGGAGGAAAAGAGAGAAAATTACTTACAGGACAAATGGCAGTAGATGGGGCTATAGACCAGAAAGTACTAACGTTACATTACAGACTGGTAACATTAAGAATGTTCACAGAAAGGCTAAAAAGCTCTAAATGCCATGGTACTGCTGGCATGCAAATTCCAGAAGCCACGCTACCAGCATGCCATTTGTTAGTGTCAAACCTCAAACTGTAACTTACAGTCTCTCCTCCACCTTTCCTAATAAAGAAGCAGGGAACAGAGGGAAGTTTGGCCTACTTTTCTAGTTCGTGGTACTACTTACATATTTCAGCCTTTTCAAACAAAGAATCTATCTCAACCAAAAACCATCTTAGTCTTTCTGCTCATAAGATTTGAGAGAAAAAACAGAGCCAAACAAAACACTAAATATTGTGTTTCTAAACATGTAAATACTGCAAATATTTATTTTACATCATTTTAGACATGCTTTATCAGTTCTTCCAGGGAAGTCTGAACTAGCTGTAAGAATCTCCGAAACAGATTTCCACTTCCTTTCAAGTGAAGAAAATGTTAGTGATACTGCTGCACCACAATTCATTTTTAACCTTGCAGTAAGACACTTAATCCAAAAACTTACTCTGACTTCACTGAGTTCTGATTTAAGGCTTAATGACACATTCCAAATTACAGATTTAAGTTTTTCACCTAGTTCATTCACACTGTCTTCTTTGGTGCTTCACTTACACTAAAAATTCAGAATCATAAAACAAGACACACCAATATGTTACTTATGCTTATGAAATTATTTCCTCCTCAAATTAAGCTCTCCTCACTTAAGCTTCTGAGGTACACAATCCAAGCTTTAGTAAGCACAAACGAGTATACTACCTAACTGACTTAGCGTCTCATCTTTACAGGTGCCTATGAAAAAATAACTTAAAATTTCATTCCAATTAGCTTACCTGAATTCAAGAAGCATTATCTTTCTAATAGCAAACCTAAAAAGGAAAAAGTAATTAATTAACACAGGAAAAAAAGCCTTCCATACGTATCTTAGCTGTACAGAAAATGGCTATATTTTTTCTTATTTTGTTATCTAATGAAACCTGTATAAACATCTAGGAATTATTTCTGTCTCCCCACTTCCATGCAAGAGCAACCACCTGAATGCAGAAGCAACTGCTGTAACACTGTGAAAGCTAGAGTACATGTAAGTTCATTAATCAATCAAATTAACATTAAAAAAATCCATCTAGATCTTTTAAATATGAAGCCGCTGTTTCCAACTGCCTTGAAGACATAAATTGCTAGAAACTGAGAGTGTCTTCTGGACAACTAAAACTATATATTTAATCAGTTCATAATGGTATCTCTTAGTGACCGGGAATGGAAGTTTGCTCTCATCCTGTATAGCAATTCTTAGATTACGTTCATAAAGGAATCAAACAGATTTATCTCCAGAGCTCAGACTTCCCCTGAAAAGCTCCAAACAGCTACAGTTGCAATTCTTTTCTGTACACACAGCTCTAGAATGCGGTTTATCTTGAATTCTGTCTCCCCCATCTAACACTACAATTCATTGAAATGAGA